>NC_083110.1:30806131-31139845 GCF_949774975.1 Lagenorhynchus albirostris
TCCATTCTGGGCTATTCATCGTGAGAAGGCTTTCGACAGGCAGAGGCAGGGCTAAAGGCGGCCACCGTGAAGGGACTCCAGGTCTTGACTCCTTTGCGCCAGCTGAAAAAACTGGGGTGCTCAGCTAGAGAGAAAAGATTTCGAGGGGGCAGGCAGAGTTGTTTTCACCCAAATAGAGGGCTGTCAGGGAAGAGGGGGTCTGTCTCGGTCCAGGTCCGGGCCCACACACACCCTCTGCAAGCTCCACGCAGGGGCCTTAGGCCAAGACATTCCCCTGAGTCCCACCTGCCCCCTCCCAGACCCTAAAGTACTCTTCCCCCTCCTCCCAGCTTAGGCCAAGAGGAAGCAACATGACCCTGCCGGCCAAGTGGGGCTCTGCCAGCTCTGGAAGTCACGAACAACATGAATCTGCTCCCTCCCTCAGCCTAAAACATCCTGTTCTCTACTGTGTCAGCGATGAGGGCTCGCTTGGCTCCCAAACCCCTCCAGGGAAGAGGTTGGGCTGAGGTTGCTCTCCAAATCACACAGCACTAATGCATCACATCTGGACGCAGCTGCGCCCTGGGCTGCACTGCTCAACCGTCCGTGAGCTCATCCAGGCCTCCGGAGGAGCTCTGCGGAGAGAGAGCTGGGGCAGAGCCAGGCCACCCTGCGCTGCGGCTCCCTCCCCCACGTGGGTGCTCATGGCATCGACCTCAGCGCGTGATGGCAGAAAACACACTGCAGACCTCCGTTCCCAGCCATGAATTGGTGCGGGGCCGTGGGAACTTTCTTCTCCCCGAGCCTCCGCTGCCTCCTCTGTAACACGGGTTTCGGGATGGGGGCGGAGGCACTGCCAGACGCAGCTCATCCGAGGTTTGCCTCTGTCTTTCAGGCCTCAGAAATTAGCTACAAAGACCGAACCAGGATGAGTCAAGGACAAGTTGCTTCTTGGCCCAGAAGCTCCCGCAAGGCAAGAACTGGGCAAGGGCTCCCTTTGCTTCACGCTTCCTCACCAGTAGAAAGGGGCTCACGATAACGCCAGTTTCACGGGGCTTTGGGGAAGCTTAGACCAGAGGAAGAGTGGGGGAAGCTGAAGGATTATCACGACTGACCATGCGCGGCCAAGGCTGTGGTTCCCGGTGCTCCCTTCCCTCCTTCGATCCAGCCCTCCCTGACCTGGCCAGTTGGGAAATGGACCTTCTTGGATGCAGGGTTGTTTTCTCTGGCCTGGCTTCCGCTCAGGGCCTATGCGCACCCCGGATGGCGGGCGTGGGTGGAACATGGTGAGAGCAGGCTGCCAGTGGAGACGGGAGGCCCAGTGCAGGCACCAGTTAAAGGGACACGGCCACTGGGCCCCCCCCCACCCCACCCCCACTGACAGGCATAGGAGACCTTTTGTTTCTGGATCCGAACACTAAGAAGGCGCACACAACTCAAAGGATTTCTGACCCTGAAAGGTGCTGCTTTGACCAGCCACACTTGGCACTTGGGGGTTAATTCTATTTGACCACAGTCAATATAATAGTCTAATAAATTTGACCACATTTGATATTTGTATTAAAATTTGTGCTTCATTCCAAACCATCAGTATTTTTTTGTTTTTTGTTTTTTTTAAATCAGAAGAACACTATTTTCAAACAACTATATGAAGAACTCTAGTCTATGGATGTGCTCTGGCTGAAACAGGAGCGGGACCCTTGAGGCCCCTAAGAGGGAGCTCAGATGCTAAGGAACATTTTTGTTTTGTTTTGGGAGTGATACGTTCTGTCTCCCTTGTTCTCTGGTCATTTTCCAGATGTGGATTTGAGCCTTGCCGATCACTCTGAGAGCTTACCAATGTCAGTCCAATACAGTCGGCGTCTGGGTAAGTGAGGATACAAGCTGAGCTGCTGCAACAAAGAGTCCCCCTCAATCACACGTGTGTTTATTTCTTTCTCACATATCAGTTCAGAGGTGGACTGGCTGATGGTCAGGGCTGGCAGGCAGCTCCGCTCTCCAAGGCCATCCAGGAAACCAGATTCCTTCTACCTTGGAATATGGTGATTTATAATCCACTGGGTTATAAAGTACTAGAACATTCCTAAACCCCCACCATGCTGAGGTCTAGGAAGCCATCCAGGATAAACCTCTCTCCACACACTGTCTGGGACTCACAAGTCTGGGAGTCAGAGGCACGGTCCCACCTCCACTGAACTGTGTTCTTTGCCTCTGACTCAGCTTCGTCTGTAAGGGATCTGCCCTGCTCTGTCTACTTGGTGGGACTGCTGTGTTGATCCAAGGGGATCCTGCATTTGAAGTTGCCTTGGAACTGCCAGATGATGTGCAAATGCCATGTAGGTCATTCACCGCGTGGACTGGAGACTAAGCAGGTCAGTGAAAGCCCCTGCAGCCCCACCTCTCCACCTGGAGCCAGTGCCTTTCACTAGATCACTCTGACCAGGTCTCCTCAAGATGGGGAGGCACCTGCTCTAGGACTATACCTGTGCAGGAGTCCAAGGGATGCTTGGAAGGGGCTTCTCCGACAAGCAAGCAGAGGGCTCAGGGCTGACTGGGCTCTCTGGGCTCTGTTACAAGCCAATCCCACTTGCTGGATCCTTAGTTTCTTCACCTTTAGAATGGGCACAACCACACTCTATATTTGAAGCTACTGTCAATTTGTGATCAGTTATTCTGGGCCAAGCTTTTTGTTGAGTGCTTACATGCATTAACTCATTTAATTCTATCTGTGAGCTCAGTACTCTTACTTATCAGTTTTTTATAGATGAGAAAACCAAAGAGGTTGAGTAACATGCCCAGGACTACACTGCTAGTAGGTAGTGGGGACAGGATTTGAATCCTACCTGCAAGACACTGTCTATACTATGTTCTGGCAGTTCTGTGATGAGTTAAGGGCCTCCTATCTTGGGGGGTCTCAGCTTCCTCCTTCGTAAAATGAGGGGCTGGACAGGAATGGGGCAAAGGGGACCTATACACATGACATCTTTGCACCTGTCTTGAGGCCCAACAAGAGCCCAACTGTGTACGTTGAATCAGATTGTCTTTGAGAGGTTCCCTCCCCACAACATCCATTTTTGTAAGAAGAAATGCAGTGATCCTCACCACAGCCCTTCAGCGTCTTCCTCTTCCACCCAAAGCAAAAAGCAGAAGCCCAATGGAAGACAGATGTCCACAGAGACCTGGCATGGTGGTGGACAGTGAGAGCTTCCCCCCGTGGGCCCCAAGGCATGGGTGAGAATGGCTAATAGGACTAGGCTCTAGGACTTGATATCCCTCCAACAGCAAAATAGGAAAGGAGATTAACTGAAGCCTTAACTTAAAAAAAAAAATTCTCTACAAGTAGCATAAGACAGTCTGCTTCACTCAATACATAAAGAACTTTTATAGATTGATATGAAAAAATCCCACTACCACGATGGAAAAGTCTAAGACAGTTCACAAGAATTAGCAGAAATGACCAATACGCCTTTGAAGAAAAATCCAACCTTGGTAGTAATCAAAGAAATGAAAATTAAAGCAATAAACCATCTTCAAGTATTCTTGCAAAAAAAATATCTAATTGGAATTAGCTGAAGCTTCTAGATCTAACTACCAGTTTATAGACAATATAGGGGAGAGAACAATTTAAATGACACCTGGGGGATGCAATCAGCTAAAATTTAAATGGGAAAAACTTTATAAGACTAACAACCCAGTTTCTTCAAATAAATTTTAAGAAAAAAGAGGGGAAAAAGAACTTACTAAAGAAACTTAAAACTCACTAAAAGAAACTTAACAGATATATCAACCAAAAGCAATGTGTGTACCTTATTTGGATCAAACAAACCAAATATAAAAACATCACACAATCAGGGACAGTTGAACGCTGATTGGATATTTGATGACATTACGGAATTATTGTCCATTTTTAGGGAGTGATAATGGTATTGTTATTAAAAGATTATTTATCTTTTAGAAATACATAAGGCAATACTTACAGATAAAAATATATAATGCCTGGAATTTCCTTTAAAATAATCTGAGAGAGGGGAGAGAAGGTGGGGATGATAGATGAATCCAGATCTGTCAGGAATCCATTCTTGTTGAAACAGTGATGGGCACATGGTGGTTCACTATACTATTCTTTTTATTATTATTATTCTTTTTCAAATTATTTTCCCATTTAGGTTGTTAAATAATATTGAGCACCGTTCCCTGTACTGTACAATAGGTCCTTGTTGGGTATCCATTTTAAATACAGCAGTACGTACATGTCACTCCCAAACTCCCTAAGTATCCCTCCCCCACCTCCCAACCATAAGTTCGTCGTTCTCTAAGTCTGTGAGTCTGTTTCTGTTTTGTAAAGTTCATTTTTATCATTTTTTTTAGATTCCGCATATAAGCAATATCATATTTGTCTTTCTCTGACTTACTTCACTCAGTATGACAATCTCTAGGTCTCTATTCTGTGTTTATATCCAACAGATTTGATAATCAACAGTTAAGAAAAACCATGGTATATTGTCTGAAGTCTGAAAGGTTATACACAAAAATGTGTGAACTCAGTGTGAAATTACATTAATATGTTTATACTCTCCTCTTTTTTTTTTCTTAATCTGGAGCAATGAGGATGATCAGGAGGAAAATAATGTTTAAAAATGGCTTTAAGCTAAAATGTATATACCAGTCATAGCTAAAGGGGCCACAAAAAGTCTGCCACTGTGGGCGGCCAGCTCCTCCCTCTGGGGGAGCACAGACTCGGCTTTGTCCCCTCAGCTCCTGGAGGTGGGGACTCCAGGCAAGATGGGGCGGGGCGGGGAGGCAGAGAAAAAGGACAGCACCTGGGCCTGGCTCTGTGCTGCATGGTCCCAGCCACTCCTCACACAGCCTGTGAGGAAAGGGTTGTTGGTCCTCCTTAGCCAACCTCAGTGGAGAACTGGGCCTCAGAGAGCTCAGCGGAGCTGTCCGAGGGGACGAGGGAAGGAGACAATGTGTGTTGACAGGTGTTCCGTGCTGGGTACTTCCCTTTCATCCAGCTCTGCTGGTGGGTACCATTCTCCTCACATTACAGAAGAGGAAATAGCTTCAGAGAGGTGACATGACTCACCCAAGTTCACTCAGCGAGGGGCTGCCCAGGATCAAGACTGGCCTCAACCCTTTCCCTGGATGCCCACTCCCACAGTTCCCTGTGCCTGAAAGGGGCTGGGCCAGGGGTCAGGGGAGCTTCCATCTTAACACAGGGCAGGGTGACTCACAGCCACCGGCTCCAGGTTGATGGGGGAGCAGCCTTAAGTGTGGACAAGGGCCTGGCTGAAGGGGTAGGGTCCCTGGATGCCTGGAGAGACTGAGCCTTCCCCTCGCCCGTTCAACTGGGATGGGCATCAGCTGCCTCTGGTTGAGGCCAGCAAGAGACCTTGGGTAAATGGGAACGTGGTTGTAAAGTGCTGTATAAAGTGCAGTCTTGGGGTGGTGGAAGGAACGCCTGTGCATACAGTCAGTCCCTCTGCAGCCACCTTGTCCGAGCCTCACCGGTGAAGGGGCAGCACTAAGACTGCTGTCAGGGAAGGCTAGAAGGGACAGGGCACGGCAAGGAGCCCAGCCAGTGGAGGGCCTCTCCCTCCCGCAGCCTCCTCCCACCCACCCAAGGCAGCTCAGGCCCTCAGGGAAGCTCTCCAAAAGGCTGACAACTGGCCTCCTCCACAGGCTGCAGAAGCCCCTCAGACTACCTGGCAGGTAAAGCCGTGGCCTCCAGGGGCCTCCTGCCTGGGCCCTGACCAGCTGTGCTGGGCCAGGCCTGGGCGCCTCTGCAGGCCCTCTGGGCAGGGCTGGTCTGGAGGGTGGGGAGCTGGGGCTGCCCCACCCTGCAGACTTGACCTTCCACCTTGTGATCCTGGTCTCCTCCTCTCTTTCCTGTCGACCTGGGGCAATGGGTTTCTCCACTCCCTCTCTCCTTTTTTGTCTCTCTCAAAGCGGCCTCTCTTCCTCAGTATCCTCTCACCCTTTCTCTCTCCCCCACCCCCTTTCTCTTGCCATTTTAGTTCCTCTGTTTCCTTCCTTCTTGTTCCGTTTGCCTCTCAAACTCCTTTTTCTCTCTATCCTCCTCATTCATAGTTCAGACCCATCTGTCTACCTCCAAAGTTTCTTTCTGTCCCAGCCTCTCCCTTGCTCTCTGTATTCTTCCCTCTCTCCTTTGTAATTCTCTCTGTTCCTCTGCCTTTATCTCTCTGCCTTTTTTTGTCTCCATCTTTCTCTGCAATTTCTCTCACCATCTATCTATCTCTCTCCCTCCCTGCATCTCCCTCTCTCCATCCCTCTCCATCTGGCTTCGTTCCCATCTCCCTCCCTCTTCCCTCCCTCTCTCCTGCTCCTTCCTCGCGGTCCGCGGCCTCCCCGACCCTCGCCCTGCGTCCGGGCCCCACTCACCGGTGAAGGCACCCGAGGCGCGGAGCAGGGCAAGCCCGGCCAGTGCGCAGAGCAGGGGCCGCATGCTGCCGGCTGGCGGAGCGCAGCGCCGCGTCTGCCCGCTGCCGCCCTCCCCGCCCTCCCCGGGATCGCGCCGGCCCGCCCGGGAGGAAATGCTCACAGTCCCCGCCAAGATTCCTGGGCGGCTCCGGGCTTTCTGGCTCGAGCGAGCCCGCCCCCTCCAGAGACCCCGCGGGCGGAGGGGCGACGCGCCAGGCTGGGCGCCTCCCCTGGAAGGGGCCGCGCTCTGAGCCCCCGCGCCTCCCCCGGGCCCGAGCGCAGAAGAGTGGGCGATGCAGCCAGGGGTCCAGTGCTCCGTTATGAGCCCATTTCACAGACGGGCGGACTGCAGTTTGGAGAGAAGTGCCACCCACACCTGTGGCACGGGATCTGAATTCCTGACTGCACGGGGTGTGGAAGCTTTTCTCTGCCCACCAGGAACGAGTAAGCAACTCTCATGACATCGGAGAGAGTGTTCAGCACATACTTAAGGTCTGTACAAGTTAGTGTTAGGTAAACTTTGGAGGGGGGAGAAAACGAAATAATTCTCATATTCACATGTCTGCACTTGAGGAGTTCGTGGTCTAGTGACCACCCCAGTATGAATGAACAGTAACTAAGCTTTGTTTGATTTATTCTACATACACCATCTCTCTGATCTTCACTGCACCCCCATCAGGAGTGCATCATTACGTCCATTCTGCAGACCAAGAAATTGAGGCTCAGAGATGTTAAGAGCCTTGCCAATAGTCACACACTTGGTGTAATGTGGAGTCAGGATTTGAATCCAGTTCTGTTATTGGTAGATAATAATATATTGATACAACGTATTAGTGAGAGCCGGGTTCTTTCTCCATTCTAAGCAAACCCAGAGTAAGAGCTGGGTGGGTTTTTCAGTTAACTTCAAATCATCACCACCTCCCTCCAGCTTAAAAAACAGTAGTTGAACCTTCACCTATGGGACACACCCACTCAACAAGTGAAAAAAAAAAAGTTAAGATTTGGGAAAGCAAAAGCCACAGCCCTAACATCTGCACTGCAGAGCCTTGAGTGCACGTCCTGGCTGCCAGTGGAGCCCCTTCATCGCCAAGCCCAGGAGTATGTTTTTATCCATCAAGGGGCCCCTTTAGGGTTAACTGGAGCCCTTGCAGATCAAGGCTGCACCTCTGCCTTCTCTATTACAGACTGTGGCTGTGCAATTGTACAAATATAGCCACCACACTAAGCAATAATCCTTCCTTCTCACTTCTTCCTCCAGATAATAGCCTCAGGAACAGAAATTCAGGTTTTGAGTCAGCAGATCTTGGACAGAGACTTGGATCTAAATTTTTAAAAAGCTCTCTTGGGAATTGGGATGCCCACATGAACTGGCGCAAAAGAAGGATTTATTTCAGAAATGCCAAGAAGGTTTCACACTTGGTAATAGGACTTTCTTGGTAGTTTACCTCGGTGGGAAGTTGTCAAAGAACAGTCAAACCCACAGGTTTGAAGCTCAGAATAAGTGGGCTGCCTAATATTTTGAATTTGCAATAAAAACAACATATATACAATATTTTCTTATTGTGGTAGAAGCGCAAAGTAATAAAGCATGCAGGGTGAAACCCCTCCCTGTCACAAACGCCCCCTACCGGGCGATTCTGTTACAGACCAGGCTTCTTGGCCTTCTTAATCAACAGAAATTGATAAGAAACCGGACAAGAAATTCAGGCAAGGCTTTACTGGGACTGGTGCTGCAGCACAAGGGAGTGAAAACAAGTAACAGTTTCCCTTGCTTACTCCCTGGGGGGGAGGGGAGGCTGAGCTGGTTCCTTATGTGGGGTGAGGGTAGGAGTGGGTCCAGGGGTCTTGCTGGAGGGGTGGTCAGGTGGTCTGCCCACCCCCTTGGTAGTGCTGCGTGCAGGGCGCATGCACAGTACCCTGCTTTTGCTCCCGGTTCCTCAGAAGTGGCCGTTGGGTTTTGGTCCTTTTGTATCTTGTTGTTCCTAATTTGCCCCAACTGCCCACGCACGTAGTTATTTTTAGTCCTGTATAGTTTCTTTGTATTATGTTGCTGGAGGAGACATTCGTCCAGGTGCAAGCACTGCAGCAAAGGGTCCCAGGTCCCAGGTCCCAGCCTGTCTCAATTCCAGTCAAGTTCCCTCAGCTTGGTGGACTCTTCCAGTTCCTTTGTCTGTGCATTTCCTATCGATCTAATATAAATTCAGACACAAATATATAAACATAGGATTGAATAATATATTTTGGGGATTTGCTTTCACCTTCGTGTTCATCTCAGTCATAACACCAAATCTTAAAGATCATTCTATGTTAGTACACCTAAATCCGAGACAGGCAAAATATCTCATGATTGAAGGTGCTGTTATTTGTCCAGATGATCTCCTGTTGATGGACATGGAGTTTGTTTCCTTGTGTTTTTTTCCAATATAAAGCATGCTTCAGTGAACATCCTTTTGCATATATCTTTATGTATATATTACATAATTCTGTATTTCTGAAAGGCCTTATTCCTGGAAGAGGAATCAGTGATTCAGAGGGCCTTTTACATTTTGCTAGATATGCCAAAGGCTCTTACTAAGCCCAAAGGAGGGGCGGGGCACTGAGAGCAAGGCTCCAAGGTGCACCCAGTCACATTGTAGTTTATGTTGCAGTTGTGCTGTTGGGGGTACCATTTACATAAAATACATCTGGAGTGGGAAGAGCTGAAGTAGATCTGGCAGCCCTGTACTTTCTCCAACACTGAATATTTATCTTTTGATATTTTGACAGTTTGATGATGAAAAAAAAGTTACCTTTTTGCTTCTATTTACATGCTATTTATTGAGTGAAGATGAGCTTTATTTGCCTAGTCAAATACTTTTTTCTGTTTTTCCCTCTTTTCTTTACATATTCTGATTATTAATCCAGTAATGCCTGATAGATATGTTGGCAATGTTTTCTTCCATTCTTCTATTGTCTTTAACTTTCTTTGTGATATCTTTCATCACACAGAAGTTTTAGATATTTATTTAGGTAGCCAAATTTCTCAATATTTTCTTTTATGGCTTCTAGATTTTACAACTTGCTTATGATTCCTCACATCAGGGATATAATCAAATTATATTCAAATATAATCAAATTATATTTGATTCCTCAAATATAAAAGTATTTTCTTCAAATAGCCTGAAGTTTTTTTAAAGGTGTAACCTCTAATACTTCTAGAATTTTTATGTGGTTCCAAGGAATGATTCAAGCTTAAATTATTTTCCCACATGGACATCTAAATAGCCTGCTCTTTATTGCACAGTCCATCCTTTAGCCACTAATTTGAACATAAAACAAGTTGTTGGTTTAGCTATTCATTCCCAAGTGGAGGTCCAAAAAAATCTCTCGCCATCATGTCTGTTATAAGGTCAGAGAAACAAAACTAAAATAAGCTTATCATTTCAATAAATACTGAAACTATTATTTTATGAAATTAAATAGCCATCCCAGACTTAAAAACAACAACAAACTCTAAGAGGTAGAAATAAAGAAAATATAAGCACATTTTCTTCATAAGATAACTACTTTTACCTTACACAACTGGTTTGCACATACCTGCAGGAGAAAGGAGAGTGGCATCCTTTAGGAAGCCAGGAATGAGGTAAAGACACCATCCATCACCACTATTAATTATCTGTGGTCTGAATGATGCAATAAAGTACTAGTCAAAAGAAGAGTTATCGTAAAGGAGACAAAATACTGATATTAGTAGAAGATTCAATTGCTTTCTCAAAAAACCCAGTAGAGCTAAAAGAACTACTTGAATTACTCAATAAATGGGCTGGATTTAAGATAAGTGTTTGGCGATCAATTTATTTCCTGATACCAACAGAAGCCAGCCCAAACATATGAAGGAAAACTTCTGGGCAGGATGATAAGGACCCAGTTTGCTAATGTCCTCCTTCCAATGTTCTCTAGAAATGACCAATGAAGTTAAAATTGGGGAAATTAGGGAAATATGCCAACCATATGCTGGGCCTCAAAGCAAGACGGTGGCCAGCTGGGACTGATGACAATTAAGTATCATTATTTATTATTACTCTGATATTTGCTAAACTTCTTTGAAACAGGTTGTGCTCAGGCTGTCCATATGTTATTTCATTTAATCCTTGCCCCAAGAAACCTAAAAGGAAGGTGTCTTTATCTCCTTTTCAGATAAGATATGTTTGATTAGGTCAGAGGGCTGCAGATCCCAGGTTGGAAGGCAGGTGGATCTGATTCTAAAACTCACTCTCTTTTTTTTTTTTTTTTTTTTTTGCGATACACAGGCCTCTCCCTGTTGTGGCCTCTCCCGTTGCAGAGCACAGGCTCCGGATGCGCAGGCTCAGCAGCCATGGCTCACGGGCCCAGCCGCTCCGCGGCATGTGGGATCTTCCCGGACCGGGACACGAACCCGTGTCCCCTGCAACAGCAGGTGGACTCTCAACCACTGCGCCACCAGGGAAGCCCTAAAACTCACTCCCTTAAGCATTATCAGGCCCCAGGCGAGTAACTAGGTAGTGAGGAAATCTGGAGAGAGGTGGAGGTGGAGGTGGAAGAGGACAAATCGGGTATTTGGGGGCTCAGAGCGGCAAGTCCTTAAGCAGTTAGGGGGAGACGACCCCTAACTGCCTGCATAGCTGAAGTGCCGTAATGTGCAAGCTTTCCTTTCCTCTAACGCTTCTGTCACCCTGGCAGGTGGCACCAATATCCACGGTGAACACACACAGTTTGAGGCTTGGGGAAGTTAGGTGGTGGCCTAAGGTCACATAGAAATGTGGGGATTTGCTCCCAGGGTGCCAGTGCCCCCATAGGCAACGCTGCAGGATGTGCGCGGCCTCCCAGCCTGGCCGTGTTGTGGGGAAAATGGGGGCAGAGGGCATCTGGCAGGGTTTGTTCTCCTAGTCTGCACCCAAAGGCAAGGGGCCAAGGCAAACAGGAAGTAGGGGCTGGCCATCCCTCTGGGGCTGGAGGCGGGAGAGAGGGACCACCCACTGAAAGGGCCTCAGTGGCTGGGAGGGTTGGAGCCATACAAAGCCTCCTTGTCTTCTTGTCTTGGTTCAGATAAGACCAATTCCAGGAAGCCTTCAGCTCCACGTGGGCCAGGCCACCCCCTTTCAGCACAGATGGAGCAGGGCTGCTAGCCCAGGGCCACACAAGTTACAGGCAGAGAGAGTGAACCAGTGGAGTGTGGCTGGAGATGCCTCTGTAGGGGATGGAAGGTGTGGGGGACCTAACGAGATGAGATTTAAGAAGGTTTTTGGTTTTTTTTTAAAATCTACCCCCTTTCTGGCAAGCAGTCCCAAATTCTCCCAGGTAGGGGAAGATGTAGGAAGATAGGGAAATCTGCTGGGTACAGGGAGGAGTGAAGAGGGGATGGGGGTAGAGGCCTAATGTTAACAACTATAATATCAATAATTATAGTCACAAAGGCCAACATTCATTGACGCTGACATTCATTGATTCCGACTTTGCATCAGGTGCTGTTCCAAGCACCACCTGCTTGTTTCTCAGTTAATCTCGGCTGGTACTATATGAGGAGGGTTCTGTGGTTATCCCAGAGGTTGGCAAGAGCAGTTTCCCACCCAATGTATTTTGAAGTGTGATGAATCCACATTAAAGGTGGAGGAAAACAGCCTAACAGGGTCCACCTGCTCAGTTTTGAGATACTTTTGCATAGATTCACATTGCTCAGTGTCAGTTCAGTTCATTGTTAAAGCCATAGACATTTCCCAAGAACGTGTTCATTTATGACTCCGGGATCCTTGTGGGCTTGGGAGGGTAGGTAGTCAGTTGGCATTTCCCCTAGTTCTGTGAGAACCTTGTCTGCAATGTTCTCTAGGGAGATGATCTCATTTTGCTCCTTGAGACCGGAGTTGGGGTAAAATATAAACCGAGAACACTCCTTGTGTACTGGCCTGGGTTCCTGGACTCTTTAATCAATAGAAGTTGATGAGTGCAGACAAGAAATTCAGGCAAGGCTTTACTGGGACTTGTGCTGCAGCAGGAGGGAGTGACAAGAAGTAACGGGTGTCCTTGCTCACCCCCTGAGGGAGGGCGAGCTGGTCCTTTAAATGTGGTTGATGCCAGGATCTTGGTTCCCTGTCCACCAATGCCGAATAGAAATACTGAGACAGTCTGGAGGCAGTAGAAAAGAGTAGCTTTATTCTTTGGCCAGGCAAAAGGGAAACGTAGTAGGCTAGCGCCTCAAGAACTGTGCCCCCTTCCCTGGGGAATAGGGAAAGGTTCTATAGCCCGGGGCTCCTGGTCTGGGGTAGGGGATAAGGCTCAAAGTAATTAAGGTCTTGCATTTCTTTTCTTCTGCAAATTCATGGCCAAAGCTGGCGTCAGGTGGTCTGGTGTCCCTGAAGTTATCACCATGACCTTCTTTCTGAAATGAAGAGTGCTACAACGGAGGGTAGGGGGAGAAGAAATGCCAGGTACAAAGGGCGATTCACATGGAGTCAGAGAGCAATCAGCATTGTGAAGGAAGAGTCTAGCTACAAGTGTTTGTTAGTAGTAACAGCTAAAGACTAATCAAGATTGCTTAACTCTTTCAGGCCTGTCTATGTTGTTTCCCCAGCCAGGTCATTGTTGCAGAGGGGGTAACAGTAACTCCTACCTCATGGCAGAAAACGTGATTTTCCTTGCCTGCCTCTGAGGAGCTCTCCTCAGCTGGTCACTGTTGTTTTGTCACGTTATTTATCTGCAGGTTGGGAGTTCCTTGAGGGTAGAAAGGGTGTGAGCAATGCGCAGGCCTGCAGAGGCCCTCAGGTGGAGTTAAGGGTTTCCAGGTGTTACCAAGTACAAGCTCACACTGCTTGCAACAGGACAGCCCAATAAATTCGAGAGAGGAGTTGTTGGGGGCAAGGAATAGTGACTTTATTCAGAAAGCCAGCAGACCGCATGGACTAGTTTCCCAGAGAACCATCTTGCCCAGGTTTGGATGCTAGTTTCTTTTATGGAACAAAGAGGGGGAGGTGAGGATGTAAAGTAAAAAAAGGAGATATATTTCCTGGTTCTGGCCAGACTTCGGAGGGGGTGTGTTAATTTCTTCATTCCTGAAGCCATTCACAGGTGGGCTTGGTCAGGATATTTCCAGTGAGCTTAAAGAAAAGTGTTTTAGCTTAACCCTCAGGCATGGGAGGCAGGGTTTTCAGAGATGGGCTATTATGTATACTTTAAGGTATAGCCCACATCCCTTTAGTGATTAACTTGTAGCAAAAACGGCAGAATACAAAGGTTAAAAAAAAAGAAACAGATCCAATATGGAATCAGATTTGTTGTTCCCTATTACACAGGGAGTCAGGAAAGTCAACTGCTGACCAAGTAAGAGCCGCTGCTGACTCTGCTTCCTGAAGTAAGTGCAGAGTTAAGGCCCTACGAAGGGGGCCTTTGAACATGAGTAGGGTTTTTCTAAGCAAGAGGTACTGTGTGCCATGGAGGTTAGTGGGGTGTGAGTGGTTTACAGGAGAGTGGGGAGCCATAAATCTGGGGGGATGTTTGGCCAGATTATTGAGAGCCTCGAATGCCACTCTCAGGAGAGTCAGCCTTTGTGCTGTAGGCAGAAGTGCTGGCAGGGTTTTGGCTGAAGGATGACTCAATCATGCCAACCCTCTTCTTTTTTTAAAAAAACTTTTTGTTTTGAAATAAGTTTAGATTTACAAAAATAATACAGCGAGTTACTGAATATTTTTCACCAGCTTCCCCACATATTAACATCTTAAGAACTGCAGTAGAATTATCAAAGTCAGGAAATTAACATTAATACAATGCTATTAAAGAAGCTACAGACTTTATTCATATGTTGCCAGTTGTCTCACTACTGTTCTTTTTCTGGCCCAGGATGCAATCCAGGATCCCGCCTTGATTCAATTGTCATGTCTCTTTAGGCTCCTTTAATCTAGAACAGCTCCTGTCTTTTTTTGTCTCTCATAATTGGACAGTTTTAAGAGTCCAGGCTAGTGAGTTTTGTCTTTCATAACCTTGACACTTCTGAAGAATATTGTCCAATTATTTTGTAGAATGTCCCTCAACTTGAACTTTTTTCATGAAGAGTTTGAGTTTCTGCATTTTTGTTGAGAACCTCGTATGAGTGATGCTGTGTTCTTCCAGTGCACCACATCAGAAGACACTTATGATACTGCTCTGTCTCGTTATTGGTGATGTTAACTTTGAAAAGACGATGTGGTAAAGGTGATGTCTGCCAGGTTTTTCCATCGCAAAATTACTGCTTTCCCTTTTGTAACTAATGAGTATCTTGTGGGGCGGTCACTATTATACCCATCCTCAGCCTGGTGGAGGCAGCCCTTCTCCCAGTCCTCTGGGCTGGGGATCATCTTTTCAGGCTCCAGTGGGCCTAAAATGACCTATCTCCTCAAATTTGTTTCTTCTGATGGCTCTACCTTTCCATGATGTAAGCCTCATTGACTGTTGTTGGGAATATAAATTTGTACAGCCTTTGTGGAGGGCCATTTGCCAATGTCTACAACAATTTTATATGTGTATACCCTTTGACTTTACAGTTTCACTTAGACAATGAAACACACAGATGACATATGGTGTACTAAGGAAATGAAACACACAGATGACATATGGTATACTAAGGAAATGTTATAATAAATGAATTTCCCTTTTCTCCACATCCTTGCCAATGCTTGTTATTTGTTCCTTTTTTTTTTTTTTAATTTATTTTTGGCTGTGTTGGATCTTAATTTCAGTGCGAGGGCTTTCTCTAGTTGTGGCAAGCGGGGGCCACTCTTCATCGCAGTGCGCAGGCCTCTCACTTTCACGGCCTCTCTTGTTGCGGAGCGCAGGCTCCAGACGCGCAGGCTCAGTAGTTGTGGCTCACGGGCCCAGCTGCTCCGCAGCATGTGGGATCCTCCCAGCTCGAACCCGTGTCCCCTGCATTAGCAGGCAGACTCTCAACCACTGCGCCACCAGGGAAGCCCCTGTTCCCTTTTTGACAATAGCCATTCTGACAGTGGGAGATGATATCTCATTGTGGTTTGATTTGCATTTCACTGATGATTAATGATGTTAAGCATCTTTTCATGTGTCTGTTGACCATCTCTATGTCTTCTTTGGAAAAATGTCTATCCAGATCTGCACATTTTAAAATCAGCTTGTTTGGTTTTTTGCTATTGAGTTGTATGAGTTCTTCATATATTTTGGATATTAACATTTACAAATATCTACTCCCAATTCGTAGGTGGCTTTTTCATTTTGTTCATAGTTTCCTTCACTGTGCAAAAGCTTTTTAGTTTGATATAGTCCCATTTGTTTATTTTTGTTTCTTTTGCCTGAGACATATCCAAAAAAAATTTACTAACATTGATGTCACATAGCTTATTGCCTATGTTTTCTTCTAGAATCGAGTCTTACATTTAAGTCTGTGATCCATATTGAATTTACTTTTGTGCATGGTGTGAGAGAGTAGTCTAGTTTGATTCTTTTGAATGTAGCTGTCCCGTTTTCCCAACACCGTTTTTTAAAGAGGCTGTCTTTTCTCCATTGTATATTCTTGCCTCCTTTGACAGATTGTGTAGATTCATTTCTGGGCTCTCTATTCAGTTCCCTTGATCTGTGTGTTTGTTTTTGTCCCAGTACCATGCTGTTTTGATTACTGTAGCTTTGTAGTATAGTTTGAAATCAGGGCGCATAATATCTCCAGTTTTGTTCTCCTTTCTCAAGATTGTTTTGGCTATTCTGGGTCTTTGTGTTTCCATACGAATTTTAGAATTATTTGTTCTAGTTCTGTGAAAAATGCTCTTGATATTTTAATAAGGGTTGCATTGAATCTGTAGCCACTATGGAAAACCATATAGAGATTCCTCAAAAGATTAAAAATAGAATTGCCATATGATCCAGTAATTCCACTCCTGGGTAGTTATCTGAAGAAAACAAAAACATTAATTAGAATGAATACATGCACCCCTGTGTTTATTATAGCATTATTTACAGTAGCCAAGATACAGAAGCAACCTAAGTGTCCATTAATAGATGAATGGATAAAGAAGATATGATATATATGTATGTGTGTGTATACACACACACACACACACACACACACACACAGTGGAATATTACTTAGCCATAAAAATAATGAAATCTTGCCATTTGTGACAACATGGATCCACCTAGAGGGTATTATGCTTAGTGAAAAGAGTCAGACAGAGAAAGACAAATACTGTATGATTTCACATGTATGTGGAATCTAAAAAACAAAACAAATGAACAAATACAGCAAAATAGAAGCAGAATTATAGATACAGAGAACAAAAAGGTGGTTTCCAGAGGGGATGGGGGTTGGAGGAGGAAAGAAATAGGAGAGAGATTAAAAGGTACAAACTTCCATTTGCAGAATAAATGAGTGGCAGATATTGATGCCAAAAGTCTTGGCTCTCTGGGCACCGATGCCAAAAAGAAATACGGAGACCGAGTTTTGGAGGAATGAGGAAAATGGCTTTAATCTTTGCCTGGCAAAAGGGGTAACAGCAGGCTAGCACCTCAAGAACTGTGCCCTTCCTTTTCTGGGAATAGAGAGAGGTTTCTATCCTGGGGCTCATGGTCTGCAGGTAGGTGATAAGGTTCAAAGCAATGAAGGACTTGCATTTTTTTCCTTCAGCAAATTCATGGCCAGAGCTGGTGTCAGGTGGCTCATCAGTGGGGTCTGGTGTCCCTGAAGTTATCGGCCAGTGACCTTCTTTCTGAAATGAAGAGTGCCACAAGGGAGTATAGGGGGAGAAGAAATGCCAGGTGCGAAGGGTGATTCATATGGAGTCAGAGAGTAATCTGCTTTGTGAAGGACAAGTCTAGCTACAGGTGTTTGTTAGTATAACAGCTAAAGAATAACCAGGATTGCTTAACTCTTTTAGGCCTGTTTATGCTATTTCCCCAGCCTGTTCATTGTTTCCTTATTTTACTTGTTTATCAGAAAAGAAATGTCTCATTTCTGTTTTTACTGCAACAATATGAAATGTACAGTGTGGGGAATATAGTCAATAATTGTGTCATATCTTTGCATGGTGACAGATGACAACTAGACTTATCATGGTGTTCATTTTGAAATGTATAGAAATAGCAAGTCACTATGTTGAGTAACAGGAACTAATACAGTGTTGTAGGTCAGTTATAGTTCAAAAAACCCAATCACAGAAACTCATCAAAAAAGAGATCAGATGTGTGGTTACCAGACATGGGGGGTGGTTGGAGGGGGAATTGGATGAAGGCAGTCAAAATGTACAAATCCCAATTATAAGACAAATAAATACTAAGAATGTAATGTACAACATGATAAATATAATTAACACTGCTGTATGTTACATATTGTGTGAAAGTTGTTTGGAGAGTAAATCCTATGAGTTCTCATTAAGGAAAAAAATTTTTTCTCTATCCCTTTAATTTTGAATCTATATGAGATGATGGATGTTCTCTAAACTTATTGCAATAATCATTTCATGATATATGTAAGTCAAGTCATTATGCTGTACACCTTAAACTTATACAGTGCTATATGTCAATAAAACTGTAAGTAAATAAATATTTACTGTAAGTAAATAAATTAATTAATTAAATGAATGAATTCTATCTATGTACACCAGCATGGAATTACCTCCAAGATTTACTGTTGAATAAAGAAAGCAAGTTGCAGAAAAATGTGTGTAATACAATCTCATCATGAACAAAAGAATGTCTGTGAGTCTGTGTGCATGTATATTATACACTATTTTATTTATATATATATATGTTTTATATGTATATAGCTGAAATCTAGAAGAATGCACATTCAGCTGCTAATGGTGTAATCACTGCTATGCACAGGGATTAGGATGTAACTGGGAACTTTATGTTAGACATTCTCATTGTTGAATGATTTGATGTTTCACAACAAGCACAGGATACATTTGTAATAGCAGTAACAAGTCCTGTTGCAGCCACATTCATCTTTGTCCAGAAGAGGAAACTGAGGTCCAGAGAAAGGGCCTTGCCCAAGTCCAGCCAGGAGGTTAGCAGCCAGGAGGTTAGCAGGGCAGCAGGAAGCAGACGAGAGAGGGAGACTGGGAGGGACCAGAGGTGAGGAAACAAGGCCCAGCTGGGGAGACTGTAGAAAACGTGCTGAGTGTTAAGGGAGAAGAGGGGCTGGGCCCTGCCTCCCCAAACTCTTGAGAGCTCCCTCATCCCTGAAAAAGTAGAGAACAGAGTTTTGAGACCCAGCATAGGACACAGTCCCTGAGTGTGAAGGACCTGGTGGAGGTGACCATGATGCAGATTGAGGAAATGATGCCGAGGACAATAACTGCCTCTGAGTGAGATAGGGAGTGGGTGCCAGAGATCAGGGTGGAGCAGCCCGGGACCCACTATTTCCACCTTCAAGGCCCCCATTTTACAAATGGGACTGAGAACAGATAGGAAAACTGCCCAAGGTCACACTGGACTCCAAAGGCTGCTCTTCACTGCGGATGTGCCTCAGGCTATGGAAGTGCATCTTGCTAAGGGTCGATCCCCAAACTAGCGTGTGACCTACACTTACCTAGGCCTTGAACATCCTTAAAAAAAAAACCCACACTTAAATTGAGAATTTTGCAACCAAAATTTGAACACCACTGAACTTGACTAAGAAGGAACAAAAACAAAATAGAACAGAAAAGAAAAAAGAAGGAAGGAAGGAAAAGAGAAAAGAAGGTATATGCAAATATCTTAGCTGTGGAACAATTCTGCTTTAACTCAGTTTCCTAGGACTAAGAGATATAGATGAGTGCAGAATTCTAAACTGTTCCAACCAGTCTGCAGATTTTATTCCTTTGTAAATCTAAAATATAATGAATATTTTGTATGGTGTTGTAAAGCTTAAATGTGGGGGAAGTAGGGTTGCACATTTCTGACTGAGGTATAAATTTAGTTTGTCAACTAAATGTTCAAATGCTTGCTGTCTCCTCAGGGTTGCCACTTGAGCCTGAATTTCCAATCTGCCCAGATAAAGAAGAGAGGATTTGGGAGGGAATTCTACTGGAGTGATGGCTCGGAAAAAGGTTAGTAGTTGGGATATGTACTTTTGGGTCAATGTTAGTGAAGTAATTTGCCTAAAAGGGGCAGAAATGCCGATTCAGGATCAATAAGAGGTAAATTTGGTTGTGTGGGGCAAGGTTAGATTAGAATTTTCAAAAGAGCCAGAGAATTTAACTTTTTTTTGTTTTTGTAAATTAATTTTTATTGGAGTATTGTTGCTTTACACTGCTGTGTTAGTTTCTGCTGTACAGCAAAGTGAATCAGCTGTACATATACATATATCCCCTCTTTTTTGGATTTCTTTCCCACTCAGGTCACCACAGAGCACTGAGTAGAGTTCCCTGTGCTACACAGTAGGTTTTCATTAGTTATCTATTTTATACATAGTCGTGTATATATGTCAATCCCAATCTCACAATTCATCCCACCCACCGCTTCCCCCTTGGTATCCATACATTTGTTCTCTACGTCTGTGTCTCTATTTCTGCTTTGCAAATAAGATCATCTGTACCATTTTTCTAGATTCCACACTTACACATTAATATACGATATTGGTTTTCTCTGACTTGCCTTACTCTGTATGACAGTCTCTAGGTCCATCCACATCTCTGCAAATGACACAATTTCGTTCCTTTCTGTGGCTGAGTAATATCCCATTGTATATATGGACCACATATTCTTTATCCATTCCTCTGTTGATGGACATTTAGGTTGCTTCCATGTCCCGGCTATTGTAAATAGTGCTGCAGTGAACACTGGGGTGCATGTATCTTTTTGAATTTAATTTTCAATAATTGCTACTCTTGTGAATCTCTAATTTGTTGTGCCTGATCTGTAGGCCTTCATCAGAAAAAAATGTGTATATATCAGATCTCAAAACTGAGGGACATATGAGAGCAACCCGGTCATAGGGATTAACTTGCCAACTAAGGAATGTTGCTTGCCATCCAGTTCTACAGGAATCAAGATACTAGCCTCTGCAGTTACTGACGTATAGCAACACTCTGGAAAGAATTCAGGGTGAAGCTCAGGAATGAGGCACTCTGTGCTCTGGGAAAACTGCGAGAACAGGCCCTCAGATAGTTACATATTTTCAGGAGAAATTTTTATGAACCCAAATTCTTGCACTGTCCCATGCTTAGAAAAGTACTAAAATCATTAACTGAGATATCTGATCCTTGTGACTGGTAGCAACCTTCTACAGAGATGTGTGCTTGATTGTACATATCCCTTCTCCAAAATCACATACCTCTTCCTCCTGGGCTCTAGTCCTCAGTAAGACAGTAAATAAACTCAACTCCCAGCTCTTATGTTGTGTGTGTGTGTGTGTGTGTGTGTGTGCGTGTGTGTGTGTGTGTGTGTGAGTGTGTGTGAGTGTTTCAGTTAACAAGCTAAAAAACAGAATGACATTGAGAACTGGCCTGGAAGTTAAGGCTCAAGGTAGCTGTTTCCCAGCTCTGCTGCTTATTTGCTGTGTGTGCTTGGGTAGTCAGCTCACACTTTCTGGGCATTCGTTTCCTCTTCTGCAAAATGAAGTGGCGGGTGTAAGGAGCCCAGAGGAGCTGAGGTTCTTAGCAGCGATGGCAGCTCCTTTCTGCTCATGTCACAAGCCTTAGGAAAGCAGCCTTGTTGGCAAGCTGGCTGTCTGCATTCCATACTCAATTTCCCACCTTGGAGGAAGATGAAGTTGGAGGCAGTCACATTGCCTTGTACTCAGAGCCCAGGCTGGCAGAAGGCATGCCTATCCTGGCTGCAGCAGGTGCTAAAGGCAGAACTGGGCAGTGGTTAAGACTTGGGGGAGTCAGAGAAACCTGGTCTCCAATCTCAGCTCTACCCCTTTCTAGACATGAGATCTCTGGTAACTTGCTGTCTCTGATCTGAGTGTCCTCTGTAAAATGGGGATGTTAATAGTACCCATGCCTCTTGGGCTTGTTGAGAGAATCAGATGAGATGTGTATAAATGCCTAGAACAGTGCTGGGCACATATTAGGTATTCAATCAATGTTAACTATTATTATTTTTGTTGTTTTTATTACTCAAAATCAAATCTTAACTTCCTACCTAATATAGGAATTCTTTCTGTGGCATATGAGACAAGTGGCTATTCTCACTCTTCTCGAATACTTCCAGTGACAGGAAGCTCACTACTTCTCCCAGTAAATTGTTTCACGAGTGGATAGTGCTTTTGGAATTTTATGGAATTTTAAAGCTGGTACCTTATATAAATCTCAGGTTTAACTGCCTCATGAGGAAACCCAAGTTCAAGAGGTATCAATAAAAGATTTGCTCAAGGCTGCATGGCTAATTAGGTGGCAGCTGCTCCCTTCTTCTGCCTTCCAATCTTTTAAATAGATTTATTTATTTTTATTTATTTTGGCTGTGCCGGTAGTTGCGGCACACGGGATCCCCATTGCGGCATGTGGAATACTTAGTTGTGGCATGTGAACTCTTAGTTGCAGCATGCCTGTGGGATCTAGTTCCCCGGCCAGGGATTGAACCTAGGCCCCCCTCCCCCACCCCGCCCTGCACTGGGAGCGCGAGTCTTACCCACTGGACTACCAGGCAAGTCCCCTGCTTTCCAATCTCATTCACTAAGTCCATTTTCCTTAGTGCATCTGAGAGCTTTGATACTGCATCCACCAATGCCCCCCACTCTCCCCAAAGAACAATTCCTGGAGGGCCCAGGCTGTCTGTTGCTGGGTCTCTTTGGATCCCAGATAATGTTAAAAGGTTCATTGACTCACTCATGGTTGCTGGGATAAAAACCTCTATTTTAGAACTTCCAAATGATGAAGGCTGAGTTCTCCTTGCTGCATTTTCCAAGACAGTCCCCTCCCCGCACCCCAATGTCACTGGGATGATTCAGCTCCGCCCCATTCCTCAGCACAGCCCTTTGGTTGCCCAGCCCTCACTAGCCCCACTGGCCGCTTAATCTCCATCCTGATGCTGTCTGAATACGCCTGGTCTCACAGGCCCTAAAGGCCAACGCCCATTTCCCTACCTGCTCCCCCTAGTCTGGATGTATCGTCACACCAGAAGTGGTACCCCTGGGGACAGTTAGAGCTGTCCTGAATGGAGCTACCTTCCCCACAGTGATTCCAGAAAAATAGCATGTGTACCTGATCAGGATAGGGGCCTGGCCACGCCCACCCCCAGAAGCCCTCAGTGCCACTGACCTGACGTTGGATGATGCCTCATAGCATCATCAACAGCATCAGCCCTCCTGCCCAGCTCACTCGCTCTGTGCTCCTGATCTGGCCTCTTCCCCTCCCCCTCTTGAATTAATCAGGAAGCATCACTGTGATCTTTAAAGGCCAAGCTCCAGTGATTTCAGAGGAGGCCTCTCTAACCAGTCCCTGGTTAGACTCATGTTCAGATGGAAACATCTTTTCCTTCCAGATGCCATTTCAAAGGGATGTTTGAATGGATTGCTTACTTGAAGTAGAATTCAAATGATTTCTACACAAGGATTTAGATGGTGGAGTCCACTTTAAATATGTATTTCACAGAGCAAAAATATTTCACTGTGAATATATGGATGCCAGAGAGAGATTTTATGCTATGGTTGCATCTGTAATTTATAACCAATAGGCAACAAACACACATGCAACAAACATACGTTTGGGAGTCACAGCTATCTCTTGACTCTTGGTTCTACCCCTCACTAGCTCTGATTGTTAACAAGCTACTTAATTTCATTAGGCCTCAGTTTTCTAATTAGGAAAATGGGATGCCAGGGCATACCTCCTAGGGGTTAAAGTGAGGATTAAATGAAAAAATGCAAACAAGGCTCTAAGCATAACGCCTGGCCACCCACTGACTGTTCAATTAATGTTACTCTTATTATTATTAACATAGAAGCAACATTCTGTGGGATTCCTGCAGATTCAAAGGATATAATGGGTTTACATAAGGAATGCTTGTCTCTGGCCTACAGTGTGTTTTGCAACAGCCGTTACAGGATGCCAGGACAATACTAAATATGTTTCAAAATTGAAATTTCATAATATATTTATTTTCAGTTTCCTAGGAAATATTCTGTAATACCCAGAACATAAGCCCAGCAAATACTTTTGCTATGCAGACATTAAAGCTTCATAAATGCTATAAATAACCTTTTCGGTGTACATGTGCAACGTATTACTGCTGCACCTTTAACCAATGGCAAGAACATCCCTAGGTCTGCAGAATGTTTACAATATTTGTACATTGCTATGGATACAGTATCAAAGGCAGGCGCCAGTAACATGAACAGGATGTAGGGGTTTAGGGCCTCTAACAACAATGATGGAAACTACTCTCACTCTTAATGCATCTTTCTTGGATAATATTTGTGAAATATTTGGGAGGTGAGCCATGCTGTTGAGAACATTACTTTGGATGTTTCATCCAATATGCTGACAGGCAGCTTGGTGAAATAGCAAGGAGTCAGAGACCCAGGTCTGACAGCAAATTGATTGTGTGACATTGGTGGTTACCATTCTTTGTAGGCGCACAATTTCTCCCAGTGTAAAATGATGGTGGGGGGTGTCTATCTGAAGATTTCTGTAGTCCGTTCCAGCATTCTGATTACGGGTTGACCACAGACATCATTTGGTCTCATATCCTGTGTAGTTAAATGCAATTCTGGCTAAGTTGAACAAAGTTAAGACAGATTTTTGGAGGCATCCAAGATGAGCTATACTAGTTGGCCAGCCTGGACTTTCTTTTTCTATTGTTTCCTGTCTTGTTCAAAAGCCTTGTAAGTTCCAGTTGGCTCTCACACTGTCTTAGAGATGATTTTTTTCCCCTCCAAGGGAGCAACAGGGAATGTGGGCAACTCAGCTCTTTTTTTGCAAATTGTCAAAAATTAACTGGAAATCAGATTAACTTACCAAACTCACACTGTCCTAGGAGTCCTTCTCAAGATGCCGAAGTTTAGTAGCAATTGACATATGGCAACATATATATTACTATTCATTTAAATCAGAAATACTTGCTCACAAAACAGCAGTGTACATTTTCCAAGAACAGGCACAGCAAACACCTTGGAATTGTTGCCTGGAAGTGGGGGCATCAGGGAGATGGAGATAAAAGGAAATAAACAAAACGAGAAGGGAGTAGACACTGGGACTCAAAGACGTGAGATTTATCTAGGGTAATATAGCTGGTAAGTATTGGGTAACAGTTTGAACATAGTTGTCACTCAAAAGTCAAGGGTGCAACACATATATATGGAATCTAAAAAGAATATCGTTCTGATGAACCTAGGGGCAAGACAGGGATAAAGATGCAGACATAGAGAATGGACTTGAGGACACGGGGAAGGGGAAGGGGAAGCTGGGACGAAGTGAGAGAGTGGCATGGACATATATACACTACCAAATGTAAAATAGATAGCTAGTGGGAAGCAGCTGCATGGCACAGGGAGATCAGCTCAGTGCTTTGTGACCACCTAGAGGGGTGGGATAGGGAGGGTGGGAGGGAGGCTCAAGAGGGAGGGGATATGGGGATATATGTATACATATAGCAGATTCACTTTGTTACACAGCAGAAACTAACACAACATTGTAAAGCAAGTATACTCCAATAAAGATGTTAAAAAAAAAAAAAAGCCTAGGGTGCTATTCCATTACACCCTGCTGCCTTTTGCTCTTAAGTGGAAACACCCATTACAATAAAAGATTGAAATGTGACTTGTTATTTATCAATTCTCTCAGAGGGTTGCTGTGTTGTTACTTTTCCCTTAGAAAGTAGAATACCTGCAAGATTCCCTCTTAGGGAGCTTTCTCTTTATCAGATCTTATCTTTTTGGGGTGATTTCATTTCCTAGTAGCAGGAAAGATAAGGTTAATTCATCTCGGGTTTTCTGAGGTTGTATCAAGGTGAAAAATTCTAGTTCATTGAGATTTTAGAGGACTCTAGAGGGTTAGAAAGTGGAAAGTTCCTCAAACTTTGGTTCTTTTTTTTTTTTTAGATGTTGGGGGTACGAGTTTATTAATTAATTAATTTATTTTTGCTGTGTTGGGTCTTCGTTGCTGTGCGAGGGCTTTCTCTAGTTGTGGCAAGTGGGGGCCACTCTTCATCGTGGTGCGCGGGCCTCTCACTATCACGGCCTCTCTTGTTGTGGAGCACAGGCTCCAGACGCGCAGGCTCAGTACTTGTGGCTCACGGGCCTAGTTGCTCCGTGGCATGTGGGATCCCTCCAGACCAGGGCTCGAACCCGTGTCCCCTGCATTAGCAGGCAGATTCTCAACCACTACGCCACCAGGGAAGCCCTAAAGTTTGGTTCTTTTTAAAAAAATTTATGTATGGTTGACTTACAATATTATATTAGTTTCAGGTGTAGAACATACTCATTCAATATTTTTATAGAGTGCACTCCATACAAAGTTATTATGAAATACTGACTAATTCCCTGTGTTGTACATTACAACCTTGTTAACATTTATTTTATACCTAGAAGTTTGTACCTCTTAATCCTTTTCATCTATTTTGCCCCTCCTCCCAACCGGCTCCCTTTGGTAGCCACTAGTTTGCTGAATATGCTGAGCAATGTCAGCAACTGCAGCTCCCAGTCAGCCAGGAGATAACAAGGGTAAACAACTGATACACTTACAACCATTCCACATCCACACAATCATTCCGTACAGTATTCATCAAATTACATCACATATTTAATACTTTATTATAAAATAGGATTTGTACTAGATGATTTTGCCCAACTGTAGGCTAATGTAAGTGTTCTGAGCATGTTTAAGGTAGGCTAGGCTAAGACATGACGCTTGGCAGGTTAGTTGTATTAAATGCATTTTCTTTTCTTTTTTAAAAATTTATTTATTTTTGGCTGCACTGGGTCTTCGTTGCTGCGTGCGGGCTTTCTATAGTTGTGGTGAGTGGGGGCTACTCTTCGTTGCAGTGCGTGGGCTTCTCATTGTGAAGGCTTCTCTTGTTGTGGAGCACGGGCTCTAGGTGCACGGGCTTCAGTAGCTGTGGCATGCGGGCTCTAGAGCGCAGGCTCAGTAGTTGTGGTGCACGGGCTTAGTTGCTCCGTGGCATGTGGGATCTTTCCAGAACAGGGCTTGAACCTGTGTCCCCTGCATTGGCAGACGGATTCTTAACCACTGCGCCACCAGGGAAGCCCCTAAATGCATTTTCGATTTACAGTTCAATGTACAGTGGGTTTATTGTGACATAACTGAAGAAGCTCTATATTTCAACTTACTCTCATGCCCAGTTCACTTATCCTTCTGCCCTCCCTCCCAAACACACATACACATATACCCATCATGGAAATTGGCTAGAATGTATATAATTTAAATTTGGGCTTGTTTATATCCTTTTATTTTTCTTTGATGCCTCTCCTCCCTCCCTACCCTATATCTCTGCAGCATTGCCTGACTTTTTTCCCTTTTATTATTTAAGGACTTTTTCCAAAAGTGTTTTCAATGTGGGTCTTTTTGTGTGGCAAACATCCTGAGCCCTTGAAGGCAGGGAATCTTTTTCCCATCACTTTCTCCTGTTTGAATGATAATTTGGCTGAATATAAAATTCTACATTCAAAGTAATTTTTCCCCAGTACTTTTAAGCTATTTTTCACTGTCTTCTAGCATCCAGTGTAGCTGTTTGATGTCTGTTCCTTGTCATTCCTTTGGAGGTGATCGTTCTTTCTCTCTGGAAACTTAGAATTTTCTCTTTGTCTTGATTATTCTCAAATTTTATTGTTATGCCTAGGGATTGGTACGCCTTATCTCTTTTGTTTGGCCCTTTATAAGTCATTTCAAATAAGGTCATTTGGGGGAAATTACTCTCCATTATTTCTTCAAAAATTTCTTCCACTCCATTTTATTTTTCTCTCCAACTGGAACTAATACCCCTAGGCGTTGGCATTTCTATGTTTATCATCCACATTTCCAGGCTTTTCTTTTGTATTTTATGTTTTGTATTTTCTTGTGAGACATCCACAAGCTTGAGTCTACAAATTCTTTCTTCGACTACATCCATTCTATTTCACTTGTTCTGTTTTCATTTAATAGGTTCTTTATTTCAACTATTTTATTTTTCATGCCTAATATTTTCACCTAGTTCTTTTTTGTGTGTGATTTCTTATTTGTATATCATATTGCTAACATATTCTCTTATTAACTCCTTATGTCCTACTTCAAGAGGATTTTTAGATTCCGGGTCCCTATGTTCCAACACTTCTGTTTCAGATGACAGGTGTGGCTCAGCTTATGCTTGTCATTCTCTGCTGTCCAGTGCTTTGGGCCTGTGATCTTGTTTTCCCTTGGGGCATCAACCAGCAGGTCTGATAATGCATTGGGGGAGGGCTAAGGCCAGGCCCTAGTCTACACTGAAATCAGTGATTTAAAGATGAGAACTCAGGAACCACAGAACCCTTAAAGAGTCCCTGTTTGATACCATTCCATTGGTCACTCTTTTGCCTGAGGTTTTCACTTTAGAACCTTGAGGAAGAAATAACAATGTAGTCCACAATCCTTGTGATTTGATTGGGAGTATAGGGGAGTGATTGCCTGAGGGCTGTCAGCCTGTTTTCATGAACTCTCCCCCATCACCCAGTGGGGCTTTGTGTTGCTAATATCAGGAGAAGCTGCCATGGACCCTGCTACTGCCCACTTCTGTGCTGAAGGGTCAGGCCCATAACTGTCTGCTCAATTTGAGGGAGAGACAAGAAGAGCAGATGAAAAGTTCTCCACCAACCTAGTTCTCCCTGCTGCCCAAGGCTCCCCTTTCTCCACCTCTACATCAATTCTAGTCTTCTGTCCAGGATGGTGGGCAGGAACATTCCCTACATTTTCCCTTTGGTTTTAGGAATTCATACTTCTCTCATGTGTTTACTGTTTCTTCAAGTTTGATCTTGGGAGAAGGAGTCAGTGGCCTGAGCTGGTCAGCCATTTGGGCAGGGATCTCCCCTCAGTGTCCTCAACTTTAAATTGTTACCTCAAAGAGTTGTGGATGTTAGGTATTTCATATCGGTGTCTAGAATAAAAATAAATATTTGAAAAATATTGAGTTCTTTTTTACTTTCAAAAGACCTCAATCCCAAACTTTTATTCTCAAGGAGGGAGGAGTATGCAGATATGCCAACTGGCTAATTTCATCAGCTTTTTAAAAATTCTTTTTTAAAAATCGAAGTATACTTGATTTACAATATATATTAGTTTCAGGTGTACAACATAATGATTCAAAATTTTTATAGATTATACTCCATTTGAAGTTATTATAAGGTACTGGCTATATTTCTTGTGCTGTACAATATACCCTTGTAGCTTATCTATTTTATATAGTAGTTTATACCTTTTAATTCCCCATCCCATCTTGTCCCTCCCCCTTTCCCTCTCCCCACCGGTGATCACTAGTTTGTCCTCTGTATCTGTGAGTCTGTTTCTGTTTTGTTGTATTCATAGCGTTTTTAGCCCCACAGCAGTGCTTTTCCCCGATTGTCAGGACTCCAAGGATTGTTTACACTGAGTGCTGAGCTCCCAGTGAGAGTGTTTAGCTGTGCTTCTTATTGACACAAACATGTTGTCATGTCTAGAAATCAACCCCAAGCCTCACGAAATCAGGGTCAAACCATTTGGGTTCTTCTTCTAAATTTTCTCTAAAAATCTTACTACTCAAAGTGGTCTGAAGATCACCAGGGAGCTTGCTGGACATGCAGAATCTTGGACCCGCTCCACACTCACTGAATCAGAGCCTGAATTTTCACAAGATCTCACAGAATCCATCTGCACTGTCAAGTTTGAGAAATTCAGGATACATCATCACCCATGACCAACCTTCCAGTAAAAACTATACTCTTGATGAATGTTACAGTTTACAAAGTTGGTTTACATAGATGATTTCATTTAAATTTACTATTTTATCTTCATCCCAGCCACAATGTACAATTATTCTTATTCTTTTTTTTTTTTTTTTTTTTTTGCGGTACGCGGGCCTCTCACTGTTGTGGCCTCTCCCATTGCGGAGCACAGGCTCCGGACGCGCAGGCTCAGCGGCCATGGCTCAGGGGCCCAGCCGCTCTGCGGCATGTGGGATCTTCCCGGACCGGGACACGAACCCACGTCCCTTGCATCGGCAGGCGGACTCCCAACCACTGTGCCACCAGGGAAGCCCCTTATTCTTTTTAATGATGAAATTGAGGTCCAGGAAGGTGACAGACTTGCCTAAAATCCTGTGTCTGGAGCCAGGTAAATGCCAACTTCAGTCTCAGTGGATAGTAGAATACTTTTTGATTATTAATAGTGTGCTGAATGTAGCATTAGTATGCATGGTGATTTTAGGTATCGATGTAAAGTATGCTTTATTCTCATATGTATTAGAGACAAATATAATGAACAAACTAACCAGGTGTGGCATTTCATAGTTATTATTGCTTAAGGAGATTTGTGTTGTGAGGGTGGTCCTTCCATGTCCGAGGTTCAGGGAACATTTCTCTATATTATAGATGTCCCTCCTCTCTTTTATTTACAGCAATGTCAAGATTTCAATTTTAGTGACAATTTATATTAATTTTTTATTTACTACAAACATCCAGTGCAATGTGTTGGTACAGGAAAAAGTAAAAGTTCTTTCATGAATATTTCCCTGAACAGTATTAGTACACCAAAGGTATTTTCCACAATCCAACTTTATGCCTTACTATAAACAGAAATGGAGCAATTAGTATACTCAATCCTATTCAGAAAGCTTAAGAGCCATCTTTTTTTGAAAAATAAATTTATTTTATTTTTTATTTATTTATTTTTGGCTGCGTTGGGTCTTTCTTGCTGCGCATGGCCTTTCTCTAGTTGCGGCGAGCGGGGGCTACTCTTTGTTGCAGTGAGCGGGCTTCTCACTGCAGTGGCTTCTCTTGTTGCGGAGCACGGGCTCTAGGTACACGGGCTTCAGTAGTTCTGGCACGTGGGCTTCAGTAGTTGTGGTTCACCGGCTCTAGAGCTCAGGCTCAGTAGTTTTGGCGCATGGGCTTAGTTGCTCCGTGGCATGTGGGATCTTCCCAGACCAGGGCTTGAACCCGTGTCCCCTGCATTGGCAGGAGGATTCTTAACCACTGTGCCACCAGGGAAGTCCCTTAAGAGCCATCTTAAAATGTTTGTGGATAGAATTGCAAATACAGTATTTTGGATAGGATTTTCAAGTGTCCACCATGGAATCAGACTATAGATCTTCATAAAGAGAAATGTGAAATGATAAGTACACACTCTCATTGTCCAACGTTGAGAAAAAAGGAACCATAATTTTCAATTCGATGTGGACAAGGAGCCTTGCAGAGAGAAGGGTCTCATAGACTTACAAATATATTACTCAGGCGCCCTAGATTCTTTTTTGTCTGTGCTGATAAGAAGGAAAGGAAAAATGATATTTACAACCCAGGCTGCTCAACTAAGAGATTTAGTTAACAAGGTTCCAGCAAGGGCCCTGAGCAACAATAACAATGTGATTGCATTCCGTGCTCTAACCTTAAAGGCAGGTTCTCCAACGTTTCTTTGGCGTTTTCAGGCCCTCCATGTAAATACGTACAGGCTCCCAGATGGCAAGTTGTTTTGCTAAAGAACCTCTTTACACATCTAGAGTATAGCCTCTTAAACTCAAGACTTGTTTTAAAACCATGGCTTATAAAACGTTTGGAGTTGGATTGCAATGGACTCATAAACATGTTGAATGTAGGAAATAGTGTTAGTTTATAAATCTGGCCTGTTTTTAGGTTGTGAGGTCATTAGTTTTCTGTTTTTGTTCCCGCCATTGGGGCTTGCTTTTTTGTCCTTCCAAACTATACTTGCCCTTGATATATCTGGGGTTTTAGTCTGTTTGCCCTCCATGGTTGTTTCCAACAAGATGCCTCTGGCCTTTTCTCATCCAAACTCAACACAGATGTTTCCCCTGTATCACCACTGTGACTGCAACACAAAGCTGTCTCTTTTTGGTTTTTGCTTTAGACTTACTTCTAGGCTCCTGGACTGAGGGGGAGGAAGAGGCAGAACATGAGATCCAGTTAGTCTGGCCTCTGTGTGTTATCTCACCTCCATGGGATGCAGCTTATGGGCCTATAAAATGAATGACCTGCACTGTTTGCTAAGATCTTTTTTTGCTCTAGGCCATGATAATACCCCAAATAAGATAACAGCATTTTATACTTTTGGCATTTAAAAAAAATCAGAGTACTCCTTTCACTTGCTGCAGACTACATCAAACACTGAATGAGATGTAGTGGAAACAGGGGGCCAATCCTGCAATGAAAGGAGATGCTTCTGTCCACCCACAACTTGGTGTACATGGAGGAGTTAAGTGGACTATAGACAGCTCTAGCAACGTAAGGAAGACCGTATGTCCTACAACTAGGGCATTCTGCATTTCTTTATCAGTGAAAAAAAAATCCCTGCTACAAAGTTCCAGAATAGAGTCTTTTTGAGAAAGAGTAGAATCCAATGTGTGACAATACTATCAAAACTGACCAAAAAAAGCATTTGATTGGAGACACAATTCACAACATTTTATTCAAGTTACTACATTTCATTCAGTAATCTGCCATATTATGCTTGGCACCATTAATAATAGCCCCTTAATCACAAGAGAAACAGAGGGAAAGACTGGGATTTATGTGCAGAAGTTGATTTCCACCAAAACCAGTTCATAGTCCATCATCTTTCATGGTTGTGCTTTTACTTGAGGCCTCTTTTCTGGGGGAAGGGGGGCTGTTTCTCCTAAGTGTTTGCTTAAAACAAATAACATGACCTACTGTGTCATGGAAGGAAAATAAGGTCTAGTCCCTAGTGAACAAGCAGGCGGTCCTCCAGGAAAGGAGCCCTAAAGGCTCCTTGAGGTGAGTCAGTAACCCTCCTGCCCCAACCAGTCAGTAGTTAAGTTATCACCAGGTGAATGAGAGAGGTAGTAACTAGTTGGAGAACCCATAGTGTAGACTCTCTAGAACAGGAATGGCTGAGTGAGTCAGAACTGGAGGGAGACATCTACAGTGTCTGGAAAAAGTGACCAAGAATAGGAAAGTGTGAAAAAGGTACGGGTTTCCCACCAGGGGACCCACAGAAACATGGCGGTACCAGTCAAGGGCAGTCCTGCGCTTTTCTCTGATGCAAGGGTACACTGAATGTGTTCTGCAGTTTTCAGATAAAAATTGGAATGATGCTGAACAAGTGCAAAGTGAAATCAGAGTTTCCCTCCTTTGTTTGGTAAACACTGAGAACACCTGTGTGTGAGGCAATGGGACAGGTGCTAGAGGAAAAGACGAAGCTGTCTTAAGATGTGGTCCTGACTTCAAGGTGGACATCAGGTCCTGCACGTACAGAGCACTATGTTGGAGGGTCCGAGTGGAGGGAAGCATCACTTCTGGCTGGCAGCAGCAGAGAAAGCATTCCCCAGTCGTTCCTTCTTGGTTCCCAGGATGTCCTCTGTGCCTGTGTCACCTCTTGGCCCGCCCCATTCCAGGCACTTGCTTGTCTTCCTTATCTTTCTCCATAATCTGAAATGGAAGCCTGAAAGGAGAAGATCCCGCCTCACAGGTGTCTAACAAATGTGGGTGGAACTGATGTGTTATGGAAGTGTCACTCTATTTTGGTCCAGGTGGGTGGAAAAAAAATTGGGGGAAAGGAGAGCTGATAAGATGGTGGTGGTAAGGGTAAGGTGTTTTAATCAGAAGGTAGGAGCAAAGATATCCCAACAAGCAAACTTAGTATGTGGCTTAAACCAGGTGACAGGGAGAATGCCAACACAGCCAAGGACCGCAAGAGGGTAGCTGGAAGCCCTCTGCCAAATAGGATAGTCTGCAGAACTGGGAAGCTAAAATCTTTTCCTACTATCTACTCAAGTTTAACCAGAGCAGATGAAGAAAATAGTGAATAACTAGAGGGTCGTAACTTTCTAGAAAGATCAAGTAAACACAGCACCCCCCAAAAAAGGTGAGGCTGAATGTCAGTGTGGAGAAAGCTTTTGACCATCTTTTTTATCTCCTAGGAACTTTATATGCTATATTTTCTCTCTTTTTTAAAATTGAAGTATAGTTGGTTTACAATATTATATTAGTTTCAAGTGTACAAAACAGTGATTCAGTTTTTTTTGGATATCTTTTTTAAGTTTGTTTATGGCGTCTCGGTCTGTAATCAATCAAGTAATAGAGAGATGCCATCCCAAAAAGGAACGTCTGCAGGAACCAGAGGAGTTGAGTCCAACTATTCGTGATGCCTTTAGACCTAAAAAAAGAGAAAAATTTATCCACCAGAATTTTAATGTTATTGTCTTCTAGTTTTTTAAAAACGTATTCCTTCTATCTATTTTCATGGGGCTTATGTTGCGCTCTCCTCCAGCTTACTAACTTGAATGCTTAGTTCATTGATTTTCGTTTTTCTTGTGCATTTAGAATGGTACACTCTTCCCTGGGAAGCAATCTGGCTACTGCCTAGGACATGGTATTATGAAACTGTTTCTCACGTGATTTTGATGAGCATATAGGGTTAGAAAGCACTGGGATGGCTTCAAAGCAAGTGTTTTGGACCAGATGTAAATCTAGCTTGGCCAACTACCAGCTTGACCTTGGGCAAATCACTCTCTCTCAGAATCAGTTTTTTTTGTCTGAAAAATAGGAATAATGGTATTTATCTCACCAAGTTTTGAGATGATTTTTGAGATAAGTTATCCAAAGTGATTAGTAAAGGGCCTGGCACATGGTAATAATAAATACCTCTTTATACAGCCATTCAAACGAAACTGCTGAACACCAAGCTCAAAAGAAAATGGCCCAGATGAAGGGAATGGTTTGCTACAGTCTCATCGGTATATAAATAAGTCTCATGTGGATGCCTTTTAATTTAAAACAAAATTTTAAAAAATATATGTAAAAATATATAATTTTCTACACTAACAGATTAAAGGAGAAAAATTACACGATCATCTTAATAAATGCAGAAAAAGCATTTGATAAATTTCAACATCCATTCTCAATACAAGTTCTCAGAAAACTTAGAAGGAGAAGGGAACTTCTTTATTCTGACTGAGAAGGTCTATACAACTCTAGAGAAAACACGAGGCAGAATGCTGAAAGCTTTCCCTTTGATTAGGAACAAGGCCAAGATGCCTACTGTCACCACTTCTGGTTGACACTGGACTGGACGTACTAGCCAGCAACGAGGGAAAAAACATAAATAAAAGGTATACGGAATTGAAAGGAAGAAATAAAACTGTCTTTATTTCTAGAGACAATTGTGTACCTAGAAAAAATGAATCTTTTAAATTATTAATGATGAACTATTAGATGAACAGATGAAGTATTAGAACTAAAAAATGAATGTATCAAGGTCACTGGGTGTGAGGTCAGTAGAATCAACTATCTTCATACATTCTACCACCAAACAATAGAAAAATGAAATATATATGAAAGTGAGCCAGGATGTACAAGAAATTCACGTTTACGCAGCATTATTTATAATAGTCAAAAAAAAAACAAACCCAAAACTAGAGGCTTAAAAGTCTGTCAGGAGGAGGATTTGTTAAATACATTAAGGCACATCTATATAACAGAATACTATGTACTAATGAAATGAGGTAAATTTATAGGTATAGACACAGGAAAACAGGCATATATGACAATAGAAAAAAGTTATACAAGAGTTTATATCTATATGTATATAGATATGGTGGCTATAAAGTCGAATGTTCAGTCAAGTCTTATGTCTGATTAAATGGAATTCATCAATTTCTTTTTATTGCTGGATAGTGGGATGTGGGGTAGGGCTTCCAATTGTTCTACATGTCTTCATGATTCTTTCACTTAAATGTATTCGTTCATAAGTCAAAAGGAATATTCATTCTGGTTTACAGTCATCAATGATACACTGCAACACGTTAGGCCATAAAGAAATGATTTCAGGAATGTGAGAATAGTGCCCTAACCTCTCTATGCCTCTTCTCCCACTGCCTATCAAAGAACTCGAGAGCAGGATGTTCAATTTGAGTCTTTTCGTTTTCATTAGAGGCTCCAAATGACGATAACAAAATAGGTGTAAAGTACTCCAACACTATAATGTGGAGGGCTGGACCACACGCCTCCGAGCTAAGCTCTCACTGAGAGCCTGAAGAGGCCGTTACAAGGAGGTATTAGTGCTGCGGCACTTCCTATCCCAAGTCAGCCCAAAGAACAGCTTCAATGGAACCACTCAGCCTGGCAAGAGTCCCCAGTAATTCGAGGGAGGCTTAATATCTAACTCAGACGTTTAACTACTGGTACATGGCTGCCCAGGGAACTGCACGCACTTGCAGATTTATCCTGCTGGACGGATAAGGAAGCTGTCATCGTGAGCCTTACAGGTCTTGTGGAAGGGCACTGGCATGGGTGAGCTTAAAAGCAACCCCGCCCCAGAGGCCTAACTAAAGGGTAGAAGAGATCTCAATAAAAGGGAAACTGCCCCCCCACCACGCCCCCCATTACAGATCCTAAGGGAAAACTGCAGTGACATACTGACTGAGGTCTGAAGGAACTGTCAAGGGAACTGCAGAAGGGAGATCCCTAGTGATGGGCGGTTTCTCAAAACTCCACCAAGGCTCCTTTGGAGAGAAAGAGTCAACAATGGGTATGCAACCACCACAGCACCCAGCTGCCTGATCACGAGGCAGACTGTGCTCTGCTTCTGCTAACTACTCCCAGCACCCCAAGGGGCCACAGGCAGCTGTCGCTAGTGAACAGGGAACAAAGCTGGAATGATGGAATGAGAGGGAAGACATCAACTACCCCCTCTTCCCCACAGCAGGCTGCTGAGCCCCAGCTGGAGGAGAACAGATGTTCTGAATTAGATAAAAGTTCATAGTTTTAATGAATAGACTGGACTTGACCAGATAATATGAGATAGTGACTGGAAAATCTATGGACCTGCTTCAGATTTCGTCCAGGGCTAGGGTGGGAGACAGACAGTAATCCTTGGGGGAGTGGAGACGGGCGAAAAAATAAAGCTGCTTTCTCCTCCTCTCCTACAAAGTCCAGCTTGTTTAATAAACCAGAAGGTGGAGGAACATAATCTATTTAAATCAGTTAGCACTTGTCTGGCATAGTGTGTACCCAAGAAGTATTCATTACTTTTATTATTAAAACAATAAAGTATCTTATTTTCCACTTTTAGAAGTAATACCACAAAAACAGAGGTGGTAATTAATCTTGATCAGAAGAAAAATAATCAATTGCAAAGCAATCTGGCATTACTATAACCATCTCTTTCATTACACCATACTTTCTGTGTGCTTACATAAAGTCTAAATGTAAAGAAAAGCCTTTTCAGTTCTCTCACATTGTATTATCCTGCACTGGCAACTGTAGAGTAGGGTCTAGTCGCAGGACTTTCAGCCTGCAGTGCATCCCAGAATCACCTACAGACCTTGAAAAAATAACATGTTCCTACCTCTGAAGCAAGGCTACTACGTTAGGATCTCTGGGCCTGGAAACCAGAGAAGTGAATGTTGAGAAAGCTCCTCAGGTGATTCAGTGGTGAAACTAGGCTGAGAATCATTGGGCTAGGTCAATACAGCTCTTTTTCAAACTAGAAGGCAACCTCTTAATCTTTTCTTCTAGTTGGGGCTATACAGAGACTTTTGAAAAAAAGAAGAAAAATCATCTAAATTAAATGACTAAATGATTGACTCATTAACACAAATGAATCCATTCATTAACTATTTACTGAGTACTCCCTCCGGGTACTGAGACAGGCTCAGTATTCGGTGTGGGGATTCAACTCTACCTGAGAGTGTTCTCGGCCTACAAGCGCATGAATTATTTAAATGTGGCTACTCTCAACTTATATTAGATACCAAGAGAAAAGCGACAAAGACCTATTAAAAACACTTACTTGCACAATACAATGGCATACAAGGACTCTCCCACGTGAATCAGCCACGCAAGCCAATACCTGAAACAAAAGTCAGCCTAGTTTAAGGTGATGGTTCTCTGCTGATGAAATCTAACACAGAAACCCCCAAGAGAAAGGTGCTTTCATGTGAACAAGCACCACTCTTAGAAGGCACCGGGGGCCTTCCAGGTCTACGGGGACACTGGAGCTGCAGGGTCCACACCCCATTTCTGCAGCTCTCCTTACCAGCTGTGCAGGAGGGTGTGATGATGCTCCAGCAAGTACTGAGTGAAGGGGCCCAGCGGCCCGAGGCTCTGATACGGAATAGCCTCAGGCCAGAAGATCACCCACTGAAAGAGAACCAGAAGCACAGAATGCCTATTAGGTCACTTAAATCTATTTTTAACCGAGGCTATTAAATACTCCCGATTCTATAAGAACAAGGAACAGACCAAAGAAACTCTGAGCTAAGTCATCTGGGCTTCCATTCTTTACTTCTATTTTCTGAAAGCGATTCTAGTGGGAGATTTATGCTGAGGAAACTCTGTGGTTATCAGATTTAGTGCCCAGGTTGGCTGACTTCTGTTACTAATGACTTACACAATTTAGTCCTCAACTTACTTTTCTGGGTATCTTTCCTGTATCCTTTAAATGAATTCTGTCTGCCAAACAAAAGTCGCTGCTCCTCTCAGTAGAGATTCTCTGTCTTCATGATTCCACATCTATGTCATAACATGTATATCCTCTCTAACTCTTCTTACCCATTAAATTCTACCCATCCTTGAGGTTTACCCCCATTTTCCAAGCAATTCCAACTGCCTCAAACATTCTGCTTTGGAAGCCCTATCCTGACTTGGCAGGCCTAGAACTGTCCGTCAACTTGACCTCCTTCTTGAGTTCTATTCAAACCTGGCTAAGCCCTAGTAACCGTGGGGACGCAAACACAGGTACATTTTCAAGCAGAAAGCTTGCAAGCCCACCGACCTTCCGCTTACGCCAATAACCTCGGCAAGCGCCAGGCGCGCAAGCGCAAGACCCCGCCCCCCCAACAGCGCCCCTCGCCCTACGGGAGCCTGGCGGGCCAAAACAGATGCACCCCGCCCTACATCTTACCCCGAAATATCCCAGCCCCAGGACCGTGACCAGCGAGGGCAGCGGTTTGGCTGTACGGAAACAGGAGGTAGCAGCCCCACCGGCATTCGACTTCGCCACCACCATCTTGAAAGATCTAGACACCGAGTCATGGGGTGGGGAGTATTCCCTGCCTTCATATAGGGAAAGCGTGGGCAACCGGTTTCTCAAGATCTCAACACAGGCGGAAGGCGCGGGCAGACGGGTGCGCCTGCGTCTTCTTCCCGGGTCTAGTCCCCTGGCTTAGAGCGCTCGAGAGCCGCGATTGCGCCTGCGCGACCTCTCCGTGTCGTAGGTGCGGATCTTGTGGCTCAAGGCAGCACTCTGTCCCCTCGCATGGCCTTGCCCGGGGCCCGCTGCCCTTACCGTGTAATAGCCAAAGGAGAGGGTGATGACAGTGACCCAGAACAGACTGCTCCTCTGGAAGTACGTCTCATCTCCTGCTGCCTTCCCCATCGCTGCAGCACGTCCCAGGGAATGCCGAGCAGGTCACCTCTGCTCTGCAGGAAGGCAAGGATGGGGGCGGGGCCATGGCAAACACTCCTCCCTCCTCTCACCTACCTCCCCAGAGGGAGAAGAGTCAGTGGGCCTGAAACTGAAAACGAGTCTCCATCGGCTCTGGCCTGGTGGGCTGGGGAGACCCCTCTCTGAGTGTCACTTTCTGGGGCTTAAGATAATGCTGTTGGAATAGATGGTGCTTTATGCTCTTAATGACTATGGATCTAATTTTTGAACTTCAGCTCTGCTGTGCTCTGTGGGAAATGTAAAAAAAATTAAAAAATAGAAAGTGCAATTAAATAGACTTGGGCTACTGGAAGGGGGAACTCTCACACTCTGTGACGTTAGCAGAGGCTGATAGGGAGAAGACCTGTCTTCTTTCCTGGCAACGACTCAGCCAAAGAAAACCCATGGACTCTTTGTTTTTTATAGCCTTCCCAACTTCCTTTTCTTCTTACAAGTGTTGTAAGAAGAACAACAATGTCCCTGGGGGGGACACACGACTTGTGCTGTGGCTCGCTGTGGTTGCAGACCCTAAAGTGTAATTCTTTGCTTATCGCAGAATAAACCCATCTTTCCTGGAGAAGTATTTGGCAGTCTGTTTGTTTCAGGTCAATAGAAATAATGCTCTTTCTCTTCATTAGTAAAGATGTATGGACCGATGTGGCACAGCACTTACAAGAAGGAGCTGTGGAACAGATACCTGGGTTTACTTTTACCTCCTGGCTCTGCCAGTAACATTTCGTGTAAGCTAACACTAGTTACATTACCCATCTGTGTCTTAATTTCTCTATCTGTAAAGTGGGGATACACTGGTTCCTACCTCAGAGGTTTTGGGTGGATTACGTGAGTTAGTACTTGTAATAAAACCGCTGTAAAGCAAAGAATGTTGCCCACCATCCAGCTGTACAAGGAGCAAGTCATTAGCCACTGCAGTTGCTGACCTACAGGACACCCTGAAAGGAATTCAGGATGAAGAATAGCATGACGTGCTCAGTGCTTTGGGAGAACAGGCAAAACAGGCCCTTAGATGCTTAGATATATTTCAGGAAAAAATTTTTATGAACTCAGATTCTTGCATTTTCCCATACTTAGAAAAGCACTACAATCATTAACTGAGATATCTGTTCCTCTTGACTAGCAGTAACCTTCTACTGAGATGTGTGCTTGATGGCATGTGCTCATTATCCAAAATCATATATGTGCTGGCCTCTCCCCCTACCTCCTCAGAGCTATCTGAGAGGCTGTCTCTTGGTCTGTAGTCCCCAGTAAGGCACTGCATAAACTCAACTCGTAGCTCTTACATTGTGCATTTTTCTTTCAGTCAATAGCACTCACAAAAGTGTCCGGCCCATAGTGCTTTATAAGTTTTGATTATTAATATTACTGAGCCTTTGGCGTATTTGCCAGGCCCCTGTGCTAAGTGCTGTATCATCAATGCAGGGTGGGAGGCACATCAAGCCAAAGTGTTCTGATGAGACTTCAGGAGAGACAGGGCTTTAAAAACTATTGTGAAAGCAATAGCTGATGTTTATTGAGCACTTACTATGTTCCAGGCATTGTTTTAGAAATATTAGCTCACTTAATTCTCAAAACAGCTCTATGCTATAGACTATTGTCCTTCATTTGAAAGACAGGAAATAGCACAGAGAGGTACCCGAAGTCATGTAAATGGGTAGGTATACTGGAAGTCAAGTGGTAGCTGAGTGTTCCAGCACTCTTAAGGACCATGCTTTATATAACCTATGGGATATTTCCAGAACTTTTTCAGTTGACATGGAAACAGCCAAAGTTGTTTCCTCATTTTTTTCATGACTGTATTTGGCTATGTTTTAAAGAATGGTTTCCAGAATGTGTGACACAGTCCATTTCCCAGATAAACCGCAGTGCCTGTCAGTATCAGGTTTACCGGGGCTCAACAGCTTTGCTTACTTCTAATCTTTCTTCATCACATCACCCTCTTGGTTCTCCTCCCTCTCTGAATACCTCTGTTTTCTCAGCTTTGCTTTTACTGCTTGTCCCCTACATAGAGGTGTTTCCTATTATCTTCTCTGTGTTTACAGTCTTTTTGAACTTTAATTTTCACCTCCGGATGACTCTAAAACAATCTCTCCAGTCTCAGCCTCTCTCCAGTTGCCAGCCGGTCACCTTTACTAGGTACGGCACCACACCTTAAAGACAAGAAGTTCACTATTATCCACAGAGTCAGTCCTCGCCAAGACTCCCCTATTTACATTAATATCATCATCATTCTTCCAGGCACCCAGGCTCTTCCCTTTGGCTGCCCTCATATCTAGTCATCTGTCAAGAGTTCTGTTGATTAAGTAACATGATATCTCATCTTTCTGAATTAAACTGAAGCCAAGTCCCCCTAAAATCAAGTTACCTTGCTGAATTTACTATTTTTTTTTTGAAATTTTTATTGAAATATAGTTGAGTTACAATGTTGTTTCAGGTGTACAGCAAAGTGATTCAGTTATACATATATATTCTTTTTTAGATTCTTTTCCATTATAGATTATTACAAGATACTGAATTGAATTTATGATTAATCGCTCTATCCAAAACTTTATTTCTTTTCTTTGTCCCATCTGGCCATTAATCTAATGAACTAATTAACTGAACACTAATCAACCAGAGTCAGGTGACTAAAATTGGTGTTGTAGATATCACCCTTAACGTACAAACTCAGGTTGTTTCTCCAGGATAAGATAAGCTAATAGACCCCAGAGCCATGGACCACTTGCCTGAGAATCATAAGCCAGGGACATCCTGATTCCCCAAACTATGATTAAGAAATGTCATAGAAATATCACAGAATGATGATTAATCCCAGCCTTTCTGTTCTTCCCCTTTAAAAAACCCATCACTCAAAGACCAAGTTGGAGTGGTTCTGAGATTTGTAATAAATCCTGACTTTGCTGCAAACACCTGCAGCCAGAGTTTGGCTTTCTATGCCACAGGCACATGAGCCATTGCTGGTTACAAAACCACGGTTTAATTTTTACTGCCTCCCTGGGTCATCCCAATTGAGGTATGTTCTACCACTTCAATAATCTCTTTTTCAAATTTGTCCTACAAGTGACAGGGTAATCTTCCACAAGTATAGTTCTTTTTTTTTTTTTTAAATAAATTTATTTATTTATTTATTTTTGGCTGCATTGGGTCTTCGTTGCTGCATGCGGGCTTTCTCTAGTTGCGGCAAGCGGGGGCTACTCTTTGTTGTGGTGCACGGATTTCTCATTACGGTGGCTTCTCTTGTTTTGGAGCATGGGCTCTAGGTGAGCAGGCTTCAGTAGTTGTGGCGCTTGGGCTCAGTAGTTGTGGCTCATGGGCTCTAGAGCACAGGCTCAGTAGTTGTGGCGCACGGGCTTCATTGCTCCATGGCATGTGGGATCTTCCTAGACCAGGGTTCGAACCTGTATCCCCTGCATTGGCAGGCAGATTGTTAACCACTGCATCACCAGGGAAATCCTCACAAGTACAGTTCTGATCAAGCCTTTACCTTACCAAAACTTTTCAAGAAATTCCCTAATTTTAAGCTATTTTTGTTTAGTATTTCTCTTAAGGTGTTAAATCTGCAGTGAGGAAGTTATTGGAAAATAACTCATGTTAGAATAAAAGTTGTTGAAGACGCAAAATGGCTTGGATCAGAGGACTATTGGAAGCTAGGGTTCATATCTTCCACCACTTTTCTCTGAGCCCAGCAAGTTACTTAGTGTCCTGTGCCTCCTTTTACTATGAAAGGGAAGAGCAGTACAGCCCATGACCAAAGGGTCTTAGCATTAACCCGTCACGCACACATAAGGAATCCAGAAGAAGGAGTCAGAAGATCTTTACTCAGACATGAGTATTTTATGTCAATCTATAAGAAACCCACAGTCAACTGGAGATGTCAGCTGGAGATTCAGAAGGGATTTCTCTCTTGTATTTAACTCACCCGCTCCCCACGTAACAGGAGTAGCTAATTTCTTTATCCTCCAGGTATCCTAGACCTCCATCCCCTACGGGTTGGCAGAGAAATCTTTCACCCCTTTACGTTTTATCTCTCTCTCTCTCCCCTTTGGGTGGATTAATGACCTAAACATTGAAAACAATAAAGAAAATATGAGAGAAGAATTTTACAACCTTAGAGAATGGGGAAAGAGACTTCTTAGCAAGATATTAAAATTATACACTGTAGAGGGAAAGAAAAAAGTTAACTGCTTCTCAATTTAACACTTCATTCCTTATTTAGAGTTTATAATTAAAAAGTTATTTGTTTTACTCTCTTATGTGTCACTTACATCTGGTTCCTTGATAACCTCTGAAGTAGTGTTCAGCATTCCCTGCCAGATCCTAGAAAGATCTCGAAGGTTAAAAATGTAATGGAATTTTGCAGGGGTGGGAGCATTTGAATCTTAGTCATCTGCCATAGTCGGAGTGTCAAGGGAACCAATTTCGTCACTGAATCGCTCACTTCTTCTGAGAAGCCCCTTTGGGTACAGTAGTATCCTATCCCAATCACACCTGAAAGGGGAAAAAAGTCATAACATTTTGAGTGACAGTTCAAATCACCTAAGTGAAAATGAAAAACATTATAATGTAGAGTACAAATATAATTAAACATTTTAATAGTTAACCACATATTAAAGAAATTTCTATTAAAAAATAAAATAATAACTTCATTCTTTTGAAAGGCACAATAAATAAAGTTGAAAGACCTGGAAGAAGGAGTTCTTCAATATATATAATAGACAAATAAGTAAAAGACATGAATTGGAAATCCTTAAAAAGGAAACTTGAATAGCCGAGGAACATGAAAAGGTGTTCAACCTTAAGGGCAATTTGAGATGTGCAAAATAAAGCAAAAATAAGATACATTTTTCCCCCATTAGGTTGGCCTACTAGGTATGAAGACACACGATGATGAACTATAATAATTAAAAACATTTGGTATGCGACATGCGAATCAAATAAACCAATGGAAAATGATACTCCAGAGACAGATCTGATATATACCCAAGCATTTATTTTATGATAAAGATAATGTGCAGGCAGAAGAATATTCTCTTCTTCCCTTCTAGGTTTTTTGGCTGATCTAATAATTAAACTGATTTAAAACAGACTGTCACCCATATCAGCCCCTGAGGGCTAAAGGATCCTTGCCTTGATTTATCTCTGTGTTTGTTTCAAAAGCACCTGGTATTTGAGAGAGATGTTTTGCAGCTGTGCTTAGAGATATGTAGTGGTCAGCCACCCTGAACTGGCTCTGACTTGACCACAGGAACATACCTGCATAGATGAGACCTGGAGGTGTCCGGAAAGTTACCTTTGCTTCATTACCGTGCTAAGATCTCTGCCCCAAGCGGGAGATCTGTACTCTGCTAGGCACAATTCATGCATTGTGCAAAGAAGCATGGAAGACTGTGCATGCTCCAGCTGCCCCAGGCTGGCTCTGGAAATCTCTACCCCTTTCCTAGAGCCTTGATGATATGCCTGCCTCCTACCCCTTAAAATTCCCTCCCTCCCTTCAGAGAGAAGGTGTTTTGAGAACATGAGCTCTCTCTTCTCCATTCCTTGATCAGTGAATAAAATTTCTCTTCTGCTATTCAGAAACTGGTTTTGTTTGATTGGCCTTTGTGACTCTGGGCAAAGAAAGAACCCACTGAGGGGTCACTGACCTGTTGGGGATTGGTAACAGGATTAACAGGATAAAAAAGCAAACAAAATTATACAAGTCCCCATACAGATTTGAAAACTCAAAGGGTAGTCAGGTCATTGAAACTCATGTAACATCCTGACATGAGGAAAGGGGCAGGGGTTTGGGGATACAATGGTGAGGAAGGCCATTCACAGGAAGGCAGAGGAGATGTTTGGAAAACCAAGGTTTCCCTGTTACACAAATAAGTTTCCTGGTAAAAGGATATCTCTGGTAATAGCTCTCTTTCTGGTACAGTCCGCCTTGCCAGTGTAAATTTAGGCAGTTGAGGGAGAGGAAAAGAACTTTTCCTGAATCTTTGGAAATTTGATTGCCTTTAGCAGAAAATAATCCTTGTGTCAAGGTGGCATATTTTGGGGTGACAAATTCTGCTCCCCTTCAGCAACATTTCAAATTAAGGAGGAACAAATAAACTGTTGATTGGTTATCTATTTGGGAAAAAATATTTTAAACTCTACCCCCCCAATACAAATACACAAATAATGCAGTATCACAAGGTACAGACATAATAGTACCCCTAGGCAAGTTCTGATGATATGGCTGTAGGGTAGAATGAGCATGTGCTGATATAGGAAACTCCCTCACACTTTCCCAGGATCATGGGGAACAGAGGAGAGCAATATAAACAAATCTATGGAAATGTGAATAGAGTATTGTGTATCCAGAGAATTAGGAGCAGTTTGTTGTTGCAAGAAGGAACAATGTGAAATTGAATGAAGGAAGGTGAGGCTGGAAGGGCAGGTAGGGTCTGATCATGAATGGCATTAGGTGTCCAACTGAGGCGTTTTGACTTGATCCCTTAGCCAATGTGAGTCAGTGATGATTTTTTTTTAAATCAGTGGAGCAAAAATGTCTGGTGTACATTGGAGGTAAAATTTGAAGCGGGGAAAGCAGAGAAGATGAAAGATTGATGGAGCAATACAAAGTGAATAGAGAAAAGTTTGCATCGCTCGTTCGAATATTCAATAAACATTTGGTAGGCCCTGGAGATACACCTGTGAACAAGACAAGTGCAGTCCAGGCTTCAGGTTGGGCACAGTGTAGTTCTGATGACAGCAAATCAATAGGCATGTACTATGGGCAGCATAATTTAATGTTTTAGTACAACCATTTTGACCTTATGAGATCATGCATTCAAGGGTTGCAAACAGAAATGTCCGCATGACATTAAATTAAATGAATGAAGGAGGTAGAAGTAACCTAGTAGGGTGTGGTGAAACACTGGGGGAACCAGGGTGTGTTTGTCCTCACTTAAAAAATCTTCAAATTCAAATAATGGTGATGGTTGATGATGATGATGGTGGTGGTTATAATGATTAGATTGTTTTTTCAGGATTTTGGCCTATAGGACACTGATTTTTTTATGTGCTTGGGAAGTGGTTAGTTTAGAGGTAGCGTAAAGTAAGAAATAAATGTTAGCTATTGTTCTTCTTTTGATTGTTCAGTGAACCATCTATTGGTTCTTCTATAGGAGAAGAAGAAGCAAGCAAATGGCTAGAATTCAGTCTGAGAAGATCCAGTTCATTCAAAGGGCAATTTACATAAAATCATCTCAACAAGACCCAGTGTGCTCAGAGCCAATTTGCTGACCATCAGTTTGCCAAATTCACCATTTATGGAATGTGGCTGTAATACTTCAATAGGGCCATTAGATAGCTCTGTCAGACATGTTTATTTTTGGTCACAGATAAACTTTTCTGTTTATACTAATATTTTGTGAATCTTTTAACATGTCATTTCCTGTTTTGTTAACTTTTAGAATTTTTAAGGGATTTTAAAACCAATTCCTCAGATAGTACATTGTATTTGTTATTACGATTAGATATGGCTCTCACAAATCGAGGTGTGGACTTCCAGGGCTGGTTTGGGGGCTCCCATGGGGCCCTTTGGCCTGTTCTCAGTTGATCCCACTAGGCTTGTGGCCTTGTGATTAACCTTCCCAGACAGCCTCATGTCTGTGTGAATAATTTTACTCCTTTTTGTGCAATATTGCTGCACATGGCATACAGTTTGACAGAGATCAACTCACATCATGAATAATCAATATTTCAGAATAGGGTAAGGGGTGAGAGAAATTGAAATTGTCTAAAAATTTCCCTTTGATCACATACACTGAGAAAGAAAAAAAGTATTGCCTAGAGGCAAACGCAACATCCTTGTAAAAATAAAAACAGAAAAAAATGAATTTGCTTTCGGTTATTTTCTTCTAAAGTCACCTGGAGCTCTTCATAGCACTTGAAGCAGATGTATAGGCCAGGAGGGCAGAGGGTATCTCAGTGCCTGGAAATGGCCTAGCCTAGTTGGAGCTAAGAGTTTGCAGGACACCACGGAGTCTCAGAGGTGAGGCTGAAACGGAAGTTGTGGCCAGGTCATGAAACTCCTTTTTAGGCATTCTAGAAAGTTCTGCAATTTCCTTGCAAGTGATTATTGGGAGGTAAGTACTTTTAAAAGTTCCACCTGAATGTTGGTTTTCTGAGAGCAGAGACTGCGTTTGTGCCGTTCACAGCTGTTACGCAGGACCTGGTATATGTTGGGCTCTTACTGTTATGAGGTGTTTTTTAAAAGTATAAAAGTCTCAGTGGATATCCCTTGAAGCCAAGGTTAATTTAGAGAATCTGAAGTAAGAGAGTTTAAGAATAAAAAAACAATGGCCAATAATGTTTGATGACTTAGTGGGGACGATTAACCATAAGCTTGGGCATCTGAGGCACTGATTGGTTGGCTTTTGCCAGCAACCTCTGAATAATGGAGTGGGAAGGGAGGCAGGATTGACTGGAATTGAGAAAAAAATGTAAAGCGAGGAAGTGAAGGTGTCTGGTAAAAATGGTTTTTGGAAGCAGCTTCATGGAGGAGGCCACCGAGTGTGAATTCAAGCTTCTGAGAGAAAAAATAAAACCCAAAAAACAAAAGTTGATCTGAACTTTGAATTATTGGGGGAAAAAAAGCCAGAGAAATCAGGTTAGGTCCATCTTATTTTGGTTTGCTCTGCTCTCTTGGTCTCCAAACTTCTTCAACACTTCCAGCCCCCAGAATATTCTCTTCAACTACCTCAAAGCACCTGGTACCGCCCAAATGGGCTGGTTGGGCTATCAGTGCCTCTGACTCCAAACAGACAGCATAGGACCCAACTATAGTCATAACTCACTAATGTGACCGCCCAGGATTTCATCTGCCCATCAAGTCTGTTCCTCGTGCTTTTTCTTTATTTTGGTTGGTGAGTCATGATCTATTTTGGAATCAAATCAGAAACACGGGCTCTCCCTCCACCTGCATCTCAGCTATTAACTTGCTTATTTAAAAAAACCTTACTTTTATCTGCTTTATGGTCCTCTAGGAATTTTCCTCTTCTGAGAATCGATGGGTATAAATGCTATATCTCTATATAGGGCCACTATAAGATTTAAGTAAGGTTATGTGTGAAAGATTTATTCTTTGGGCTTGCCACATAAATTTGTAGTGATTTATTTAAATAGAAAGGGGGAACATGTGAATCCTTCTGAAGTCAGATGAATTAATCTGAAACAGCTGTCAAGCATATGTTGTTTTTTTTTTTTTTTTTTCCATACCTAGGGTATAAAATAACCTCCCACACATTTGGGAAGAAAACCCCAAAGGCCTGAAGTTTCCTCATCTGTAAAATGGAGGTTTTGGTTATCTCAAAGCGTTGTTTTAAGAATAAGATGAATTAGCAAATAATGTAGTGTCCATAATCCTTATTCATTCTTAGTTTCTGGCCTCTCCGATCCGAGTATTCCTTAGTCAATGATATAATGATACAAAGCAATATGGATCATCTGTGAGCTTGACAAAGCTTCTGTTCTCACATGGCCTGTAGCCTATAACATAGTCTATAACATAATAGGATGATGGTGACAAGTGTGAGGTCAGAGGTCACCCTGCCTTGGTCAGAGGCTCACTTTGGTCTAAACCTCTTTGCCCCCAGTGTTCTCAAGTCTAACTGGGGATAAAAATAATACATAGTTTATAAGGGTATTATGGAGATTAAATAAGAAAATTAGATTCAGCTGGTCATCAATGAATGGAAGCTGGGTTTTAAAAAGGTGGATTAGGCGGGGTTTTGAAAAGGTGGTTCCACTAAAGTGATTGAGAGGCGTGTCTGAGGCGGAGCCATGTCTGGGGCTGCATCTAAGGTCTATTTAAGCTGCGCACCTCAGGGGTGTATTGCTGCTGCTCCAGAGCTCATCACTTTTTCACTCCGAAAGACCCCGGACTAGAGATTCAATATGGACTCCAATGGTGAGTTTCTTTGGTGGGAGGCGGCCTACCTGGTGTACTAGTGTTTTGCAGGGGTCTGAGCTTTCATCTTTAAAAAAACATAGATTTATAGGCTGGGAACAGCTCACGTCACTGATGTAATTGTCTGTGGTTTCTGTACAGTGGAATTTGGCAGTAGGACTTTCTGAGAGGCTCGGGGATTTAAAGATGAACTCTTCGTTACATTAATAAGGGATTTCTTGTCAACTATAGCTCAAAACTGGAAAAAAAGAAAAAGTAGAACCAACCTAAATATTCAACAACATGGAGCTGGTTTAAAAAAGATTTCTGTATTTTAGATATATATATATGGAAGTATTTTTGAGTGAAATGATATGTCTGGGATTCACTTCAGAATAATGGGGGCGGGCGGTTGTTGAGGAGATGAGTGGAATGCGTGGGTGGATGAAGTGAAATTGGCCAGGTGTTGCTATATATCAGAGTTGAGTGATGTGGTCATCAGGTTAATTATTTTCATCAGCTCAGCAAAGTAGAAAAAGATCCAGGCCTCCCTAACTTGGTCTGAAATAATCCCAAAGCAGTCGACAAAGACTAAAGATTGCTTAATGGGAAAAATTACTCTGGAATTTCCAAATTAAAACTTCTTCATGAAGAGCTCCTCTTCACTTTGTGCAAGCAGCGATCCGGATTTGGAGTCTCTCAGTCTGCAGTGAGGGGACTGCCCAGTGAGAACAGCTCACAACCTGTAATAATACTCAGACACTTCAACTTGCTGGAGTGTGAAGATTAGTTACTGTATGGGGACAAAAATCCAGACAGTGGTCAAGGAATGTCTCAAACACAAATAGTGGTAATTTCCTCCCCATTCCCCATAAATGTTTCCTCAATGAAGACTAGGAAATGGGAATAGTATGGAGTGATAATCTGCACAAACTGGAGGTTAACCCTCCGGTTTGTGCAGAGATGTGGCAGGGAATGTTGTTAATCTCATCTGGGTTGAGCCCAATCCCACAATCAACAGGAAGCGTCAGAAGACAATTAGGGAAAGAAGCCCCAGTTTTGTAAAAATCCATCTCTTTGGGACAAACCTTTTCTGTCTTTTCGTGACCATAAGCATGTCATTTCACCCCTTGGAGACAGTGCCGGAAATTATTTGTTCTGAGTGTCATAATTCCTACGTAGGGTGGTAGTTATCATTTACCTCCTTTACCTTGGGACGTAACAGAAGTTGGAAGACAGTAAGTGCCTTGCCCAAGGTCATGAGCGGAAAGAGACCGAGGCTGGGGGTCAAATCTAACCTGCAGACCAGACAGGCAGTGTTCTGCTCTGCACCTCAGCTGAGGAAGAGCCTCAGCTGAGTAAGGAGGCCAGTTCCCCCTCGGCTCCATATAATATCTTTAGTTCACATGTTCTTTCCTTAAGTTTCTTGAAAATCCTGTGCTAACGTTGCCTTAATTTGTATGTTTTTTATAAATCCAATATTCTGTATAAATACCCTTTTAAATTATTTTCTTTCCTGGAAGCACTGAGGAATTTTTATCTTTACAGTCTAATAGTATTTTTAGGATATGTCTTGGTGTTAATCATCCTGAGTTAATTTTCTTCAGTACACTTGATTCATTCAGTAGATTCAGGTCTTCTATTTCTGGAATATTTCCTTGGATTACTTTATTATGATAAAACACATTAACAAAATTTACCATCCAAACCGTTAAGTGTTCAGTTCAGTGGCATTAAGTATGTTCACAGTGTTGTGTTACCATCATCACCATCCATCTACAGAACTCTTCTTGAAAAACTGAAACACTGCACTCATTAAACAATAACACCCCCTTGTCCTCTTCCCTCAGCTCCTGGCAACCAACATTCTACTTTAGGTTTCTATAAATTTGATCACTCTAGATACCCCATGTAAGTTGAATCATACAGTATTTTCTTTTTGTGACCGGCTGATTTCACTTAGCATAATGTCCTCAAGGTTCGTCCGTGTTGTAGCATGTGTCACATTTTTTTCTTTTCCAGGCTGAATAATATTTCATTTTATGTATATACCACATTTTGTTTTTCCATTCATCCGTTTATGGACACTGGGGTTGCTTGGATCAGTTGGCTATTGTGAATAATGCTGCTGTGAACATGGGTGTACAAATTTCTGTTCAAGTACCTGCTTTCACTTCTTTTGTGTATATGCCCCAAAGTGGAATTGCAAGATCATATCGTAATTTTATTTTTAATTTCTGAGAAACTGCCATACTGTTTTTATTAGTGGTTACACCTTTTTAGAGTCCCAATGACGGTGCACACGGGTTCCAATTTATCCATATCCTTGCCAACACTACAGTTCTTTTCTTTTTTTTTGATAGTAGCCATCCTGAAGGGTGCAAGGTGGTATCTCATGATGGTTTTGATTTGCATTTTCCTAATAATTAGTAATATTAAACATCTTTTCATGTACTTAATAGCTATTTGTATATATTTTTTTGAGAAATATTTATTCAAGTCATTTGCCCATTTAAAAAATCAGGTTATTTGATTTAATGTTGTTGAGTTGCAGGAGCTTCATGTATTCTGAATATTAACCCCTTATCAGATATGGAGATATTTTCTCCCGTTCCTTAGGTTGCCTTTTCAATCTGTGGATTGTGTCTTTTGATGCACAGTTTTAAATTTTGATGTAGTCCAACTTATTTTTTCTCTTGTTGCCTGTGCTTTTGGTGTCTAAGAAATCATTGCCAAATCCGATGACATGAAGATTTTGCCCTGTTTTTCGTCTAGACATTTTATAGTTTTAGTTCTTACATTTACCTCTTTGATCCATTTTTGAGTTGATTTTGTATGTGATGTTAGTGTCTGACTTCATTCGTTTGCATGTGGATATCCAGTTTTCCCAGCACCATTTACTGAAAAGACGAATCTTTCTCCATTGAATGGTCTTGGCATCCTTGTCAAAAATTATTTGAACATACATGTGAGGGTTTATTTCTGGGCTATCTGTTCTGTTCCACTGGTCTATATGTCTGTTTTTTTTTTGTTTTAATATTTATTTATTTATTTATTTATTTATTTTTGGCTGTTTTGGGTCTTCGTTTCTGTGCGCGGGCTTTCTCCAGTTGTGGCGAGCGGGGGCCACTCTTCATCGCGGTGTGCGGGCCTCTCACTGTCGCGGCCTCTCCTGTTGTGGAGCACAAGCTCCAGACGCACAGGCTCAGTAGTTGTGGCTCATGGGCCTAGTTGCTCAGCGGCATGTGGGATCTTCCCAGACTAGGGCTCGAACCCGTTTCCCCTGCATTGGCAGGCAGATTCTCCACCACTGCGCCACCAGGGAAGCCCCTATATGTCTGTTTTTATGCCAGCACCTCACTGTTGTGATCACTGTAGCTTTGTAGTAAGTTTTGAAATCAGAAAGTGTGAGATCTCCAAGTTCTTATTTTTCAAGGTTGTTTTGGCTACTCAGGGGCCCTTGAGATTCCAAATGAATTTTTCTTTATCTGTAAAAAAAATCCCATTGGGATTTTAGTAGGGATTGCATCGACTCTGTAGATCACTTTGGGTATTATGGACCTCCTACCAGTATTAGTCTTCCAATCCACAAACACGTATATCTTTCTATTTGTGTCTTCTTTAATTTCCTTCAGCAATGTTTTGTAATTTTCAGTGTATACCTCCTTGGTTAGATTTATTCATAATTTATTCTTTTGATGCTGTTGTAAATGAGATTTTTAAAAAATTTTGCTTTTGGGTTGTTCATTGTTAGTGTATAAAAATGCAAGTTATTTTGTGCATTGATTTTTGTATCCTGCAATTTTGCTGAATTTGTTAATTAGTTTTAACACTGTGTGTGACCTTTAGGTTTTTCTACATATGGGATCATGTCATCTGTGAACAGAGATAATTTTACTTCTTCCTTTCTGATGTGGATGCCTTTTTAATTTCTTTTTCTAACCTAATTGCTCTGGCTAGAACTTGCAGTACTATGTTGAATAGAAGTGAAAGCAGGCATGCTTGCCATGTTCCTGATCTTAGAGGAAAAGCTTTCAGTCTTTCACCGTTGAGTATTATGTTTGTTGTGGGTTTTTCACATATTGCTTTTATGTGGAGGTAGTTTCCTTCTATTCATAGTTTATTGAGTGTTTTTATGATGAATGGGTGTTGAAATTTGTCAGATGCTTTTTCTGCATCAGTTTAGATGATAATGGTTTTTTTCTTTCTGTTAATGTGGTATATTACATTGATTTGGGGAGGGTGTATTAAACCGTCCTTATAAATCCCACTTGGTCATGGTGTAAAACTGTTTAATGTGCTGTTGAATTTGGTCCATTAGTATTTTAAGGGTTTTGCATCAATATTCATTAGGGATATTGTTCTGTAGTTTTGTTCCAGTGTTTTTTTTGCGGGGGCGGGGTGGGGGCGGTCTGGTTTTGGTTTCAGGGTAATGCTGGCCTCTAAAATGAGTTTGGAAGTGTTCACTCCTCTTCGGTCTTTTTGGGAAGAGCTTGAAATGGATTGGCGTTAATTTTTTAAATGTTTGGTAGAATTCACCAGTGAAGCCATCTGGAGATGGCTTTTCCTTTGTTGGGAGATTTTTGATGATTGACTACTTATTCAATCTCGTTACTTGTTATTGGTCTGTTCAGATTTTCTTCATGATTCAGTCTTGGTAGGTTATGTTTCCAGAAATGTATCCATTCTTCTAGGTTATCCAATTTGTTGGTGTACAATTATTCATAGCATTCACTTGTAATCACTTTCATTTCTATGACATTAGTTGTATTGCTCTCATTTCTGATTTTTATTTGAATCTTTTTTTATCTAGTCAAGGACTTGTCAATTTTATTCCTTCAAAAAACAACTACAGGGCTTCCCTGGTGGCGCAGTGGTTGAGTCTGTCTGCCGATGCAGGGGACACGGGTTCATGTCCCGGTCTGGGAAGATCCCATGTGCCGCGGAGCGGCTGGGCCCGTGAGCCACGGCCGCTGAGTCTGCGCCGTCTGGAGCCTGTGCTCCGCAACGGGAGAGGCCACAACAGGGAGAGGCCCGCGTACCGCAAAACAAACAAACTAACAAACAAACAGCTACAGTTAACCCTTGAACAACATGAGTTTGAACTGTGTGGGTCCACTTATCTGCGGATTTTTTCCAGTAAATATACAGTTGGCCCTCCATATTCATGGGGTTTGCATCATGCTGTACTACATCATTTTGTATAAAGTACTTGAGCGTCCTCGAATTTTGACATTTGTGTGGGTTCCTGGAACCAATCCCCTGTGGATACTGAGGGATGACTGTATTAGTTTTGTTGACCTTTTCAATTAAAAAAAAATTCTCTATTTTGTTTATCTGTGTCTGCTTTGTTATATCCTTTCATCATCTAAGTCTGGGTTTAGTTCTTTTTCTAGTTTCTTGAGGTATAAAGTTAGATTGTTGATTTAAGGTTTTAAAATATTTACAGCTATAAACATTCACAGCTATAAAACTTGCTTTAGCACTGTTTTCACTGCATCCCATAATTTTTGGTGTTACGTTTTTCATTTTCATTTGTCTCAAGGTATTTTCTAATTTCCCTTGCAACTTCTTTGACCCACTGGTTGTTTAAGGGTGTGTTGATTGATTTCCATAGATTTATGGATCTTCCAATTTTCCTTCTGCTATTGATTTTTTAATAGAAGGGAATTTATTATTATTTTTAAAAGTTTATGACTTTTGAATTTTTTATAAAATGTTTAAAGGTTATACTCCATTTAGAGTTATTACAAAATATTGGCTATATTCCCTGTTTGTACTACACATCCTTCTAGCCTATCTTACACCCAGTAGTTTATTTTTTTGTGGTACGCGGGCCTCTCACTGTCGCGGCCTCTCCTGTTGTGGAGCACAAGCTCCAGACACGCAGGCTCAGTAGTTGTGGCTCACGGGCCTAGTTGCTCCGCGGCATGTGGGATCCTCCCGGACCGGGGCACGAACCTGTGTCCCCTGCATCGGCAGGCGGACTCTCAACCACTGCACCACCAGGGAAGCCCCACCCAGTAGTTTAAAAAAAAATTTTATGGGGGTATAATTGATAAACAATGTTGTGTTAGTTTCAGGTGTACAGTAAAGTGAATCTGTTATACAAATATCCACTCTTTTATTATTATTATTATTTTTTTTTTTTTTTGCGGTACGCGGGCCTGTCACTGCCGTGGTCTCTCCCGTCGCGGAGCACAGGCTCCAGATGCGCAGGCTCAGCGGCCATGGCCCACAGGCCCAGCCGCTCCGCGGCATGCAGGATCCTCCCGGACCGGGGCATGAACCCAAGCCCCCTGCATCGGCAAGCGGACTCCCAACCACTGCGCCACCAGGGAAGCCCCCATTTATTTATTTATTTTTTTAAATTTATTTATTTTTGGCTGTGTTGGGTCTTTGCTTCTGTGCGAGGGCTTTCTCCAGTTGTGGCGAGTGGGGACCACTCTTATTCGCGGTGCACAGGCCTCTCACTGTCACGGCCTCTCCCGTTGTGGAGCACAGGCTCCAGACGCGCAGGCTCAGTAGTTGTGGCTCACGGGCTTAGTTGCTCCGCGGCATGTGGGATCTTCCCAGACCAGGGCTCGAACCCTTGTCCCCTGCATTGGCAGGCAGATTCTTAACCACTGCGCCACCAGGGAAGCCCTATTTTTTTACTTTTTTAAATATCGTTATTGAAGTATAATTGCTTTACAGTGTTGTGTTTCTGCTGTACAACAGAGTGTATCAGCTATATTTATACATATATCCCCATATCCCCTCCCTCTTGAGCCTCCCTCCCACCCTCCCTATTCTACCCTCTAGGTCATCACAAAACATCAAGCTGATTTCCCTGTGCTATGCAGCAGTTTCCCACTAGCCATCCATTTTACATTTGGTAGTGTATATATCTCAGTGCTACTCTCTCACTTCGTCCCAGCTTCCCCTTCCCCCTCTGTGTCCTCAAGTCCTTTCTCTACGTCTGCCTCTTTATTCCTGCCCTGCCACTAGGTTCATCAGTACCATTTTTTTAGATTCCACATATGTGCATTAGCATATGGTATTTGTTTTTCTCTTTCTGACTTACTTCACTCTGTATGACAGACTCTAGGTCTATCCACCTCATTACAAATAACTCAATATCATTCCTTTTTATGGCTGAGTAATATTCCATTGTATGTATGTGCCACATCTTCTTTATCCAATTCATCTTTTTAGATTCTTTGATTTCTTGTTTCATTCCATTGTGATTGGAAAATATACTTTGTGTAATTTCAGGGTTCTTGAATTTGTTAAACGTTGTTTTGTGGCCTAACGTGATGTGTTCGTGTGTAGCTGAGAAGAATGTGTACTCTATTAGGTGGCATGTTTTGTATATGACTGTTATGTTCAATTAGTCTGTAGTGTTGTTCAAGTCCAGTATTTCCTTATTGATCTTCTGGGTGTTTTTAATCCATTATTGAAAGTGGGGCATTGAAGTCTTCTACTATTATGTTGTTGCCTATTTCTCCCTTCAAGTCTGTCAATATTTGCTTCATATATTTGGGAACTCTGAAGTTTGGTGCATAAATATTTTAAATTGTTATATCTCCTTGGTGAATTGACCTTTTATCATTATATAATGTCCTTCTTTGTCTCTAACAACAGGTTTTGACTTAAAGTATATTTTATTTGATTAGTATATCTACCCTTGTTCTCTTTTGGTTACCATTTACATGGAATATCTTTTTCCATCTTTTCACTTTGAGCCAATGTGTGTCCTTAGATCTAAAATATGTCTCTTGTAGACAGCATATAGTTGAATCCTGTTTTTTGTTACTGTTTTTATCATTCATATATAAACTCACTAGAGAACTTTCCTACGGTTTTCAAATGCCCTTTATTTGATTGCTGTGAAGGGTATGCTACATTTTGAATTTGATTGTGTATAATAAAATTACTTCCAAAATGGTTCTAACAGTTGATACTAACCCTGACGCTAGTGTCCTGTTTCCTTTCATCTTTGTCATTCTTCCCCCATATCACCCCCACACATTTAAATTGTTAATTATCAGATGCGTGTGAGCTGGTTTACTTCAATTACAATTGAGGCTGAGCATCTTTTCATCAGTCTTTTCCCTTTATAATGTGTGACTTTTTGTTAGACTAAAGAAATCTTTTCCTACCTTGAAGATCATAAATCTCATTTTATTTATTTATTTATTTATTTGCATTACGTGGGCCTCTCACTGTTGTGGCCTCTCCCACTGCGGAGCACAGGCTCTGGACACACAGGCTCAGTGGCCATGGCTCACGGGCCTAGCCGCTCTGCAGCATGTGGGATCTTCCCGGACCAGGGCACGAAACCGTGTCCCCTGCATCGGCAGGCGGGCTCTCAACCACTGCGCCACCAGGGAAGCCCATAAATCTCATTTTTTTCATCATAATTTTAAAGATAGACCTTTAACCTGTTGTTAGTTTTATTATGAATAGGTATGAGGTAGGGCTGTACTTTAAAAATATCTTTTACGAACGGTTAACCATCTTTTTCTAGATATTACCGGTATTCCCCAATGCTTTTCTCTTTCCACTTATACATTTTTCATGATCTCCAATTAAAGTGGTCATTGTGAAATAAAAGGAACAAAATGAAGAGAAGAAGAATAAGAACATACATTTACTAATGATGAATTGTGCATCCCAATCAGACATTTGAAGACAATCCTTACCCTAGTTTTACCATTTGAAAATAACTGGCAGAACTACAGTGCAAAGTGTATGAAATTGATATAAGTGAAATAGTGAAAGCTATGCATTCATATGTGCTTTTGTTGATATGCAGCTATTTTAAAAATTTTTTATACAATTTAAAAGTTACTTTCCATTTACAGTTATTGCAAAATATTGGCTATCTTCCCTGTGTTGTACAGTACATCCTTGAGCCTATTTTACGCTGAATAGCTTGCACCTCCCACTCCTCTACTCCTATATTGCTCCTCCTCCCCACACTGATAACCACAAGTTCTCTATATCTACGAGTCTGATTCTTTTTTATATACATTAGTTTGCTGTATTTTTTAGATTCCACATATAATTAATATCATAGAGTGTTTGTCTTTCTCTGACTTCTTTCACTTAGGATAATGCCCTCCAAGTCCATCTATGTTGCTGCAAGTGGCAAAATTTTATTCTTAGCTGAGTAGTATTCCATTGTGTGTGTGTGTGTGTGTGTGTGTGTGTGTGTGTGTGTGTGTATACACACACCACATTTTTATCCATCCATCTGTTGATGGACACTTAGGTTGCTTCCATATCTTGGCAGTCGTACATAATGCTCCTAGGAACATCGGGAGGCATGTATCTTTTCGAATTAATGTTTTTGGGTTTTTAGATATGTACCCAGGAGTGGAATTGCTAGATCATATGGTAGATCTAGTTTTAGTTTTTTGAGAAACCCCCATGTTGTTTTCCACACTGACTGCACCAATTTACATTCCCACCAGCAGTGTACAAGTGTTCCCTTTTCTCCACATCCTCACCAACATTTGTTATTTGTGTTCTTTTTGATGATAGCCATTCTGACAGGTGTGAGGTGATATCTCATTGTGTCTTTGATTAGCATTTCCCTGATGATTAGTGATGTTGAGCATCTTTTCATATGTCTTTTGACCATCTGCATTTCTTTGGAAAAATGTCTTCTGTCCTGCCCATTTTTTAATTGAGTTGTTTGCTTTTTTTTTTTGATGTTGAGTTGTATGAGCTGTTTGTAAAAGTGGTATATTAATCCCTTATCAGTCATATCATTTGCAGATATATTCTCCCATTCAGTAAGTTATCTTTTCAATCTGTTTTGTTGATGGTTTCCTTTGTTGTGCAAAAGCTTTTAAGTTTAATTAGGTCTTATTTTTGCTTTTATTTCCTTTACTTTAGGAGACAGATCCAAAAAAATATTGCTGCAATTTATGTCAAAGAGTGTTCTATGTTTTCCTCTGGGAGTATCTGGTCCTACATTTAGGCTTTAATCCATTTTGAGTTTATTTTTGTATGTGGTGTTAGAGAATGTTCTAATTTCATTCTTTTACATGTAGCTGTTTAGTTTTCCCAGCACTGCTTATTGAAGAGGCTGATTTTTCTCCATTGTATGTTTTTGCCTCCTTTGTTATAGATTAATTGACCATAAGTGCATGAGTTTATTTCTGGACTCTCTGTCCTGTACCATTGATCTATGTATCTGTTTTGGTACCAATGCCACACTGTTCAGATTACTTGTAGTATAGTCTGAAGTCAGGGAGCCTGATTCCTCTAGCTGTTTTTCTTTCTCAAGATCATTGTGACTATTTGGTGTCTTTTGTGTTCCCATACATATTTAAAAATTATTCTAGGGACTTCCCCAGTGGTCCAGTGGTTAAGACTCCACGCTTCCAGTGCAGGGGGTTGCAGGTTCAATCCCTGGTTGGGGAACTAAGATCCCATGTGCTGCACAACATGGCCAAAAAATAAAAATAAATAAAATAAGAATAATAAAATAATTTAGAAAAAAGAAATAGTTTTAAAAAATTATTCTGGTTTTGTGAAAAAAGCCATTGGTATTTTGATAGGAATTGTATTGAATCTGTAGATTGCCATGGGTAGTATGGTCATTTCAACAAAATTGATTCTTTCTATTGTAGAATACAGTATATCTTTCCATCTGTTTGTGTGGTCTTCAATTTCTTTCATCAGCATCTTAATAGTTTTAGGAGTACAAGTTTTTGCCTCCTTAGGTAGTTTTATTCCTAGGTATTTTTTGATATGGTGGTAAATGGGATTGTTTCCTTAATTTCTAGACATGCAGCAGATTTCTGTATACTAATTTTGGATCCTGCAACTTTATGGAATTCATTGATGAGTTCTAGTAGTTTGCTGGTAAAATCTTTAGGATTTTCTATGTGTAGTATTATGTCATCTGCAAACTTCTTCCTTTCCCATTTGGATTCCTTTTATTTCCTTTACTTCTCTGATAACTGTGGCTAGGACTTCCAAAACTGTATTGAGTAAAAGTGGTGAGAGTGGGTTCCTTGTCTTGTTCCTGATCTTAGAGGAAATACTTTCAGCTTTTCACCGTTGAGTATGATGTTAGCTGTGTGTTTGTCACATATGATCTTTATTATGTTGAGGTATGTTCCCTCTATTCCTGCTTTCTGGAGAGTTTTTATCATAAATGGATGTTCAATTTTATCAAAAGCTTTTTCTGCATCTATTGAGATGATCATACGGTTTTTATTCTTCAATATGATACACCATATTAACAAATTGATTGATTTGTGGATATTGAAAAATCCTTGCATCCCTGGGATAAATCCCACTTGATCATGGTGTATGATCCTTTTAAAGTATTGTTGGATTTGGTTTGCTAGTATTTTGTTGAGGCTTTTTGCATCTATGTTCATCAATGATATTGGCCTGTAATTTTCTATTTTTGTGACACCTTTGTCTGGTTTTGGTATCAGGGCGGGTGAAGGTGGCCTCATAGAATAAGTTCAGAAGTGTTCCTTCCTCTGTAACCTTTTGGAATAGTTTCAGAGGATAGATGTTAACTCTTCTCTAAATGTTTGGTAGAATTCACCTGTGAAGTCATCTGGTCCTGGACTTTTGTTTGTTAGGAGTTTTAAAACTACTGATTCAATTTCATTACTAGTAATTGGTCTGTTCATATTTTCTATTTCTTCCTGGTTCAGTCTTGAGAGATTGTACCTTTCTAAGAATTTGTCTTGTGAATTTGTACCTTTCTAAGAATTTGTCTATTCTAGGTTGTCTGTTTTATTGGTATAGTTATTTGTAGTAGTCTCTTACAATCCTTTGTATTTCTCTGGTGTCAGTCATAACTTCTTTTTCATTTCTAATTTTATTGATTTGGGTTCGCTCCCTTTTTTTCTTTTTCTTTTTAATTTATTATTTATTTTTGGTTGCATTGGGTCTTTGTCACTGTGCATGGGCCTTCTCCAGTTGCGGCGAGTGGGGACCCTCCCCGTTGCGGTGCACAAGCCTCTCACTGCGATGGCCTTTCTTGTTGCGGAGCACAGGCTCTAGGTGCGTGGACTTCAGTAGTTGTGGCACATGGCCTCAGTAGTTGTGGCTTGTGGGCTCAGTAGTTGTGGCTTGTGGGCTCTAGAGCGAAGGCTCAGTAGTTGTGGTGCACGGGCCTAGCTGCTCTGCACCACGTGGGATCCTCCCGGACCAGGGCTCGAACCTGTGTCCCCTGCACTGGCAGGCAGATTCCCAGCCACTGTACCACCAGGGAAGCCGCCTCCCATTTTTTCTTGATGCATCTGGATATGTCTTTTTTATAGACAGTATGGAAAATGTAAAGAATTATAGAAGTTTAATAACATTTTATCATGTAGAACAAAGTGTTGCTATCTGGTCACTTTCCTTGTTCATCTCAATGTGGGTAGAATATGTTATGTATGAGTTTTATGGGAGAATAGACTATTATGAGGCAAGTCTGGAAGCAGAAATCAGTTAAGAATCTATTGTAACTATCTGGGATAGGGACAATCATGGTTTGGACTAGGGTGCTGGCTGTAGAAGTATAGAGAACTGGGAAGATTTTCATTATTTTGAAGGTGGAGATGATAGTTTGCTGGGAGATCTCTGCATTCTCTCACTGCATATCCAACAAAGAGGGCTCCAAAATTTTGGCTTAAGCAAACCAAAGATTGGAGTCGCTTTTAGGATAGGGTAGCCTGGGAATGGAGTCATTTTTTACCAGAGGTATTAGGAGTTTCACTTTGAACATACTAAGCTTAGTATGTCAGTTAGACCTCCCAGAGGAGTTAGAAAGTGAACAGTTGGATACACAAGTCTGAAGTGCTAGAGAAGGGACTAGGTTTGATAGTGTCCCACCATTTGGCACAATACCTCACAGCTTTAGTATATATGTGCTTCATGACTCTTTGTTTGGAGAACTCTGATACAATTGTTTTTGGAAATGATTGGCAATAGCTGCATGAAATTTCATTAGAGTTGTACTTTTTTATTATATACATAATTAAGAATTTCCATATTTCTTCTATAATGGTTTGTAGATCACTGAATTGGTCGCTTGACAATAGGAATAAATTATCTTAGTGGAAATAAGAAAGGGCATGAAAGAGTAGCTTTGGAGGATAAAAGTATAGGCAAATACTATGTATGTAATGATGTAATCATATTATAAAAGTTTCATGAACTGGAAACATTTCAAGGAAAATAAGCTTTGGTATTATGTGTTTCATTTTCATTTGTCTCAAGGTATTTTCTACAATTTATACAAATAAGTAGAAAATCTGAATAAGGTAATGTACTTAAACACTGTTAATACTATACATTTTCAGATTTATGATCATTTGGGTTTTGCAAGGTCAAACTGCTTTTTTAATCCTCCATACTTATTAGAGAGAGAGACTTATAACAGGAAGTTCACAGATACAGCTGTCCAAATACGTTCAATTGAATTGAGTTCCATGTGTTTAGAGAAAGTGCCCACGATGTGTTCAGGAAGCAAGCACAACTGCGGGGAGGATCATGGGAGTCTGTTAGATCAGAGAAAGTGAGCACGTGTTTTTCAGTTGGGTCCTCATGAGATCAACCTTCTAATTGGCTCTGTAACACTTGATAAATTGACTCTTGCAACTCAACTTTTTGTAAAATTATCTATGTTGTGGAGTTGTGAAGAGAAAATGAGAGCATGTTTGGAGGTGTCTAGTTCACTGTTCCCAGAGTTTTGCCTTAAACAGTCATCGTGAGTGTATCAGACATCTTTCTAGCTTCAGTGCTACTCATGGCCTAAAGCAGTTCTGAACTTGGAGATGGTGGGAGGGGGTGCAGTTCCAGGAGTGAGCAAGTTACAAAAGGTCCCCTGACACCATGGCCTGTGCTGCATGACTCTTAACCGCCTTATAGCAACCATGGCTTATTGGGATGGATTGTTCCAAAGAGAATTTTATCATTTCCACCTCCTACAAAGTCCTAGTGATTATGGTTGGCCTGTATAATCATCCTCATTTTAGGGAGGATTAAAAAAAAATGGAGACTAGAGATGTTAAATGAAATACTTAGGGTCACATATAAAACAAACAGTCAAATTATGACTCAGGCTCTTGCTTGTTTATATGTAGCCTTTGAAAACAATGGATTTAAGAACATAATTTAGAATATATTCAGTCATGACTTCATTCTGGTGAAGCAGCCCAAGTAAAATTAAAAAATTGTGGGGAAATTTTGCTGGGTTTAGAGAACAGCTGGGAGTCCGTTTTGTCTAAATGCAGAGGGTTGCAAACAGATTGAAGGGAGATTTTGAAAGGCCTAGGTCTGCAAGTACAGAAGGACCACTACATATGGTGGAGGGGGTGGGATTTTGGAACTGTGTACAGCATGACTTCCATAATCACATGTGCAGCCGCAGGCAAGATGGCCGTTATTTTTTGTCTCACTCAAGGTCAGGAGGATAGTCAGTGATAGTGCTGAGCCTAGGCTTAACTACAGAATCCTCTCCTACATTGTGGAAATACATTGTGGAATATAACCAGATAAGTAACCTTGATAAAACACTATCCTCTTCAGAACTGGTTCCAGAACAAAAATGCCCAACTACCACCTAGAGAGAGACACAGACGTCTGCTGCTAGGAAAGCATGTGAGTTCCTTGTCCAAGGTCATTCACTTCTAAGCCTCCAGGTAGAATCTCCCAACTACATCACTGAACAGACCTTCTCTTCCACCCAGGAGGCTCTGCTGGGTAGAGCTGACAATCCTTCTCTGGAGACACAGGGAGTTCCCAGTCAACAGGATGGCTCATGTGACACTCTGGTCCCAGGTATTAAAAAGGAACCAAGCTATGCTTTGGAGTACCAAGGTGACGTGGGAAGTAAACTTGGTCCTGCCTATCCATTTGCCAGCTACAAGTCGGCACTCCTTCTTCATCCTCCTACATCTTCTGTGCAGTGTTTTGAGAGGGACAGGCCTGAGAGAGGGGAAAGCCAGCATATAAGGCCCTTCATTCTGCACCATGTTTGTACTGTGCAGGGAAGAGGCAGCAGCAACAGAAGCAGAAGGTCCATTGTCATTACTCACTATTTCAAGGACAGCAGCAAAATGATTTGCTTATGTTCTCTTCAGCTGCCTCAGCCTCAGAATCACCAAGGGAAACAGTAGTCCCAGGACAGCGTCTAATGCACCTGAATCATGGGGGTTTAGGGCAGCAGGTGCCCGCGCTTCAGTCATAACAGCTTGGGGGGTGGGTGTTCTCAAACTAATAGAGAGCCTCTCTGTTCTCAGCTTCAGCATGTACCTCGGCAAATAATGGCCAGGTCTCTGCCAATGCCTCTTGGGCAAGATATACAGCAAGGAGCTGCAGAGCAACCCAGTTCCCAAATGCAGCAGCTTTGGAATGAAGGGTCTACAAAGGTCAACTGCTGGGACCAAGAATGCGGCTCTAGGAAATGATTCTAAGCTTCTGAAATAATAGCCATAGGTCATCCCATAGTCATCCACACAGCAGCTGAAGGCAAAGCCCTCTCCAGGGCCCGCCAATACTGCCTTTGGGAAAGCGCCAAGAGCTGCTGATCCTTTCTGGTAGGGTAGCCGTGCCCAGCAGTGTTATAGCCCCTAACCAACAGCTTATAGCGATGTGTAGAAAGCTGGGCTGGAGTATGGAACACAAAACACAACAAACACAATAGCAGCAAGACAACCATCCAACAGAAGTTGCTGAATCCAAAGCAATTACAAGCAACACGAAGGGCACAACTGCAGTAGCCTTTGGATGAGAAGGCCTGCAAAGCTCTCTACTCCGTGGAGCCAGGGCAGCAGCTGTATGTCTTCCTGCAGCCAGTTTCACCAAAGCCCTGACTGTGAAGGACCAACAACTTCAGTTGGTCTCCGTACATCTGGAAGCAGCCCCTTCACTGAGGCCTCTTGAACTTTCTCCAGTTAAGGTAGGAACTTCCAATGGAGCTGCAGACCAGGCTGTTGCACTCTAAAGAGCCCCAGGAGGATGTTGGATCAGCTGTGCAGCCCACAGCATCCGTTTAGCTGAGAGCTGGTGCGTGGGACTCAAGCGTTGTGACCAAGTCACCTGTGGATGTGGAGCAACAAGATGTCACAAGATCTGGGAGTACCCAGTGGAGCATCTGAATGCCACATTGGTAACCTGAGTTTTTGAGGAAAAGCCTGGCGTCTGTGAACCTCTATCTTTAAAATGGTTTTCATAATTTTGAGCTTTAAGATAACCGTGGCGCAGTGGTTGAGAGTCCGCCTGCCGATGCAGGGGACACGGGTTCTGTGCCCCAGTCCGGGAAGATCCCACATGCCACGGAGCGGCAGGACCCGTGAGCCATGGCCGCTGAGCTTGTGCGTCCAGAGCCTGTGCTCCACAACGGGAGAGGCCACAACAGTGAGAGGACCGAGCACAGAAAAAAAAAAAAAAAAAAAAAATACAGAACCATGTTCAGTGAAACATCAAGTTGCCTAAATAGTTTTATAGTGTGATAATTATGAAAATAAGGGATAAAATAGTAAATAATACTGATTATTCTTAGATACAAATACATGTATACATACACAGCAAAAATTTTAAAAACGTAGACTGAGTTTATATTCACTAGACAGTTGCATTTGGGCAAGTAGGAAAAGCAAAGGTATAAAATATACCTTTTAAGTTATGAAACAGCTTATATAAATGAATAAATCTAGCATCTGATTTAATGATGGCATTTTAATTTTATTTTTTATGTTGGTCTAATTAGTATATTTTCTTTAAAAAATTTTATAGAAGTATAGTTGATTTACAATGCTGTGTTAATTTCTGCGGTACAGCAAAGTGGCTCAGTTATAGATCTCTGTATATTCTTTTTCATATTCTTTTCCATTATAGTTTATCACAGGCTATTGCATATAGTTCAGTATCCCTATTGAATATAGGACCTTGTTGTTTATCCATCTGATGTATACTACTTTGCATCTGCTAATCCCAAACTCACAATCCTCCCCCTCAACCCACCTTGGCAACCACAAGTCTGTCTCTATGTCTGAGTCTGTTTCTGTTTCATAGATATGTTCATTTGTGTCATATTTTAGATTCTACATGTAAGTGATATCATATGGTATTTGTCTTTCTCTTTCTGACTTACTTTGCTTAGTATGATAATCTCTAGGTCCATCTATGTTGCTGCAAATGGCATTATTTCATTCTTTTTTATGGCTGAGTAATATTCCATTGTATATATGTACCACATCTTTATCCATTCATCTGTTGATGGACATTTAGGTTGTTTCCATGTCTTGACTATTCTAAACAGTGCTGCTATGAACATAGGGGTGCATGTATCTTTTCAAAATATACTTTTGTCTGGGTATATGCCCAGGAGTGGGATTGCTGGATCATATGGCAACTCTGTTTTTAGTTTTTTGAGGAACCTCCATACTGTTTTCCATAATGGCGGCACCAATTTACATTCCCACTAGCAATGCACAAGGGTTTCCTTTTCTCCACATCCTTACCAGTACTTGTCATTTCTTGTCTTTTTGACAATAGCCATTCTGACAGGTGTGAGGTGATACCTCATTCATTGTGGGTTTGTTTGTTTGTTTTGTTTTGTTTTTTTGCGGTATGTGGGCCTGTCACTGTTGTGGCCTCTCCTGTTGTGGAGCACAGACTCCGGACATGCAGGCTCAGCGGCCCTGGCTCACGGGCCCAGCAGCTCTGCGACATGTGGGATCTTCCCGGACCGGGGCACGAACCCGTGTCCCCTGCATTGGCAGGCAGACTCTCAACCACTGCGCCACCAGGGAAGCCCTCATTGTGGTTTTGATTTGCATTTCCCTGATGATTCATGATGTTGAACATCTTTTCATGTGCCTATTGGCCATCTGTATGTTTTCTTTGGAAAAATGACTATTCAGGTCTTCTGCCCATCTTAAAATCAGGTTGTGTTTTTCTGATATTAAGTTGTATGTGTTCTTTATATATTTTGGACATTAACCCCTTATCAAACATATTGTTTGCAAATATCTTCTTCCATTCAGTAGGTTACCTTTTTGTTGGTTTACTTGGCTGTGCAAAAGCTTTTAAGTATGCTTTCCTCTAGGAGTTTTATGTTTCATATCTTACATTTAGATCTTTAATCCATTTTGAGTTTACTTTTGTATATGATGTGAAAAAATATTCTATTTTCATATATTTACATGTAGCTGTCCAGTTTTCCCAGCATCACTTATTGAAGAGACTGTCTTTTTCCCATTGTATATTCTTGCCTCCTTTGTGGTAGATTAATTGACAATAGGTGCCTGGGTTTATTTCTGGGCTTTGTATTTTTTTTTAAAGGATAGTTGATTTACAATATTGTGTTAGTTTCAGGTGTACAGGTGTACAGCAAAGTGATTCAGCTATATATGTATTTTTTCCAGATTCTTTTCCATGATAGGTTATTGTAAGACATTGAATATAGTTCCCTGTGCTATACAGTAAATCCTTGTTGGTTATCTATTTTATGTATAGTAGTTTGTATCTGTTAATCCCATACTCCTAATTTATCCATCCCCTGCCTCCCTCCTTTCCCCTTTGGTAACCATAAGTTTGTTTTCTATGTCTGTGAGTCTGTTTCTGTTTTGCATATAGATTCATTTGTATTATTTTTTAGATTCCATGCATAAGTGATATATAATATTTGTCTTTCTCTGTCTGATTTTCTTCACTTAGTATGATATTCTCTGGGTCCATCCATGTTGCTGCAAATGGTAATACTTCATTCTTTTTTATGGCTAAGTAATATCCCATTATATATATGTGTGTATATATGTATGTATATATGTGTATGTGTATACCACATCTTCTTAAACCAATCGTCTGTTGATGGGCACTTGGGTGGTTTTCCATGTCTTGGCTATTGTAAATACTGTTGCTATGAACTTTGGGGTGCTTGTATCTTTTTGAATTAGTTTTCATCTTTTCTGGATATATGCCCAGGAGTGGGATTTCTGGATCAGATGGTAGCTCTATTTTTAGTTTTTAAAGGAACCTCCATACTGTTCTCCATAGTGGTTACACCAATTTACATTCCCACCAACAGTGTAGGAGGGTTCCCTTTTTTCCACACCCTCTCAAGCATTTATTATTTGTAGACTTTTTGATGATAGCCATTCTGACAGGTGTGAGGTGATACTTCATTGTAATTTTGATTTGCATTTCTCTAATAATTAGTGATGTTGTGCATCTTTTCATGTGCCTGTTGAACATCTGTATGTCTTCTCTGGAGAGATGTCTATGTAGGTCTTCTGCCCCCTTTTTTTAAAACATACAGTTCCTTGTGCTATACAGCAGGTCCTTGTTGTTTATCTGTTTTACATATAGTAGTATGTATCTGTTAGTCCCAAACTCCTAATTTATCCCTCCTCCCCCTTTCCCCTTTGGTAACCATAAATTTGTTTTCTATGTCTATATGTGAGTCTGTATCTGTTTTGTAAATAAGTTCACTTGTATCATTTTTTTAGATTCCACATATAAGTGATATCATGTGATATTTGCCTTTCTCTGTCTGACTTCACTTAGAATAATAATCTCTAGGTCCATTCATGTGGCTGCAAATAGCATTATTTATTCTTTATGGCTGAGTAGTATTCCACTACACACACACACACACACCACCACGACCACCACCACCACGACCATGACCACCACCACCACCATGACCACCACCACCACTACCACGACCACCACCACGACCACGACCACCACCACCACCACCACCACCACCACCACATCTTCTTAATCCATTCGTCTCTCGATGGACACTGAAGTTGCTTCCATGTCTTGGCTATTGTAAATAGTGCTGCTATGAACATTGGGGTGCATGTATCCTTCTGCCCGTTTTTTGATTGGTAGTTTTTTTTTTGACATTGAATTATTGAGCTGTTTATATATTTTGGATACTAACCCCTTGTCACATCCTTTGCAATACTTTTTCCCCTTCTGTAGGTTGTCCTTTCATTTTGTTGATCGTTTCCTTTGCTATGCATAAGCTTTTAAGTTTGATTTGGTCCCATTTGTTTATTTTTTCTTTTAAATCTTTTGCCTGAGGAGACTGATCTAAGAAAATATTGCTGCCATGTGTGTCAGAATATTTTGCCTATGTTCTCTTCTAGGAGTTTTATGGTGTCTTATATTTAGGTCTTTGAACCATTTTGAGTTTATTGTTATATATGGTGTAAGGGAGTCTTCTAATTTCATTGATTTACATGAGGCTGTCCAGCTTTCCCAACACCACTTGCTGAAGAGACTGTCTTTTCTCCATTGTATATTCTCACCTCCTTTGTTGAAGATTAATTGACCATAGGTGTGGGTTTATTTCTGGGTTCTTTATTGGATTCCATTGATCTATATGTCTGTTTTTGTGTCAGTACCATGCTGTTTTGATTACTATAGCTTTGTAGTGTTGTCTAACATCTGGGAAGGTTATGCCTCCAGCTGTGTTTTTTTTCCTCAGCATTTCTTTGGCAATTCTGGGTCTTTTGTGGGTCCATATAAAGTGTAGGATTATTTGTTCTAGTTCTATGAAAAATGTCATGGGTATTTTGATAGGGATTGCATTAAATCTGTGGATTGCTTTGGGTAGTATGACCATTTTAACAATATTAATTCTTCCAATCCAAGAGCATGGGTTATCTTTCCATTTCTTTGAATCGTCTTCAGTTTTTTTTAATCAATGTTTTATAGTTTTCAGGTTATATTCCTAGGTTGTGGGGTTTTTTTTTTTGACCCAGTGGTAAACAGAATTGGTTTTTCTACTTTCTCTTTCTGACATTTCATTGTTAGTGTAGAGAAATTCAACAGATTTCTGTATATTAATATTATATCCTGCTAGCTTGCTGAACTCATTTACTAGTTCTAATAGTTTTTGTGTGGAGTTTAGGATTCTCTATAGAGTATCTTGTCATCTGCAAATAGTGACAGGTTTACCTCTTCCCTTCCAACTTGGATACCTTTTATTCCTTGTCTGAGTGCTGTGGCTAGGACTTCCAACACTATGTTGAATAGAAGTGTTGAGAATGGGCATCCTTGTCTTGTTTTTGAATTTAGTGGGAAGGCTTTCAGCTCTTCACCATTAGTATTATGTCACTGTGGGTATGTCATCAATGGCCTTTATCATGTTGAGATATCTTCCCTCGATGCCCACTTCGGTGAGAGTTTTTATCATGAATGGTATTGTATTTTGTCAAATGCTTTTTCTGCATCTGTTGAGATGATCATGTGGGTTTTTTCTTTCCTTTTATTAACATAGTGTATCCCATTGATTAGCAAATATTGAAACATTCCTGCATCCTGAGAATGAATCCAACTTGTTCATGATGTATGATCCTTTTTATATGTCATTGGACTTGGTTTGCTAACATTTTGTTGCAGCGTTATTTACAGTAACTACAACATGGACACAACCTAAGTGTCTACCAATGGATGAATGAATAAAGAAGATGTGATCTATCTATCTACAACAGAATACTACGCAGCCATAAAAAAGAATGAAATCTTACCATTGGTGACGACATGGATGGACCTGGAGGGTATTATGCTAAGTGAAATAAATCAGACAGAGAAAGACAAATACCACATGATTTCACATATATGTGGAATCTAGAAAACAAACAATAAACAAAACAAAAACAGACTCATAGATACAGAGAGTGGATTGAGCAGAGAGGGTGCTTCTGGGCAATGACATATCAGAGCTGCAACCTGGGATGGGTCTTGGAGCTCAAGGGAGCAGAAGCATGGTTGCAGCAATGACGGGTCAAAGCCATGACCTGGGACCTAGGGGTAGGGCTCAGGGCAGCAGCTGGCTAGTCCCAGCAATGGTGGTTCAGAGCTGCTACTTGGGATGCAGGGAGTGGGGCTGAAGGAGCAGAGGCTGCCCTGTAATGGGACAAAGGTATGACCTGAGGATGGGGTACCAAACCATGACAGCTCCAGACCATATATGGTGAGGTGCTGTTGTGTTCTGATCCCAGAGAATGGGGCACAGCAGCGACTGGGATCCCTGAGGGCAAATCTCACCAGAGTTGGCTCTAGTCAGGAGGAGTAGATGCAGTGAAAGGAACACCAGGCAGCTCCATCAATTGGGCTCAGTGTTGGTGAAGACTGTCAGAGACCTCCATAGCAAAGTCTGCAAATGTCCATGGTGGTGAGGCCTTCTGGGGTCTTCTGCTCTCCATTTCCCCTGATGTGAAATTCCTCTGAGGGCAACCCTTGTGGTGCCATGCTTCTTTTGACTGTATAATGGGATGACACAAAGTAATATGATTCCTATACTTTTCTATGTGACCTTCCTCAATTTTTGAGCCCCACAGGGGTTTTGATGCTTCTGCTTTGTAGTTCAGTGCTTTCTCTGGACTATTTTCTTTGGCCTGTAGTTATATATTGTTTTTGTTTTCTCTGGGGGAGATGAGCATTGGGACCTTCAAGCCCTCTCTCTTGCTGACATCCTCTTTGACTTTTGGTTTATTTTTTCTTTTTTAAAAAATTTTTTATTTTTATTTATTTTTGGCTGTGTTGGGTCTTTGTTGCTGTGTGCCGGCTCTCTCTAGTTGTGTTGAGCGGAGGTTACTCCTCGTTGTGGTGTGCAGGCCTCTCATTGCAGTGGCTTCTCTTGTTGTGGAGCATGGGGTCTAGATGCATGGGCTTCAGCAGTTGTGGCACGTGGGCTCAGTAGTTGTGGCTTGTGGGCTCTAGAGCACAAGCTCAGTAGTTGTGGCGCACGGGCTTAGTTGCTCCGTGGCATGTGGGATCTTCCCAGACCAGGGATCGAAGCTGTGTCCCCTGATTGGCAGAATCAAGTCTGATTCTGATGCTTACTTTGTTTTTTCAAATTGATGCTTACTCGGTTCTTTCAAATGCTTACTCTGTTTTAAATTCCTGTCCTGATATTCCAACATCCCTGTCAAGTCTGATTCTGATGCTTACTCTGTTTTTTCAAATTGAGGGGGGTTGTTTTGTTCTGGTCTTTTGGCATCCTTTGTATTTTTTTCTAGCTTTTTTTGAGATAAATTTACAGGGTTATATGTTAATTATATGGTATACAATGATGATTTGATACATGTATATATTGGGAAATGATTACCAAAATAAGGTTAGTTAACATATCCATCACCTCATATAATTACCATTTTTTGTTGTGCTGAGAACATTTAAGATGTACTCTCTTAGCAAATTTCAAGCATATAATACAGTATTAATAATGTCACCATGCTGTACATTAGATCCCTAGAAGTTACTCTTTTTATAACTGGAAGCTCATTCCCTTTGGCCAACATCTCCTCATTGCCCCCACCCTCCAGCCCCTGGCAACCAGTAATCTACACTATGTTTCTATTTGTTCAGCTTTCTTATGATTCCACATGCAAGTGAAATCATATAGTATGTAATTTTTTTCTGAATAGCTGGAAATGATGTACTGAGTAAAAGAACTCCTGTAGATAAAGCTCTAGTAATGTGGTAATAGGGTATGGAACTAGGGGAAGCATTCTATCATCCTAAGGTCTCAATCTTTTAGTAAGTCTATGCCTCTGGACTGTGAGCTTCACAATTTCTCAGTTTCTTTTGTTCACCTTTCGGTAGGAGAGGATGAGTAGAGTGGGCGACAGTTGGTATTTCCCTTCTCCCACATGGAAGGCTAGAGTTGGCTTTAGTTAGGGATTTGTTTCCCCCCAGGTCACTTAGGTTTTGATCATACCTCAGCAGGCTAGGATCCAGTTAACTAGTTTCTCCTGAGTGCAGGCCTTATTAAGAATAACAGAATGCTCTGGTATATTTCAAAATGGTTTCCTTTGCCATCCTCCTGGCAAAAGCACGAGGAGATTTTTCTATGATATTTATTATGGGAACCTGGCTGAGCTCCTGGAGGTAAATCTCACAACACTGTGGTGCCCCTCAACAAAATACCAGCAAACCAAATTCAACAGCATATTAAAAGGATCATACACCATGATCAATTAGGATTCGTCCTTGGGATGCAGGGATGATTCAATATACACAAATCAATAAATGTGATATACTACCTTAACAGAAGAAAGAAAAAAATATCTCAATACATTTGACAAAAATTTGACAAACATTGCATTTGATGAAACAACATTATTTCTTGATAGAGACTCTCAACAAATTAGGTGTAGAAGGAATGTACTTCAACATAATAAAGGCTGTATATGACAAGCCCATAGCTTAAATTATACCTAAGAGTGAAAGGGTGAAAGTTTTTTCTCTAAGTTCAGGAACAAGACAAGAATGACCACTCTCACCAATCCTATTCAACATAGTACCGGAAATTTTAACCAAAGAAATTAGGTAAGTAAAATAAATAAAAGGCATCCAAAATGGGAGGGAATAAGTAAAATTTTCTGTTTGCAAGTGGCATGATCTTATATAAAGGAAACCCTGAAGACTCAAACAAAAAAATTGTTATCAATAATAAATTCAAGGACTTCCCTGGTAGTGCAGTGGTTAAGAATCCACCTGCCAATGCAGGGGATACAGGTTCGAGCCCTGGTCTGGGAAGATCCCACACGCCGTGGAGCAACTAAGCCCATGTGCCACAACTACTGAGCCTGTGCTCTACAGCCTGCGAGCCACAACTACTGAAGCCCGTGTGCCTAGAGCCCATGCTCCACAACAAGAGTAGCCCCGGCTCACCACAACTAGAGAAAGCCCGCATGCAGCAACAAAGACCCAACGCAGCCAAAGTAAATAAAAATAAAATAAATAGATTTATAAAAAATAATAATAAATTCAAGAGTAGATCTCAAAAGTTCTCACCACAAGAAAAAAATATAACTGTGTGTTATAGAGGATGTTAATTAGATTTATTGTGATAATTTTGCAGTGCATATAAATATCAAATCATTGTGTTATAACTGACATACATACAACATACAGATATATATTTCAATTAAAAAAAAAAGATTCTGCAGATGCTCCAGTGTTCAGAAAAATTTCTCATCACTTAAAACAGAGAAAAGCCCCCACTGTTACATGGGCATTGTTATAGCTATAACTTTTACAGAGAAAATGACTTATTTTCTAGGAGGGAAAAACCATCAAAATTCAGTGAAGTTGCAGGATATGAAATCATCACATACTTCATTGTTATAGAAATGCATTTTATCTGAACAAGAAATAAATAAAATCTCATTTACAATAGCATCAAAAAGAATTAAATACTTTCGGAATAAATTTAATCGAGGTGAAAGACCTGTACATTGAAAACTATTAAAAATAGTGAAAAATTGAAGATATAAATAAATGCGAAGATATAAATAAATGCAAAGATATCCCATGTTCATGAATCAGAAGAATTAATATTGGTAAAATGTCCATACTACCCAAAGCTATCTACAGATTCAATGCAATTCCTTTCAAAATTCCAATGACATTATTCTTAGAAATAGAAAAAAAAAATCCTAAAATAAAATAAATACAGAACCATAGAAGACTCCAAATAGCCAAAGCAATCTAGCACAAGAAAAATAAAGCTGGAGGCACCACGGTGCCTGATTTCAATATATACTACAGAGCTAGAGTAATCAAAACAGTATGGTACTGGCATTAAAAACAGACACATATAACAATGGAACAGAATTGAGAGCCTAGAAATAAACCCATGTATATAAGGTAAATCAGTATTTAACAAGTGAGCAAAGAATATTCAATGGGGAAAGGATAAATTCTTCAATAAATGGTGTTGGGAAAACTGGATACCCACATGCAAAAGAATGAAATTGGACCCCTAAATTACACCACTCACAAAAATTAATTCAATGGGTTAAAGACTATTGTAAGACCTGAAACCTGAAAACCCCTGAAAGAAAACATAGGAAAAAACCTTCTTGATATTGGTCTTGACAATAATCTTTGCACATGACACCAAAAGCACATTGCAATAAAAGCAAAAATATGCATGTGGGACTACAGTAAACTACAGTCCTTCTGCACAGCAAAAGAAACAACAAAATGAAAAGGCAACCTACAGAATGGGAGAAAAATTTTCAAACCATCCATCTGATAAGGGCTTAGTAACCTAAATATATAAAGAACTCATACGACTCAATGATTAAAAAGAGTAACTTGATTAAAAAATGAGCAAATGACCTGAATAGACATTTCTCCAAAGAAGACGAGCAAGTGGGCTTCCCTGGTGGTGCGGTGGTTGAGAGTCTGCCTGCCGATGCAGGGGACACAGGTTCATGCCCCAGTCCAGGAGGATCCACATGCCGCGGAGCGGCTGGGCCCGTGAGCCATGGCCACTGAGTCTGCGTGTCCAGAGTCTGTGCTCCACAATAGGAGGGGCCACCGCAGTGAGAGGCCAGCATACCGCAAAAAAAAAAAAAAGATGAGCAAGTAACCAATAGTACATGAAAAGATGTGTAACATTATGAATCATCAAGGAAATGCAAATCAAAACCACAATGAGATATTAGCTCATACCTATCAGGATGGCTATTATAAAAAAAATACAAGAGATAATAAATCTTGACAAGGATGTGGAGAAAAGGGAACCCTTGTATGTGGTAGATGGGAATGTAAATTGGTACAGTCATAATAGAAAACAGTATGGAGGCTCTTCAAAAAATTAAAAATTGTCATTTGATCCAGCATTTCCACTTCTGTGTATATATCCAAAGGAAGTGAAATCACTATCTCAAAGAGATATCTGCACCCTGATCTTCATTACAGCATTATTTACAATAGGGAAGACCTGGAAACAACCTCAGTGTCCATCAATAAAGAAAATGTGATATTCCATTGTGTGTGTGTGTGTGTATGTGTTATATATATGTATAATTTATCTTTAACAATTAAGGAAATCTCACCTTTGCAGCAAGATGGATGAAGCAGCTGCTTAAGTCAGACAGAGGAAGACAAATACTGTGTGATATCACTTATATCTGGAATCTAAAAACAAAAATTGAATTTATGGAAACAGAAGAATGATGGTTGCCATGGGCTGGGAGCATGGAGGAAATGAGATGTTGGTCAAAGGGTACAGATTTTCTATTATACATAAATAATTCATGATGCTGTAATGTACAAAAGGGTAACTATAGCTAATAATAGTGTGTTGTATTTTTGAAACTTGCTAAGAGTAAATCATAAGTGTTCTTACAGTACACACAAAAGTAACTATGTGGGATGATGGATGTGTTAATTACTTTAGTTGTGATAATCATTTCACAATATATACTTATACGAAATTATCACTTATTAAGATATAATTGACATTTTATTTGTCAATTATATCTTAATAAAGCTAGAAATACAAATAAAACAATAGAAAATTTTTCTTTTTTAAAAATTTTATTGAAGTACAGTTGATTTACAATGTTGTGATTAATTTCTGCTGTACAGCAAAGTGAGTCAGCTATACATATATACTTTTTCATATTCTTTTCCATTATGGTGTATCACAGGATATTGAATATAGATAGTTCCCTGGGCTATACAGTAGGACCTACAAAAATTTTTCTTCATTTTTAAAGCTAAATAATATACCATTGTATGTTTATATGACATTTCATTTATTTATCCTTCAGTGGAAATGAGGGTTGCTTTGATCTGTTGGTTACTGTGAATATTGCTGTTACAATCATGGGTGGACAAATATTATTTCAAGTCCCTGTTTTTTGTTTTTGCTTTCCGTGGTTTCTGTGCCATTTTTAAAAATCTTTATTGGAGTATAATTGCTTCACAATACTGTCTTAGTTTCTGTTGTACACCAGAGTGAATTAGCCATATGCATACATATGTCCCCATGTCCCCTCCCTCTTGAGCCTCCCTCCCATCCTCCCTGTCCCACCCCTCTGGGTCATTGCAAAGCACCGAGCTGATCACCCTGTGCTATGCTGCTGCTTCCCACTAGCTATCTCTTTTACATTCGGTAGTGTATATATGTCGATGCTACTCTCACTTTGCCCCAGCTTCCCCCTCCCACCCTGTGTCCTCAAGTCCATTCTCTTATGTCTACATCTTTATTCCTGCCCTGCAACTAGGTTCAGCAGTATCTTTTTTTTTTTTAGATTCCATATATATGCGTTAGCATATGGTATTTGTTTTTCTCCTTCTGACTTACTTCCCTCTGTATGACAGATTCTAGGCCAATCCACCTCATTACAAATAACTCAATTTTTGTTTCTTTTTACAGCTGAGTAATATTCCCTTGTATATATGTGCCAAATCTTCTTTATCCATTCGTCTGTCAATGGACATTTAGGTTGGTTCCATGTCCTGGCTGTTGTAAATAGTGCTGCAGTGAACATTGTGGTACATGTCTCTTTTTGAATTATGGTTTTCTCAGGGTATATGCCCAGTAGTGGGAATGCTGGGTCATATGGTAGTTCTGTTTTTAGTTTCTTAAAGAACCTCCATACTGTTTTCGCTAGTGGTTGTATCAATTTACATTCCCACCAACAGTGCAGGAGGGAAACACTTTTCACCACACCCTTTCCCGTGTTTATTGTTTCTAGAGTTTTTGATAATGGCCATTCTGACTAGCGTGAGCTGGATACCGCATTGTAGTTTTGATTTGCATTTCTCTAATAATTAGTGATGTTGAGCATCTTTTCATGTGCCTCTTGGCTATCTGTATGTCTTCCTTAGTGAAACGTCTATTTATGTCTTCTGCACATTTTTTAACTGGATTGTTTGTGTTTTTGATATTGAGCTCCATGAGCTGTTTGTATATTTGGGAGATTAATCCTTTGTCTCTTGTTTCATTTGCAAATATTTTCTCCCATTCTGAGGGTTGTCTTTTTGTCTTGTTATGGTTTCCTTTGCTGTGCAAAAGCTTTTAAGTTTAATTAACTCCCATTTGTTTATTTTGTTTTTATTTCCATTACTCTAGGAAGTGGGTCAAAAAAGATCTTGCTGTGGTTTATGTCAAAGAGTGATTTTTCCTTTGTTTTCCTCCAAGAGTTTTATAGTGTCTGGTCTTACATTTAGGTCTTTAATCCATTTTGAGTTTTTTTTTGTGTATGGTGTTAGGTAGTGTTCTAATTTCATTCTTTTACATGTAGCTGTCCAGTTTTCCCAGCACTAATTATTGAAGAGGTTGTCTTTTTTCCATTTTATGTTCTTGCTCCTTTATCATAAATTAGGTGCCCATATGTGCGTGGGTTTATCTTTGGGCATTCTATCCTGTACTGTTGATCTATAATTCTGTTTTTGTGATAGTACCATACTGTGTTGATTACTGTAGCTTTGTGGTATAGTTTGAAGTCAGGGAGCCTGATTCCTCCAACTCCGTTTTTATTTCTCAAGATTGCTTTGGCTATTTGGGGTCTTTTGTGTGTTCCTACGAATTGTACAATTTTTTGTTCTAATTCTGTGAAAGAATGCCATTGGTAGTTTGATAGGGGATTGCATTGAATCTGTAGATTGCTTTGGGTAGTATAGTCATTTTCACAATATTGATTCTTCCAATCCAAGAACACGGTATATTTCTCCATCTGTTTATGTCATCTTTGATTTCTTTCATCTGTGTCTTATGGTTTTCTGCATACAGGTCTTTTGTCTCCTTAGGTAGGTTTATTCCTAGGTATTTTATTCTTTTTGTTGTGATGGTAAATGGGATTGTTTCCTTAATTTCTCTTTCTGATTTTTGGTTGTTGGTGTATGGGAATGCCAGAGATTTCTGTGCATTAATTTTGTATCCTGCAATCTTACCAAATTCACTGATTAGTTCTAGTAGTTTTCTGGTGGCATGTTTAGGGTTTTCTATGTATGGTATCATGTCATCTGCAAACAGTGACAGTTTTACTTCTTTTCCAATTTGTATTCCTTTTATTTCTTTTTCTTCTCTGACTGCTGTGGCTAGGACTTCCAAAACTATGTTGAATAAGAGTGGCGAGAGTGGGCAACCTTGTCCTGTTCCTAATCTTAGTGGAAATGCTTTCAGTTTTTCACCATTGAGTATGATGCTTGCTGTGGGTTTGTCATATATGGCCTTTATTATGTTGAGGTATGTTCCCTTTATGCCCATTTTCTAGAGAGTTTTTATCATACATGGGTGTTGAATTTTGTCAAAAGCTTTTTCTGCATCTATTGAGATGATCATATTGTTTTTATTCCTTAATTTGTTAATGTGGTGTATCACATTGATTGATTTGCATATATTGAAGAATCCTTGCATCCCTGGGATAAATCCCACTTGATCATGTTGTATGATCCTTTTAATGTGTTGTTGGATTCTGTTTGCTAGTATCTTGTTCAGGATTTTTGCATCTATGTTCATCAGTGATATCGGTCTGTAATTTTCTTTTTTTGTGATATCTTTTTCTGGTTTTGGTATCAGGGTGATGGTGGTTTTGTAGAATGAATTTCGGAGTGTTTCTCCCTCTGCAATTTTTTGGAAGTGTTTGAGAAGGATGGGTGCTAGCTCTTCTCTAAATGTTTGATAGAATTCACCTGTGAAGCCATCTGGTCCTGGACTTTTGTTTGTTGGGAGATTTTTAATTACAGTTTCAGTTTCATTACTTGTGATAGGTCTGTTTATATTTTCTAATTCTTCCTGGTTCAGTCTTGGAAAATTGTACCTTTCCAAGAATTTGTCCATTTCTTCGTGGTTGTCCATTTTATTGGCATATAGTTGTTTGTAGGAGTCTCTTATAATCCTTTTTATTTCTGCAATGTCAGTTGTGATTTCTCCTTTTTGATTTGTAATTTTATTGATTTGTGTCCTCTCCCTTTTTTTCTTGAGGAGTCTGGCTAAGGGTTTATCAATTTTGTTTATCTTCTCAAAGAACCAGCTTTTAGTTTTATTGATCTTTGCTATTGTTTTCTTCATTTCTATTTCACTTATTTCTGCTCTGATCTTTATGATTTCTTTCCTTCTACTGACTTCGGGTTTTCTTTGTTCTTCTTTCTCTAGTTGTTTTAAGTGTAGGGTTAGATTGTTTATTTGACATTTTTCTTGTTTCTTGAGGTGAGATTGAATTGCTATAAACTTCCCTCTTAGAACTGCTTTTGCTCTGTCCCACAGGTTTTGGGTCATTGTGTTTTCATTGTCATTTGTTTCTATGTATTTTTTAATTTCTTCTTGATTTCTTCAGTGATGTCTTGGTTATTTAGTAGTGCACTGTTTAGCCTCCATGTATTTGTGTTTTTTACAGTTTTTTTCCTGTGATTGATTTCCAGTCTCATAGCATTGTGGTCAGAAAAGATGCTTGATACGATTTCAATTTTCTTAAATTTTCTGAGGCTTGATTTGTGACCCAAGATATGATCTCTCCTGGAGAATGTTCCATGTGCACTTGAGAAGACAGTGTATTCTGCCACTTTTGGGTGGAATATTCTATAAATATCAATTAAATCTATCTGGTCTACTGTGTCATTTATAGCTTGTGTTTCCTTATTTATTTTCTGTTTGGATGATCTGTCCATTGGTGTAAGTGGGGTATTAAAGTCCCCTGCTATTATTGTGTTACTGTCAATTTCTCCTTTCATGGTTGTTAGTATTTGCCTTATGTATTGAGGTGCTCCTGTGTTGGGTGCCTAAACATTTATAATTGTTATACCTTCTTCTTGGATTGATCCTTTGATCATTATGTAGTGTCCCTCCTTATATCTTATAACTGTCTTTATTTTAAAGTCTATTTATCTGATGTGAGTATTGCTACTCCATGTTTCTTTTGATTTCCATTTGCATGGAATATCTTTTTCCATCCTTTCACTTTCAGTCTGTATGTGTCCCTAGGTCTGAAGTGGGTCTCTTGTAGACAGCATTTATATGGGTCTTGTTTTTGTATCCATTCAGCCAGTCTGTGTCCTTTGGTTGGGGTATTTAATCCATTTACATTCAAGGTTATTATCAATATGTATGTTCCTATCACCATTTTCTTAATTGTTTTGTGTTTGTTTTTGTGTGTCTTTTTCTTCTGTTGTGTTTCCTGCCTAGAGAAGTTTCATTAGCATTTGTTGTAAAGCTGGTTTGGTGGTGCTGAATTCTCTTAGCTTTTGCTTGTCTGAAAAGCTTTTGACTTCTCCATGGAATCTGAATGAGAGCCTTGCTAGGTAGAGTAATCTTGGTTGTAGTTTTTTCTCTCTCATCACTTTAAGTATATCCTGCCACTGCCTTCTTACCTGTAGAGTTTCCACTGAAAATTCAGCTGATGACCTTATAGGGATTCCTTTGTATGTTATTTTTGTATGTTATTCCTTTGTATGTTATGTATATCCTTTGTATGTTATTTTTGTTATTCCTTTGTATGTTATTCCTTTGTATATTATTTATTTTTGTTTTTCCCTTGCTGCTTTTAATATTTTTTCTTTGAATTTAATTTTTGTTAGTTTGATTAATATGTGTCTTTGTGTTTTTTTCCTGAGGTTTATCCTGTATGGGAGTCTCTGTTCTTCCTGGACTTGGGTGGCCATTTCCTTTCCCATGTTAGGGAAGTTTTCGACTATAATCTCTTCAAATATTTTCTGAGACCCTTTCTTATTCTCTTCTTCTTCTGGGACCACATAATTCGAATGTTGGTGCGTTTAGTGTTGTCCCAGAGGTCTCTTGAGATTGTCTTCAATTCTTTTCATTCTTTTTTCTTTATTTTGCTCCTTGGCAGTTATTTCCACCCTTTTGTCTTCCAGCTCACTTACTCGTTCTTCTGCCTCAGTTATTGTGTTATTGATTACTTTTAGTGTATTTTTTATTTCAGTTATTTTATTGTTCATCTCTGTTTGTTCTTTAGTTCTTCTAGATCTTTGTTAAACATTTCTTGTATTTTCTCAATCCCTGCCTCCATTCTATTTTCGAGATTCTGGATCATCTTTACTATCATTACTTTGAGTTCTTTTTCAGGTAGATCACCTATTTCCTCTTCATTTATTTGGTCTTGTTGTTTTTAACCTTGCTCCTTCATCTGTGACATATTTTTTTGCCGTCTCACTTTTTTTTTTTTTAAATGAGTGGGGTTGTGTTCCTGTCTTACTGGTTGTTTGGCCTGAGGCTTCCAACACTGGAGTTTGTAGGCTATTGGGTAGAGCTGGGTCTTGGTGCTGAGATGAGGAACTCTGTGAGACCTTACTCCATTGAATATTCCCTGGGATCTGAGGTTCTCTGTTAGCCCAGTGGTTTGGGCTTGGAGCTCCCACTGCAGGAGCTTCGGCCTGACCCCTGGCTTGTGATTCTGCAAGCTGCGTGGGGTGGCCAAAAAAAAAGAGAGAGAGAACAATAACGAAGTAAAAAATAAAATTAGACTAGGAAACTAACAGATGTGTTAGAAAGAATATAAAAATGAAAATATAGATGAATCAGGAGCCAGAAGGTACATCAGTACCACAATAGGAAAAAAAAGAGAGGAGGAGAAAAAAAAAGGGGGGGGAAGACCTTGGCTTGGAGGGTGGTGCCTAAGCAAGGGTGAGGTTTGGGTGGTGGGTGGGGCCTATGCTTAGGACCCACGGGGCTGGAAAAGGCCCTGGGGGCTGTGGGGGGTGGAGCTTAGGCTCAAGGAACAGCAGGGGCCCAGGCGTTCCCCCCACCCCTGGTCTCAGAGGACAGGGGACCTCACCTGGGAGCCCAACAGGCTTCCTGGGCTTGAGTGGTCAGAGTAAATGCCCTCTCCTCTCCTGCTCCGCCAGCCTGGGAGCACCCCTCCCACCTGCCTCTCCTGATCTCCCCGGCCTATGCCCCAGAACCAATTCGGCCAGAGGGTGGGGTGGGCGGGGGGCCTTGGAGGGCAGGGAACTGGCCTGGGAGCTCAGCAGGCTCTCTGGGCCTGAGTGGGTGGGGTAAACCCCCTCTGCTCCTGTCCTGCTCCTCGCGGAGGGCCCCTCCTGCCTGCCTCTCCTGTTCCCCCCTTGGCCTCCTTCCTATGCCCCCAACGACCCATGCAGCATGGAGGGGGCTTTGGGGTGGGGTGGGGTACTGGCTTGGGAGCTCAGCAGGCTCCCCGGCCTGAGTGGCCAGGTGATCACCCTCCGCTCCTCTCCTGCTCTTCCCAGAGAGTCCCTCCCGCCTGCCTCTCCTGATCTCCCCAGCCTCAGGGGGGCCGATTCTCTCTGGCCTTCACTTCTCCTCCCCCATCAGTTCCCCTACATTCTACTGGTTCACTTTGGGGTTCCTCCCGTCTCCTTGGGCATTAGAGTTCCCCACCAGTGGCCGGCAGCCGCCCTAGTTATGGGGAGACGCTAACTCCATGTCTTCCCACACTGTCATCTTGACTCCGTCTCCTCTGCTTTAGTTTTGAAAGGAAATGTAATGCTAGTAAACTTAGTAGTTTCACGGTTGAAGATATTTTTACTACTTACTTTTTTTTAAAGATACCATTTTATTTTTCATTTTAACTTTCTTACTAACTTTGTGGTATGTAACCTAAGGCACTTCTACTCATGTAATTTAGAAAGTACCACCAATTAAATCACAGAGAAAAATAATATTTTCCTTGGCAGAAGCATTTGGCAAGAAGACCGTTTCTTCCTTTCTATTATTTTTTTATCTAAGGGACAATATCATTTAAGGAAAGTTTTTTTTAATTGAAGTGTAGTTGATTTACAATGTTGTGTTAATTTCTGCTATACAGCAAAGTGAGTCAGTTATACATATATATACGTTGTTTTTCATATTTTCCATTATGGTTTATCACAAGATATTGAATATAGTTCCCTGTGCTCTACAGTAGGACCTTGTTGTTTATCCATTCTGTATATAATAGTTTGCATCTGCTAGCCCCAAACTCCCACTCCATCCCTTCCCCACACCCCCTAAAGAAAGTTTTAAATGAACAAGTTCATGGATCACCTACCATCAGAAATATTATACATTTTCCTTGGTCTCTAATAACTTGGATGTATATTGTCTTAAATAATGGTAATCAACAGTTAGACTTTAGAACCTATTTTATGTTTTGCTTTTAACACTAATATGTCATTTATGTATTTTATAAAAAGATTTATTTATTTAACTTATTTTTGGCTGCGTTGGGTCTTAGTTGCAGCACACAGGATCTTCGTTGAGGCATGCGGGATCTTTTGCTGCGGCTCGGAGGCTCTTCCTTGTGGTGTGCGGGCTTCTGTCTAGTTTTGGCATGCGAGTTTTCTCTTCTCTAGTTGTGGCGTGCAGGCTCCAGCACGCAAGGGCTCTGTAGTTGTGGCACACAGGTTCCAGTGTGTGGGCTCTGTAGTTTTGCGACACGCAGGCTCTAGTTGAGGCACGTGAGCTCAGTAATTGTGGCATGCCGGCTTAATTGCCCCACAACATATGGGACCTTAGCTCCCTGACCAGGGATCGAACCCACGTCCCCTGCATTGTAAGGCAGATTCTTTACACTGGACAACCAAGGAAGTCCCTAATATGTCATTTATTTTCATTTATATTGTCTTCTTAAATAGTAATTTAAAATATTACATTGTATTCCATCAGGTTGATATGCTGAAACTTACTAGTTATTCTTTCACCAGAAGAATTAAAATTCTCAGTACTTGATTTCCATTCCTCTTTCATATCCCTGATTTTCTGTTAATGCCATGTTTATTTCTGGAAAAGTTTGTATCCCTAGAGGATTATTTTCCCTGGGCAGCTAATTGTCACAATAAAGCATTAGTAGAATAATTTGCTGCAGCAAATCTAATTTGCCTATTTTTTTTTAACACCATCTCAGAGATTCACCCTAGAGTCTGTCATGGCCAGTGCAGGTAACATGGTAATCGCATCCCAAATGGGAAATGAGAACACCACCTATTCCTTATAAGGATGGGCCTGATGGTTCCTCACCAGAACTAGCCTGTCATTCACTTCCCACCTGCATGGGGGAGAGGAATCCCATTCAGATGAGTCACTTCTGCCTCAGATCTTACAGGGAATGAGAGAGACAGACTCTTCTGAAATTTTTTCTTTTTTCTCCTTTGATGCTCATTGTCATGTTTTTCTCATTTTTCCTTCTATTTTTTCTATATATGTCATCTTCTTTTCCATCAGTTATCATTGATCTGTCCTGTTTTCTTTCCTCTTTTTCTCATTTTTTTTTTTACCACATTGCATATCTTTTGTTAGTCTCTTTCATGCTTCCTTTTCTCACCCACATCTCTCCATTTTAAAATTTTTTTCTGATTTTATCGCATTTTTCTTTGAGGTGTCATAGCACAATATTAGAAGAGCTGTATCTAGCGTCAGGTTTTCTGGATTAAATCTCACTTCTACCACTTACTAGATGTATGACCTTGGGCAAGATATATGTTGTTATCTGTAAAACAGGAATAAAAACAGTAATTCCCCCATAAAGTTGTTGTGAAGATTAAATAATTACAGATAAATTGTGTAGAAGTGTGCTTGGCCTGTAAGCGTCTACTATTAATATTCTCATTGCTTTACACCCTTTATTTGTAGCTCCTTTTAATTCTCTTCAGCACCTCTGTCATTTTCTTTAGCTACACCTTTTTTTCCTCTGTTGATAGCCTAACATGGGTTTATTTTTTAAATTGCTTTGCTTTTACTTGTGTTCTATTACACTCTTTTTTGCTCTTTTAATTCATTTCTATCTTTTCCTGTGCACAGAAAACTTTTACAGTTATAATTTCCTTTCTTTCTCTAATTTTTTTTAACAGGTTTGTGGGGGGTTTTTTTGTTTTTTTAAAATTAATTTATTTATGGCTGTGTTGGGTCTTCGTTTCTGTGCGAGGGCTTTCTCTAGTTGTGACAAATGGGGGCCACTCTTCATCGCAGTGCGCAGGCCTCTCACTATCGCAGCCTCTCTTGTTGCGGAGCACAGGCTCCAGACGCACAGGCTCAGTAATTGTGGCTCATAGGCCCAGTTGCTCCACGGCATGTGGGATCTTCCCAGACCAGGGCTCAAACCCATGTCCCCTGCATTGGCAGGTGGATTCTCAACCACTGTGCCACCAGGGAAGTCCTTTCTCTAATTCTTTACCTCTCTTTAATGTCCTTAAGTCCATTTTATTTATCATAGGAATGCAGCCTTCTCTAGGTTTTACATTTACTGTATTGTTTTAAAATCTCTTCTTTTATTGTTTATCTATTCATCATTTAGTAATCTGGCTTAGTTATCCTTAGAGGTGACATTTTTTCACATATTCTCTTGTGTGTTTTACATTTCATTTCTGCTCCCCCGTCTCCCATTCCATTTATAATTTTATAATGTTATATATCTTCTATTATTTTGCATTTTTATTGATGTTTTTCTTATTTCATTTATTTATCTTGAGATATTTCTATGTTTGAGTACTTCTATCCTCTTTATTTCTTTGAATATGTTTTCTTCTATCGTTTGCTGTGTTTTTCCCCCAATCACTCTCTTGATCACTTTATCCTATCTTATTTTCAATTCAATAAATTTGTTTCTCTAGAGAGTCTATTTTTTTCTTATCTCACAAACCCCCTTTACCTTATATTCTTTACGCATATTCCCCCTATATTTCTCACATTCTTTTCTCTCTTTTTTTCTCCATTATAATTTGACTTCTCACTTGCTCTCAATATTTGCTCTTAAATGTTTTAAATTATCACCTATATTTTTTCTTATTATGTTGACAGGTTAAAAAATATCTTCTATGGGATAATCATATCTCTGTTAGCTCAGAAACAGATCTTTCCTATATGGAGCTCAGTTTCCAGCAGAAGCAGCAGAAACCCCAGATACTTTTAGTACTGTGATAAATGCTATGGGAAAGATAGATGAAAATTCTTCAAGAAGATAAGAAAAGTCTTACCTGGAACAGTTTCTAACTTTTAGTGTTAAATTATTTCACCTAATTTATTTTTCTTTTTTATACTTATTTTTTCCATTAAATATTCCATTACCCTAGGAGTAAATGTTTCTATTCCATAGAAGAATATCTGTAGTGCTATAGAAATTTATATTAATAACATTTTAAATTCTAAATAAAGATATATTCTATAGACTGCATAGAGGACTTTGTGAATTACTGTTACAATTGAAATTATCACACTTTTTAAGGAGATGAAATTCATAATACAGTATTGTTCTTAAAACTTTTGAAAGTAAAATGTAAATGTGAGGATTACTATTTTAAAAAACTAAAAGGAAATTTTCAGATTTGATAACTTACCCTGCCAGATAGTTGACTACATTTAAGCAACAATAAATAAACATGTGTAATGATGATTAGCTAACAATTCAATTATTCAGTGGAAAGTAGTAGTTCATTAAAAAGCAGATGAGAGGAATTATAAGCAACCTGTATATAATAATTTAGCATTAAGAATTAGGAAAGGATAGTCTCTATATGTGTGCTGTCCAGAATGGTAGCCACTAGCCAGTGAGTACCTGAAATGTGGCTAATTCAAACCAAGATGTGCGTTCAGTATAAAATACACACTGAATTTTGGAGACTTAGAATTGAAAAAGAATCTAAAACATCTCTATTTTTATATTGATTATATGTTGAAATAATATTTGGATATATTGAGTCAAATAAAATACATGGTTAAATTATTTTATTTCCACTTATTTTTTAATTGAAGGATAGTTGATTTACAATGTTAGTTTCAGGTGTGCAGCGAAGTGGTTCAGTTATACATCTGTATTTAAATCTATTCTTCTTCAGATTCTTTTCCATTATAGGTTATTACAAGGTACTGAATATGGTTCTTTGTGCTATACAGTAGGTCCTTGTTTATCTATTTTATACATAGCAGTCTGTATATGTTAATCCCAAACTCCTAATTTATCCCTCCCCCCGTTTCTATTTATTTTTTAAAATGTATCTAGTATAAACTTAAAATGACAATATAACTTACATATTTTATTATTGAATAGTGCAGTGCTAGATAATTGTAGGTGAGGTGATGTGTCTCTGTCTCCTTTGTATTGGGTTCACCATCATATGCCCTACATTAAGCACACGCTTTCATCAGTCCAGAAGTACGTGCAGACATCTACATATTAATACATAATCAGTTCCCGTAAATTCATTCCTCAAATCCTTTTCTCTTGTATAGTAATTCAGAATTCTATTTATCGTGCACGAATTTTGTGTGATATTCCTTGGTCTGATTTTGCCTTTTTATTCAGTGCTGTTTTTTCAGATCTTTATATATTAATGATTTAAGTCTAAATCATTCTAACTTCTGCACATTTTTTATTTACAGAATTCACATTTATATTCATCTCTATCTGAATTGGTGAATAGTTGTTTCATGTCCTTGTAAAGCTGTCTATACTGAATATACATTCAAGCATAAAACTGATGTATCAGATGGTATGTACATATTAAATTCAATAAACACTTCCAAATTACACTCTAGAATTAACATACTAGTTTACTACACCACTAATAGTATCTGACAGTTTCTATTTTCCCACATCCTCACTAGCTCTTGAGATTATCTGACTGATGTTCTTGTCAGCATGATGATGAAGTACAATATCTTCCTGTTCTTCTAAGACGCATTTTTGTAATTGCTACTGGAGTTAAATATAGTTTCAAAGCTTATTTGATCATCGGGTAACCCCTTCTATGAATTATTCCATAGATTGTCCAGTTGTCTTTGGGTACCCTGTCTTTCTCTTATAGATTTAAAGGAGATATTAGCATATTGAGGAGATAAGAATAATACATTTTCAGTTCAGGATGCATTGCAAATATCTCACTGTGTCTCTAACTTTTCGATTTTCCATTGTATAACTCTTGGTAGGGGATATTTTATATGAACATATACATACACACATATATGTACATATATACACATAAATATATCTATATGTATGTATATGTATACATATATACTAATATATACACACGCTAATAATTCCAGATTAAAATCAGGTTAATTGTTACTAAATAACTGATAGAAATCTTAGAAATAAATCTCAGAAGTTAGCAGGTAACTTTCTTATTTTAAAATCAACAAATACCAAAGGACAAAATAATTTTGTGTATAGTAAATTAGGTTCAATAACTTAGAAAAATATATGAACAAAATTTAATGGCAACATATATTGAAATATATAAATTGAATTGAACATATTTATTCAATTGAATATATTCATAAATCGAATATATTAAACTTAATAAATTTATTTTATTAAATATGCAAAATATATCAGCCATACAAATTTGCAGATCATTTAAAATCAACACTCTTTTTCACACACACACACACAATATTTTATTTTTACAAGAGACAAATAAACTGACACCAAGCATTGTAAATGGATGACCACAACAAAAGCAACAATGATTGCAATTACCAAACATGAAACACACTCATACTATGTCATAATATTGACATTTAGTCCAGTAATCCTGCACTGTAACAGCTCCTTTACTTTGCAGTGAAAATTGATTTGTATATTTTTTGCCTCTGAGTCCTTGTGGGATTTTTTTTTTATTCAAACAAAGTCACAAAAATTATAATCATCCTCATCAGTTCACTCAGTCCCATGTAATTAATTTTTTTTCATCTTGATCTTTTGTTAGCACTTTTATGAATTCTGAAAATGCTTATTCATTCAGTTCAGCAGTATAGTCAGTTACCAGAAACTTGTACCTGTCAGTCTTTTCCATCAGTTCCTTGAAGATGAAACCCTTTTATAGGAACATTTTTGCAAAAGCATCAGAGTACACCCAGAACTGTCTGTAAATGATAAAAGACTTTAAAATGACCACAGTTAAAGATTTGATGAAAGTTCATAATAATGCAGTTGACAAGGAAATTTAGTTATTTCTGAGATATACATTTTAAAGTAATAACTAGAATTATAACTTATAACATTATACCAGAACATATAAGCTTTTTAGAAATTTCATGTAATGTCTGAAACGTATTAACATATTTCCATACAAATAACCCAAAGAAAGTTTAGTATTAGTTGGTTTTTGTTTGTTTTTTTATACTGCAGGTTCTTATTAGTCATCAGTTTTATACACATCAGTGTATACATGTCAATCCCAATCGCCTGATTCAGCACACCACCATCGCCACCCCACAGTAGTTTTCCCCCCTTGGTGTCCATACGTTTGTTCTCTACATCTGTGTCTCAACTTCTGCCCTGCAAACTGGTTCATCTGTACCATTTTTCTAGGTTCCACATACATGCGTTAATATGCGATATTTGTTTTTCTCTTTCTGACTTACTTCACTCTGTATGACAGTCTCTAGGTCCATCCACGTCTCAACAAATGACTCAATTTCGTTTCTTTTTATGGCTGAGTAATATTCCATTGTATATATGTACCACAACTTCTTTATCCATTCATCTGTCAATGGGCATTTAGGTTCTTCCATGACCTGGCTATTGTAAATAGTGCTGAAATGAACATTGGGGTGCATGTGTCTTTTTGAATTATGGTTTTCTCTGGGTATATGCCCAGTAGTGGGATTGCTGGATCATATGGTAATTCTATTTTTAGTTTTTTAAGGAACCTCCATACTGTTCTCCATAGTGGCTGTATCAATTTACATTCCCACCAACAGTGCAAGAGGGTTCCCTTTTCTCCACACCCTCTCCAGCATTTGTTGTTTGTAGATTTTCTGATGATGCCCATTCTAACTGGTGTGAGGTGATACCTCATTGTAGTTTTGATTTGCATTTCTCTAATAATTAGTGATGTTGAGCAGCTTTTCATGTGCTTCTTGGCCATCTGTATGTCGTCTTTGGAGAAGTGTCTATTTAGGTCTTCTGCCCATTCTTGGATTGGGTTTTTTGTTTCTTAATATTGAGCTGCATGAGCTGCTTATATATTTTGGAGATTAATCCTTTGTCTGTTGATTCATTTTCAAATATTTTCTCCCATTCTGAGGGTTGTTTTTTCGTCTTGTTTATGGTTTCCTTTGCTGTGCAAAAGCCTTGACATTTCATTAGGTCCCATTTATTTATTTTTGTTTTTATTTCCATTACTCTAGGAGGTGGATCAAAAAAGATCTTGCTGTGATTTATGTCAAAGAGTGTTCTTTCTATGTTTTCCTCTAAGAGTTTTATAGTGTCATCTTACATTTAGGTCTTGAATCCATTTTGAGTTTATTTTTGTGTATTGTGTTAGGGAGTGTTCTAATTTCATTCTTTTACATGTAGCTGTCCAGTTTTCCCAGCACCACTTATTGAAGAGACTGTCTTTTCTCCATTGTATATCTTTTCCTCCTTTGTCAGATTAGTTGACCATAGGTGGGTGGGTTTATCTCTGGGCTTTCTATCTTGTTCCATTGATCTCTCTCTGTTTTTGTGCCAGTACCATAGTGTTTTGATTACTGTAGCTTTGTAGTATAGTCTGAATTCAGGGAGTCTGATTCCTCCAGCTCCGTTTTTTTTCCCTCAAGACTGCTTTGGCTGTTTGGGGTATTTTGTGTCTCCATACAAATTTTAAGATGATTTGTTCTAGTTCCGTAAAAAATGCCATTGGTAATTTGATAGGGATTGCATTGTATCTGTAGATTGCATTGGGTACTATAGTCATTTTCATAATATTGATTCTTCCAATCCAAGAACATGGTATATCTCTCCATCTGTTGGTATCATCTTTAATTTCTTTCATCAGTGTCTTATATCTGCATACAGGTCTTTTGTCTCCCTAGGTAGATTTATTCCTAGGTATTTTTTTGTTGTTGTTGCAATGGTAAATGGGAGTGTTTCCATAATTTCTCTTTCAGATTTTTCATCATTAGTGTATAGGAATGCAAGAGATTTCTGTGCATTAATTTTGTATCCTGCAACTTTACCAAATTCATTGATTAGCTCTAGTAGTTTTCTGGTGGCATTTTTAGGATTCTCTATGTATAGTATCATGTCCTCTGCAAACAGTAACAGTTTTACTTCTTCTTTTCCAATTTGGATTCCTTTTATTTCTTTTTCTTCTCTGATTGCCATGGCTAGGACTTCCAAAACTATGCTTAATAATAGTGGTGAGTGGACATCCTTGTCTTGTTCCTGATCTTAGAGGAAATGCTTTCAGTTTTTCATCGAGAATGATGTTTGCTGTGGGTTTGTCGTAGATGGCCTTTATTATGTTGAGGTAGGTTCCCTCTATGCCCACTTTCTGCAGTTTTTATCATAAATGGTGTTTAATTTTGTCAAAAGCTTTTTCTGCATCTATTGAGATGATCATATGTTTTTATTCTTCAATTTGTTAATATGGTGTATCACATTGATTGATTTGCATATATTGAAGAATCCTTGCATCCCTGGGTTAAATCCCACTTGATCGTGGTGTATGATGCTTTTAATGTGTTGGATTCTGCTTGCTAGTATTTTGTTGAGGATGTTTGTATCTATTTTCATCAGTGATATTGGTCTCTAATTTTCTTTTTTTTATAGTATCTGTCTGGTTTTGGTATCAGGGTGATGGTGGCCTCATAGAATGAGGTTGGGACTTTTCCTTCCTCTGCAATTTTTTGGAAGAGTTTGAGAAGGATGGGTGTTAGCTCTTCTCTAAATGTTTGATAGAATTCACCTGTGAAGCCATCTGATCCTGGGCTTTTGTTTGTTGGACGATTTTTAATCACAGTTTCAATTTCATTACTTGTGATTGGTCTGTTCATATTTTCTGTTTCTTCCTGGTTCAGTCTTGGAAGGTTATACCTTTCTAAGAATTTGTCCATTTCTTCCAGGTTGTCCATTTTATTGGCAGAGTTGCTTGTAATAGTCTCTTAGGATGCTTTGTATTTCTGTGGTGTCTGTTGTAACTTCTCCTTTTTCATTTCTAATTTTATTGATTTGAGTCCTCTCCCTCTTTTTCTTGATGAGTCTGGCTAATGGTTTATCAATTTTGTTTATCTTCTTGAAGAACCAGATTCTAGTTTTATTGATCTTTGCTATTGTTTTCTTTGTTTCTATTTCATTTATTTCTGCTCTAATCTTTACGATTTCTTTCCTTCTGATAACTTTTGGCTTTTTTTGTTCTTTTTTCTCTTGTTCCCTTAGGTGTAAGGTTAGATTGTTTACTTGAGATTTTTCTTGTTACTTGAGGTAGGCTTGTATAACTATAAACTTCCCTCTTAGAACTGCTTTTGTTGCATCCCATAGGTTTTGGATCATCGTGTTTTCATTGTCATTTGTCTCTAGGTATTTTTTGATTTCCTCTTTGATTTCTTCAGTGATCTCTTGGTTATTTAGTAATGTATTGTTTAGCCTCCTTGTGTTAGTGTTTTTTTACATTTTTTCCCCTGTAATTCATTTATAATCTCATAGCATTGTGGTCAGAAAAGATGCTTGATATGATTTCAATTTTCTTAAATTTACTGAGGCTTGATTTATGACCCAAGATGTGATCTATCCTGGAGAATGTTCCATGTGCACTTGAGAAGAAAGTGTAATCTGCTGTTTTTGGATGGAATGTCCTATAAATATCAATTAAGTCTATCTGGTCTATTGTGTCATTTAAAGCTTGTGTTTCCTTATTTATTTTCATTTTGGATGATCTGTCCATTGGGGTAAGTGAGATGTTAAAGTTCCCCACTATTATTGTGTTACTGTCTATTTCCTGTTTTATAGCTGTCAGCAGTTGCCTTATGTATTGAGGTGCTCCTATGTTGGGTGCACATATATTTATAATTTTTATATCTTCTTTTTGGATTGATCCCTTGATCATTATGTAGTGTCCTTCCTTGTCTCTTGTAACATTCTTTATTTTAAAGTCTATTTTATCTGATGTGAGTATTGCTACTCCAGGTTTCTTTTGATTTCCATTTGCATGGAATATCTTTTTGCATCCCCTCACTTTCAGTCTGAATGTGTCCCTAGGTCTGAAGTGGGTCTTTTGTAGACCGCATATATATGGGTCTTGTTTTTGTATCCATTCAGCAAGCCTGTGTCTTTTAGTTGGAGTATTTAATCCATTCACGTTTAAGGTAATTATCAATATGTATGTTCCTGTGACCATGTTCTTAATTGTTTGGGGTTTGTTTTTGTAGCTCCTTTTCCCACTTAGAGAAGTTCCTTTAGCATTTGTTGTAGAGCTGGTTTCGTGGTGCTGAATTCTCTTAGCTTTTGCTTTTCTGTAAAGCTTTTGATTTCTCCATTGAATCTGAATGAGATCCTTGCCAGGTAGAGTAATCTTGGTTGTAGTTTCTTCCCTTTCATCACTTTAAGTATATCATGCCACTCCCTTCTGGCTTGTTTGTAGTTTCTGCTGAGAAATCAGCTGTTAACCTCATGGGAGTTCCCTTGTATGTTATTTGTCATTTTTCCCTTGCTGCTTTCAATAATTTTTCTTTGTCTTTACTTTTTGCCAATTTGATTACTATGTGTCTTGGTGTGTTTCTCCTTGGGTTTATCCTGTATGGGACTCACTGCACTTCCTGGACTTGGGTGGCTATTTCCTTTCCCATGTTAGGGAAGTTTTCAGACTACAATCTCTTCAAATATTTTCTCTGCTCCTTTCTCTCTCTCTTCTCCTTCTGGGACCCTTATAATGCAAATGTTCTTGCATTTAATGTTGTCCCAGAGGTCTCTTAGGCTGTCTTTATTTCTTTTCATTCTTTTTTCTTTAGTCTGTTCCACAGCAGTGAATTCCACCATTCTGTCTTCCAGGTCACTTATCCGTTCTCCTGCCTCAGTTATTCTGCTATTGATTCCTTCTAGTGTATTTTTCATTTCAGTTATTGTATTGTTCATCTCTGTTTGTTCTTTAAGCCTTCTTGGTGTTTGTTCTTTAATTCTTCTAGGTCTTTGTTAAACATTTTTTGCATCTTCTCGATCTTTGCCTCCATTCTTTTTCCGAGGTCCTGGATCATCTTCACTATCATTATTCTGAATTCTTTTTCTGGAAGGTTGCCTATCTCCACTTCATTTGTTGTTTTTCTGGGGTTTTATCTTGTTCCTTTATCTGGTACATAGCCCTCTGCATTTTCATCTCATCTGTATTTCTGTGAATGTGGTTTGTGTTTCACAGGCTGCAGGATTGTAGTTCTTCTTGCTTCTGCTGTCTGCCCTCTGGTGGCTGAGGCTATCTAAGAGGCTTGATGGGAGGGACTGGTGGTGGGTAGAGCTGACTGTTGCTTTGGTGGGCAGAGCTCAGTAAAACTTTAATCCACTTGACTGTTGATGGGTGGGGCTGGGTTCCCTCCCTGTTGGTTGTTTGGCCTGAGGCAACCCAACACTGGAGCCTACCTGGGCTCTTTGTTGGGGCTAATGGTGGACTCTGGGAGGGCTCACGCCAAGGATAACTTCCTAGAAGTTCTGTTGCCAGTGTCCTTGTCCTCACAGTGAGACAGAGCCACCCCCCCCCCCGCCTCTGCAGGAGACCCTCCAACACTAGCAGGTAGGTCTGGTTCGGTCTCCCCTGGGGTCACTGCTCCTTCCCCTGGGTCCTGATGCACATGCTACTTTGTGTGTGCCCCCCACGAGTGGAGTCTCTGTTTCCCCCAGTCCTGTCGAAGTCCTGCAATCAATTCCCACTAGATTTCAAAGTCTGACTCTCTAGGAATTCCTCCTCCTGTTGCCGGACCCCCAGGATGGGAAGCCTGACGTGGGGCTCAAAACCTTCACTCCAGTGTGTGGACTTCTGTGGTATAAGTGTTCTCCAGTCTGTGAGTCACCCACCCAGCAGTTACGGGATTTGATTTCACTATGATTGCGCCCCTCCTACCATCTGATTGTGGCTTCTCCTTTGTCTTTGGATGTGGGGTATCTTTTTTGGTGAGTTCCAGTGTCTCCCTGTCAATGATTGTCCAGCAGCTAGTTGTGATTCTGGTGTCTAGCAAGAGGGAATGAGAGCACATCCTTCTACTCTGCCATCTTGGTTCCTCTTCTAAAATCAAGATTTTGAATTGACACTTAACAAGATGTAAAGCAAATCAACAAGTTTGTTTTAAAAGTTCAACCTAATACAAAATTAATCAAATTACAACAGCAAAGCCATATTTTTCTCCAAAGAAAAATTGGCAAAGATTATCAAAAGTTACTCTATGCCAGTTTGGTTAGAGTTGGTTAGATACTTTGTTGAATATGAGTTTATTTGGGTATAACTTTTCTGGAAATAACTTGGCAATTATTGCCATTTATACATAAGGCTTTGTACCTGAAGAACACAGGAGTATTTCTAGTGAGGAAATTTCAACTATGAAAACACTGTCAGAAATTATGAAATATTAAATATTTATTAAAAAAATATTTAAAATTATGTTTACAAGGCACTCTACATGGAGAATGGTTCTGTTCTCAATTACAAACATGATACAAAATTCTATATTATCATTTCTTTAAAAAATTATAAAAAGCTGCAGTTAAGTATCAAATGTTAAATGTGTTTACCTCTATATGGGTAGGATTATGTATATTTTAAAATATCACATTATAATTCTTTTTTCCCCAAATTTCTGCAATTTTAATTTTAATAACTCTCTTAGGCAGAACATAATACTATTTTAATCCATGCATTGATCACAAATATTTGCTTTTCTCTGTAGTCTGCTTTCTTGTGGAAGCAAATAAAATTGTGTGATATTTACAGATCTAGTTATTTCTGATTATCTTATAATCTGTTCCTCTAGTGATCTCACAAATGCCAAAAAATATGTTCCCTTATGTAGCATATAGTGTTTCAAGATCTGGGATAGTGTTTTCTTTGGCCTTAGTACAATTTTCCACTATTTTATTTTCTGTGTATCAATTGATTTTATCAACTTATATCTAATTCTACTTCTAGGTATTTGGGCATTGTTTTTAATCCTAACAAAGACACAAAAAAATGTTTTCAAGCAATGTGATCCTTGGAATTTTGTTCCTCTCCCAAACCTGCATTGGAGTTGTAGGGAACTCATTGATCACTGCATATGCTTACATTTTCTTCGACACATGTCAGAAGAAGGCCACAGATAATATTCTCATCCATCTGACTTTTTGTAATGGTTATCATAATTTGTAGAGGTATTCCAGAAGTGGTGTTTTATTTTGGAATTAAACATATTCTAGATGATGTTGGATGTAAGGCAGTGCTATTCATTATTACAGAGTTGCATGTGGACTTTCTATCTGCTCCACGTGCCTCCTGAGCATCTTCCAAGCCATCACGATCAGTCCCAGCGACTGCATCCTGCTATGGCTCAAACTCAAAGCATCCAGTTTAATTTTATCTTCTTTCCTCTTCTTTTGGACCTTTAACATCTTGCTCAACATCCAGATCATAAGAGGTAGTACGGCATCAAAAAATGTCACTTTTCTTGGGCATGAATTTCCTCTGAAATACTGTACAACATTTGGACCTCGTGTTGCATTTGTAAGAGTTATTCTTACTAATGACATTCTCTTTATGTTCCTTATGGTCTGGACCAGTATTTACATGGTGACTCTCCAACACAGACATCAGAAGAAGGTTCAGGTTTGGCCCAAGAGCAAGAAAACCCAGAAAATCTCCTCAGAGTAGAGAGCCACTCAAACAATCCTTTACCTGGTGACATGTTTTGTTTTTTTAAATTAATTCTTTCCTCATTATGCACATTTCCTTTTCACATCACAAAGATTTTAATCAACAGTGCATCAGTGTCTTTTTCTCATCCTCACTGCTCTGCCCTTTGGTGCTGATCAATAGTGACAGCAGGGTTTTCAAAGTGCTCTGTGCTCTTCCAAAGAGAAGAAGGTAGCTTCAAAAGTAGATAACTGATGAATGATATTCAAAATCTTGAAGTTGCATCTAAGGGGTCCAGGAGGAGCAAAATTCTCCTTTATCATGATAAGGAAAATTTCAGCACACAGAATTTTAATAGACACACCTGTTCTCTTATGTCTCTAATTCCTGTAGAGATGTTTTCAGGAGATTTTTCACTCACCAACGGAATTGAAGGTAAAGTTTTGGAATGGTACAAGCAATAGAGTCTGGGTAGACTCTTTGAGGCAACTAAATGAGACATTTAAAGGTGTGATTATTTTATGTTAATGAAAGACTACCTTAAATCGTTGAATCAATTGTTAGCTTTGGTGTTAAATTTACAAATGCAATGTTTTCTAATCCTACCACATAGTATAAGTGATTTAATTAACAGCTAATGATAATTTAACAGAAAATGATGAAAAATAGAGGTGCAGGCCATATCAATAAAAATTACTGGAAGTTTATGAAAGCTACAGAACAGCCTGTCTTCAGTACTGAGAATTTCAGTACTTCGTTATATCTCTTCCTTAAGTCTTCCTTAATCTCACTAAGTGATGTTACCTAGTATTCAGTATAGAAGGGAACATCAGTTCTGGATTTATACCTAAATATGTTTAGTTGTATCATTGTAATTAGCAACTTTTTTCAAAATAATTTTAAAGTATAAATCTTCCCACTTTACCTAGTTCCCTGTTAGCTTTTTTTAACTTTTTTTTTAAACTGAAGTATAGTTAGTTTACAATGTTGTGTTAATTTTAGGTGTACAGCAAAGTGATTCAGTTATACATACGTACATATATACATATATATTATTTTTCAGGTTCTTTTCTATTATAGGTTATTATAAGATAATGAATATAGTTCTTTGTGCTAGACAGTAGGTCCTCGTTTATCTATTTTATACACAGCAGTCTGTATATGTTAATCCCAAACTCCTAATTTATTCCCCCCTCCCCTGCCATGCCTCCTCCCTTGCTATTTCCCCAGTAACCACAAGTTTGTTTTCTATGTCTGTGGGTATATTTCTGTTTTGTAAATAAGTTCATTTGTATTGTTTTTTTAGATTCCATATATAAGCGATATCATATGATATTGGCCTTTCTGTCTGGCTTACCTCACTTAGTTTAATAATCTCTAGGTCCATCCATTGTTGCTGCAAGTGACATTATTTCGTTCTTTTTTATGGCTAATATTCCATTGTATATATGTACCACATCTTCTTTATCCACTCCTCTGTCAGTGGACATTTAGGTTATTTCCATGTCTTGGCTATTGTAAATAATGCTGTAATGAACATTCGGGTGCATGTATCTTTTCGAATTATAGTTTTCTCTGGATTTATGCCCAGGAGTGGGATTGCAGAATCATATGGTAGCTATTTTTAGGTTTGTTTTTAAGGAACCTCCATACTGTCCTGTATAGTGGCTGTACCAATTTACATTGCCACCAAGAGTGCAAGAGGGTTCCCTTTTCTCCACACCCTCTTCAGCATTTATCGCTTGTAGATTTTTTGATGATGGCCATTCTGACCCGTGTGAGGTGATACCTCGTTGTGGTTTTGATTTGCATTTCTCTAGTAATTGGCGATGTTGAGCATCTTTTCACGTGCCTCTTGGTCATCTGTATGTCTTCTTTGGAGAAATGTCTGTTTAGATCTTCTGCCCACTTTTTGATTGGGTTGTTTGGTTTTTTGATATTAAGCTGTATGGGCTGTTTGTATATTTTGGAAATTAATCCCTTGTCGGTTGAATCATTTGCAAATATTTTCTCCTGTTCTGTAGGTTGTCTTTTCATTTTGTTTATGGTTTCCTTTGCTGTGCAAAAGCTTTGAAGTTTAATTAGGTCCTCTTTGTTTATTTTTGTTTCTATTTCCATTACTCTAGGAGATGGATCCAAAAAAATATTGTTGTGATTTATGTCAGAGTGTTTGGTCTGCCTATGTTTTCCTTTAGGAGTTTTATAGTATTCGGTCTTACATTTAGGTCTTTAATCAATTTTGATTTTGTTTTTGTGTATATGGTGTTAGAGTATGTTCTAATTTCATTCTCTTACATGTAGCTGTCCAGTTTTCCCAGCACCACTCACTGAAGAGACTGTCTTTTCTCCATTGTATATTCTTGCCTTGTTTGTCATAGATTAATTGACCGTAAGTGTGGGTTTATTTCTGGGGTTTCTATCCTGTTCCATTGATCTATGTGTCTGTTTTTGTGTCAGTACAATAGTGTTTTGATTACTCTAGGTTGTAATATAGTCTGAAGTCAGGGACCCTGATTCCTCCAGCTCTCTTCTTCTTTCTCAAGACTGTTTTGGCTATTTGGGGTCTTTTGTGTTTCCATACAGATTTTAAAATTTTGTTCCAGTTCTGTGAGAAATACCATTGGTAATTTGATATGCATTGCATTGAATCTGTAGATTGCCTTTGGTAGTACAGTCATTTTAACAATATTGATTCTTCCAATCCTAGAACACAGTATATCTTTCCATCTGTTTGTGTTGTCTTCAGTTTCTTTCATCAGCATCTTATAGTTTTCAGAGTACAGGTCTTTTGCCTCCTTAGGTAAGTTTATTCCTAGGTATTTTATTCTTTTTGATGTGATGGTAAATGGGATCATTTCTGTAATTTCTCTTTCGACATTTCAATGTCAGTGTATAGAAATGCAGCAGATTTCTATATATTAATTTTGTATCCAGCAACTTTATCATTTCACTGATGAGCTCTAGAAGTTTTCTGGTGGCATCTTTAGGATTTTCTATGTATAGTATCATGTCATCTGCAAACAGTGACAGTTTTACTTCTTTTACAATTTGGATTCCCTTTATTTCTTTTTCTTCTGATTGCCATGGCTAGGACTTCCAAAACTATGTTGAATAAAAGTGGCAAGAGAGGACATCCTTGTCTTGTTCCTGATCTTAGAGGAAATGCTTTCAGCTTTTCACCATTGAGTATAATGTTAGCTTTAAGTTTGTCATATATGGCCTTTATTAGGTTGAGGTAGGAGTTTTATGATAAATGGGTATTGAATTTTGTCAAAAGCTTTTTCTGCATCTATTGAAATGATCATATGGTTTTTATTCTTCAATTTGTTGATGTGGTGGATCACACTGATTGACTTGTGGATATTGAAAAATCCTTGCATTCCTGGGGTAAATCCCACTTGATTATGGTGTATGATCCTTTTAATGTGTTGTTGGAAGTTTTAAAATCACAGTTTCAATTTTAGTACTTATGATTGGTCTGTTCATATTTTCTATTTCTTCCTGGTTCAGTCTTGGGAGATTGTACCTTTCTAAGAATTTGTCCATTTCTTCTAGGTTGTCCATTTTATTGGTATAGAGTTGCTTGTAGTAGCCTCTTATGATCCTGTGTATTTCTGTGGTGTCCGTTGTAACTTCTCCTTTTTCGTTTCTAATTTTATTGATTTCAGCCCTCTCCCTCTTTTTCTTGATGTGTCTCACTAAAGGTTTATCAATTTTGTTTCTTTTCAAAGAACCAGCTTTTAGTTTTATTAATCTTTGCTATTGTTTTCTTCATTTCTATTTCACTTATTTCAGCTCTGATCTTTATGATTTCTTTCCTTCTACTAACTTTGGGTTTTGTTTGTTCTTTCTCTAGTTCCTTTAGGTGTAAGGTCAGGTGGTTTATTTTTAATTTTTCTTATTTCCTGATGTAAGATTGTACTGCTATAAACTTCCCTCTTAGAACTGTTTTTGCTGCATCCCATAGGTTTTGGATCATCGTGCTTTCATTTTCATTTGTCTCTAGGTATTTTTTGATATCCTCTTTGATTTCTTCAGTGATCCATTGGTTGTTTAGTAGCATACTGTTTAGCCTCCATGTGTTTGTGTTTTAACAGTTTTTTTCTTGTAGTTAATTTCTAATCTCACAGGACTGTTGTTGGAAAAGATGCTTGATATGATTTCAATTTTCTTAAATTTTGAAGGCTTGCTTTGTGGTCCAGCATGTGATCAATTGGGGAGAATGTTCCATGTGCATTAGAGAAGAAAGTGTATTCTGCTGCTTTGGGATGGAGTGCTCTGTAAATATCATTTAAGTCCACGTGGTATAATGTGTCATTTAAGGCCTGTGTTTCCTTACTGATTTTCTGTCTGATCTGTCCATTGATGAAAGTGGGGTGTTAAAGTTCCCCAGTATTACTGTGTTACTGTTGATTTCTCCTTTTATGGTTGTTAGTATTTGCCTTATGTATTGAAGTGCTCCTATGTTGCGTGCATATATATTTACAATTGTTATATCTTCTTGGATTGATCCCTTGATCATTATGTAGTGGCCTTCTTTGTCTCTTGTAACAGTCTTTATTTTTTAAAAAATGTTCATTTTCTATTTTGGCTGTGCTGTGTGGCCTGTGGGATCCTAGTTCCCTGACCAAGGATGGAACCCCTGCCCCCTGCGTTGGAAGCATGGGGTCTTAACTACTGGACTGCCAGGATAGTCCCATAACAGTCTTTATTTTAAAGTCTATTTTGTCTGAGTGTTGCTACTCCAGCTTTCTTTTGATTTCTATTTGCATGGACTACCTTTTTCCATACTCTCACTTTCAGTCTGTGTGTGTCCCTTGATCTGAAGTGGGTCTCTTGTAGACAGCATATATACAGATCTTGTTTTTGTATCCATTCAGCCAGTCTATGTCTTTTGGGTGGAGCATTTAATCCATTTACATTTAAGGTAATTATCAATATGTATGTTCTTATTGCCATTTTGTTCATTGTTTTGGATTTGTTTTTGTTGGTGTTTTCTCTTCCCTGCCTCTTGTTCTCTTCTCTTGTGATTTGATGACCAACTTTAGTGTTGTGTTTGGATTCCTTTTTCTTTTTTGTGTGTATCTACTATAGATTTTCAGTTTGTGGTTATCATGAGGTTCTGATATGGCAGTCTGTACATAAACAAGATTGTTTTAAGTTGCTGGTCTTTTAGTTTCAAATGCATTTCCAATATCATGCATTTGTGCTCTCCTCTTCTCACAGTACCTGGTTTTGATATCATATATGTGGGCAGATGATTTCCTACCTTTACTGTATGTTTGTCTTTACTGGTGAGCTCTTCCATTTTTAATTTTTAAATTTATAGTTGTTACCTTTTCTGCCTAGAGACGTTCCTTTGGCATTTGTTGCAAAGCTGGTCTGGTGGTGCTGAATTCTCTTAGCTTTTCCTTGTCTGCAAAACATTTGATTTCTCCATCAAATATGAATGAGAGCCTTGCTGGGTAGAGTATTCTTGGTTGTAGGCTTTTCCCTTTCATTGCTTTAAATATATTGTGCCACTCCCTTCTGGCCTGCAGAGTTTCTGCTGAGAAATCAGCTGATAACCTTGTGGGAGTTCTTTTCTGTGTATTTGTTGTTTTTCCCTTGTTGCTTTTAATATTTTTTCTTTGTCTTTAGTCAGTTTGATTACTGTGTGTCTCAGCATGTTCATCCTTGGGTTCATCCTGCCTGGGACTCTCTCTGCTTCCTGGACTTGGATGACCGTTTCCTTTCCCATATTAGGGAAGTCTTCAGCTATTATCTCTTCAAATATTTTCTCAGGTCCTTTCTCTTCTCCTTCTGAGACCCCTATAATGGGAATCTCCAGTGTCCCTGTCCCCACAGTGAGCCATAGCTGCACCCGCCCCCCGCCTCCACAGGGGACCCTCCAACACTAACAGGTAAGTCCAGCCCAATCTCTTATGAGGTCACTGCTTTTTTCTCTGGGTTCTGATGTGCACGAGACCTCATGTGCACCCTCCAAGAGTGGAGTTTCTATTTCCCCCAGTCCTGTGGAATTCCTGCTGTCAAACCCTGCTGGCCTTCAAAGCCAGACTCTGGTGGCTTCTCCTCCTGTTGCCATACTCACAGGCTGGGAAGCCAACGTGGGGCTCAGAACATCACTCCTGTGGGAGAACTTTTGTGGTGTAATTATCTTCCAGTTTGTGGGTTGCCCACCTGGCGTGTATGGGATTTGATTTTATTGTGATTGCGCCCCTCCGACCATCTTATCGTGGCTTCCTCTTTGTCTTTGGACGTAGGGTATCTTTTTTGGTAGGTTCCAGCGTTTTTTTTTTGGTCAATGGTTGTTCAGCAGTTAGTTGGGATTTTGGTGTTTCCATAAGAAGGGGTGAGCTCACATCCTTCTACTCTGCCATCTTTCCTCCTCCTCAATCATAAATTCTTGCAACTTTGTATGAATGTTTACAATGTTCAAAATGCTTAGAAAAATTTTTGTGCTCATTCAATACAAAATAAGAAAGGAGAAATAATGGAGTAAGAACAAAGAAGATAAATAGAAAAAGAACTTCAAGTATGAAATAAAACCAAAGGAAGTAGAGATAAACCAGAGATCAATGAAATACAAAATGAACAGAAAATCAAAGAAAAGTAGGCTCTTTAAAAGTTTAGTAAAATGTATAAGACTACCAAGATTGATTGAGAAAAACAAAAACATTACTAATATCTATCAGGAATAAAACAAGAACCATTAATTATTCTACAGAAACCAAAAAAAACAAGAGTAATCTGAACAACTCCATGTCATTAAATCCAACAACTTAAATAAATTCTGTGAAAACCCAACTTATGAAACTGAGAGAAGATGAAAAAGAAATCTGAATTGGCCTACAAGAAATACTGCTTTTATAAACTTCCTACAAGTAAAATTCTAGGATAAGATCCTTTTACCAGTGAAATCTATCTTATAAAAACTCTTTCATGAAATAGATGAGAAAGTATTTTAACTTACTTTATGAGGCTAGTGTCACTCTAAAAACAAAGCTGGATGCTGAAATTTACAAGACATTGTTAAGAGAAATTAAAGACAATCTAAATAAGTAGAGAAATATACCAGGGTCACCTATTGGAAGACTCAATACTGTTAAGATGTCAATACTCTTCAAACCGGTTTACTGATTCAATGAATAAAATCCGAACAGCCTTTCTAATAAAAATTGGCAAGCCTGTTCTAAAAATTGTATGGAAAATTTAAAATCTCAGCATTGTCAAAAGAATCTTTAAAAGTCAAAGGTCTTACACCACCTGATTTCCAGTTTTAAGTTTGTTGGAATCAAGTCAGTCTGGTTTACTTGTAAGCATAGACATATGGATTAATGTAATATAATACAAAGCCCAGAAGTACACATGGCCAGTTGATTTTGACAGTGTCACCAACATAATTCAGCAGGAAAATTCTTTTCAATTACCTGTTAACTAGATATCCATTTGAGAAAAAAAAAAATAGCTTTCACCATATTTCAAACTGTAAACAAATTAGAGATAGATCATAAAATTAAATGTAAAGGCTAAAACAACATATTGTAGAATTAAACATAAAAGGATATTTTTGTGACCTTGGAGTACTCAAAGAATTTTTTTTTAGCAGGATGCTAATCTACTAACAATAAAGAAAATCTGCATAAATTTACTTTATCAAGATTTAAAATTTCTGATCATGAAAATACAATGTTAATAAAATGAAAAGACAAGCCACTGACTAGGAGAAAATATTTGTGATATATATATCTTTATAAGGGCATGTATTCAGAATATATAATTACTACTTCAAATCAGTACTAAATAGGTAAAACCAGTGAAACATTATAATTTGAACACATACTTCATGAATAGGATATACAAACTGCTAATATGCACATGGAAAGTTCTCAACATTATTAGGAAAAGTGAAAATAAAACCACACTGAAATTCTGCTGCCTGCTTATAGAATAGTCCAAATTAGAAAGACTGACAATACCAAGTGTTGATGATGATGTAGAGCATCTGGGGCTCCCATACATTTCTTTTGAGAGTATGAAGTGTTACAACCACTCTGAAAAACCTTACAAGAAACTACCCCAAAGTTAAATGTACACTTTCACTATGAACCTGTGAAGATGCCTATAAAAAATGAAAATGTGAAAAGACTGTACATCATTCATAACACCTTTATTCATAATACTGCACACTGGAAAAAACCTCAATGTCCATCAACAGATGAATGGGTAAGCAAATTGTGCAGAATACTCCAAAAGCAATGAATACAGGTAAATATATCAGTTTACATGAATAGAAGCCTTGCACACAAAGAACAATGCAAGATTCTATTTGCATAAAGCTTAAGTACAGGCTAAATAAATCTGGTGGTGATAAAAATCATAACAGTGGGCGGAATATCTAAATAGACACTTCTCCAAAGAAGACATACAGATGGCCAGAAAGCACATGAAAAGATGCTCAACATCACCAGTTATTAGAGAAATGCAAATCAAAACTACAATGAGGTATCACCTCACACTGGTCAGACTGGCCATCATCAAAAAATCTACAAAACAATAAATGCTGGAAAGGGTATGGAGAAAAGGGAACCCTCTGACACTATTGGTGAAATCTAAATTGGTACAGCCATTATGGAGAACAGTATGGAGGTTCCTTAAAAAACTAAATATAGAACTACTATATAATCCAGCAATCCCACTCCTGGGCATATATCTGGAGAAAACCATAATTTGAAAAGATACCTGCTACCCAATGTTCATTGCAGCATTATTTACAATAGCCAAGATGTGGAAGCAACCTAAATGTCCATCAACAGAGGAGTGGATAAAGAAGATGTGGTACATATATACAATGGAATATTACTCAGCCATAAAAAAGAATGAAATAATGTCATTTGCAGCAACATGGATGGACGTAGAGATTGTCATACTGAGTGAAGTAAATCACAGAGAAAGACAAATATCATATGATATCACTTATATCTGAAAACTGAAACAAACGAACTTATTTACAAAACAGAAATAGAGTCACAAATGTAGAAAACAAACCTATGGTTACCAAGAGGAAAGCAGGGAGGAGGGATAAATTGGAAGACTAGGATTGACATATATACTCTACTATATATAAAATAGATAACTAATAAAGACCTCTACTGTATAGCACAGGGAACTCTACTCAATACTCTGTAATGACCTATATGGGAAAAGAATAACTGATTCACTTTATACCTCTATACCTGAAACTAACACAACATTGTAAATCAACTATATTCCAATAAAATCATAACAGTGGTTGCCCTGGATGGGGAATTAACTGGAAAAGGTTAAGGAAACTTTGAGGTGATAAAAATGTTCTAATTATTGATCCTGACCTTCTTACATAAGTGTACATATATGTCAAAACAAACTTTGGTTAAATATATTCATTTTATTGTATGTAAATTGTATCTTAATTTGGAAAGGGCAAAAAGAAAGAATATTTATTAAAAAATAAAAGATAATACTTTATACCTATTAGATTTGCAAAAATAAGAAATCTGTAGTACCCCATGTTGGTAGACATTTGGGGATATAGGAATCCTCATATACTTCTGGTGGAAATGTAGATTGGTATAGACATTCTGCAATGCAAACTAGCGCTACTTAGTCAAATTGAGTATAAATAGAAATCATGACCTGACATCTCTAATCCAGGGGAAAATATGCAATAACAGAAGTAAAAATATTCACTGGAGGGAATGAATGGAAATAGCAGAGGAAAGAGTCAATTAACTTGCAGGTGGTTTACTAAGAATTATCCAATCTGAACAAACAGTAAAAAGACTAAAAAAAAAGTGAACAGAGCCTAAGGGACACGTGGTCAATTATCAAAAGTCTAATATTCATGTCATTGGAGTCACAGAAGGAGAGGAACAATACTAATGCAGACAAAAAATACTTGAAGAAAGACGACTTCTGATTTCAAAACCACCATGTAAAGAATTTGGAAGTAACCACAAGAAAAAAAAGGCAGTCAAACTGAAAATCAACAACTTCCTTGTACCCATCAGAGAACTGAGTAGTCAGAGAAACCAGAATCTCAATCTTGACAGAAAGTTAGATCCAGAGTTACAGCCAAGATATGCTTACTTGGAGCATATCTATGCAGCATATTTATTACTGGAATTATAAACTGGTAGGAACACTTAAATGATAATGTTGAGGAATTTCTGGAGCTGTGTGTGAGCTAAAATGAGAGTGAGAAAACTCCTAGATGCCATAGTCTTAGGCAAGATCCCACATAGTCATGGGCTGTACCTTAGGGAAACGCATCAGGTTTTCAGGGTAAAGACCAGAGAAAGATCCTCTCATGGCTCTGGAAAGTGATATATACCCAGAATCTTCTCCATACAAAGGTCTATACTCCAGGGTAAACGACTTTGCCAGAACTTTATCCCAATTGAGAAAAAGGTATTTTCTCACTCTAGATGCTAGCATCCCTATCTCACCTACGGGGTAGAGGGCTATACAGGAAGAAATGCTTGTGAAGGTCACCGACACAAAAGAAAGGATTTAATTAGATAATAGGGTGCCTCCCCCCCATTCATCTTACCACCACATCAACAGGGCTTCAGTATAACAATAGTGGATTACAGCTGAAAGAGCTGCAAAAAACTGACACTTTTTAAAGAGGAGTACTTGAAGAAGCTCAAAGTCAAGAGGGGAGACAGAAAAAAAAAAAACATTGGGTGAATTTGGAGTTTGTGGAACCTAAGGCTGCAGGAAACATGAACAAAGCCAAACTCTTAGACAGTTTAACATAATTAGCATAAATCAGGTGTGAGAACTTATCAGTTTCTATTATCTGATAGAACATGTTTGTCTTTCAACCAAATGTAACAGGGCATACCCAAAGGCAAGAAACCAGCTGAAGAGACAAAGCAAGCAACACAAGATTCAGTTATGACACAGATCTTATAACCATAAGGCATGAAACAATTATGATTAAAGAGAATGATGTCAGCAAGATGTCAGACCAGGAGGTCCTAACACTCATACTCCCATGAAAACAATGTAACTATGTAGGTCAAAAAATACCTCTTGTATGTCAAATCTCTCTTGGAGAGCTCTGGATTACAATTAAAAAGCTGCAACAGACCAATGAAGCACAAAAATTGAGGATAGTTATATAAAAAGTGTAGGAAGCACTCTACTAGCATCAATGCTGGTATTGCTCAGTGCCATGAGGGATTCCCCTCAGCCACTACTTCCTCATTTGAGGGAAAAGGAGAGCAGAAGGACCGAAAGAGCCTTCATGACGTAGGCCTCCAGTAACCCATGGCATCACCGTGGACACCCACAGCTTTTGCCACTGAGGACTCCCATAAGCCTTCACGATACTGACCTGAGCCAATGTAATTCCCTGTAGTCCTCACTGGGGCACTCTCCTGAGAGCTGGAGCCACTACTGTGCATACCTGGGGCCTGGGCCACCACAACCATCCACTCCAGTCCTAGTGCTGCCTAGGTCAGTGCATGCATGTGCCCGGACCCCAGTGCAAAGACAGATCCCTTCCACAGTGACTTCCCTGTGCAGGGACAAGGAGAAAAGGAGACTCTCAGTGTCCTTTGCCACCAAGGACTTAAAAGCCCTAGTCATCACCATGGACACCCTCAGCTTCCCTCAGTCAGGACCAGTGAAGTCTTTGCCAGTGCTGATGCCAGCTGATGGAGATGCCCAGAGTCTAACTGCTGCACCTCCCCAGGAGTGAGAGTCACCAATGTGCCCCCTTTGGGCCTGGAGCTGCTGCACCCCACGCATCTGGTTCCCTCACACCCAATCATAAGTGAAGGTCTTTCTGCACTGAAACTGGACCATAATGTCTGTATGAGGGGGCCCTCCCTTCAAATGCATGGACACAAGTAACACACACACACACACATCAGGGAAATATGACACTACCAAAAAAACACATTAAGTTTCCACTGACTGACCCCAAAGAAATGGAGATCTATAAACTGCTTTGCAAAACCTTCAGAATAACTGTTTTAAAGGAGCTCAGTAAATTTTAAGAAAACACAGACTGCTCGATGGAATCAGGAAAACAATGTGAACCAAATGAGAAATTCAAAGAGAAGTTATAACATGAACTAAACAGAAATTCTGAAGCTGAAGAATACAATAAATAAAATGAAAAATGCAACAGATTCAACAGCAGACTCAATCAAGCAGAAGAAAAAAATCTGTGAACTCGAAGACAAGTCATTTGAAATCATCCAAGCAGAGGAGAAAAGAGAATAAAGAAAAGAAATCTTGCATGATTTATGGAATACCATCAAAGAACTGCTGCACATTATGGGAGTCCCAGAGAGAGAAAAAGGAGATGTTTATTTAAAGGGAAAATGGTTGAACATTTTCCAAATCTTGGGAGGAAAAATGGACAACCAGACTAATGAAGCTCAAATGACCCCAAATAGAATCAACCCAAAGAAGATCACACGGGGACATGTTATAATCAAATTGTCAAAAGTCAAGGACAGAGAATTTTGAAAGTAGTAATAGAAAAGCTATATGTCATATATAGGAGAACCCCCATAATACTATCAGCAAATTTTTCAGCAAAACCTTGCAGTCTAGGAGAAAGTGGCATGATATACTCAAAGTACTGAAAGAAAAAATTTTCAACCAAGAAGACTATACCCAGAAAATAATCTTTTCAAAGGAAAGAGATAATGTCTTTCTCAGACAAATAAAAACTGAGGGAATTCATCACCCCTAGACCTGCTGGCAAGAAAGGAACAAAGGAACAACAAAACAGTAGCAAAAAAAAGTAAGAAAATAATGAACAAAATGAAAGAAATAAGTCCATATCTATCAATAATTATTTAATGTAAATGGATTAAATTCTCCAATCTAAACAAAGAATGACTGAATGGATTTTAAAAAAGAAAACCACAAGAGCCAACTATATGCTTCCTATAAGAAACTCACTTTAGCTTAAAGGACACATCCAGGAGAAAGCAAAGGAACGTAAAAAGTTATTCCAAGCAAATGTTAATAAGAGAGAGCAGGGTAGTCATAATTATATTGGATAAAATAGAGTATGAGTCCAAAACTGTCACAAGAGACAAAGAAGGTCATTATATTTATGATAATGGGGCCAATTCATCATGAGGGTATAAACACCAAATAGCTGAGTACCAAAATATATAAATAGAACGGAAGGGAGAAATAGGCAGCAATACAATAATAGTAGGGGACTTTAAATAGGTCAGTTTCAACAATGGATAGATCATCCAGACAGAATAATGAGGGAAAAAATGGACCTGAGCAACACTATAGACAAAATGGACCTAACAGACTGTATAGAACATCCATGCAACAATATCAGAATACACATAATCAAGCACACACAGGACATTCTCCAGCACAGATCATATGTGAAGCCATAAAATAAGTCTTAACAAATTTCAAAAGATTTATATTATACAGAATAACTACAATGGTATGAAACTAGAAATGAATAACAAGGAAAAACTGAAAATTCACAGTAGGTTAAAATTGAACAGCATACTCTTGAACAACCACTGGGTTAGAGAAAAATCAAAAGGGAAATTGAAAAGTATCTTGTAATGAATGAGAATGAAAACACAACATACCAAAACTTACAGAATGCAACAAAAACAATTCTAAGAGAAAAGTTTATAATGATAGACACTTACATTAAGAAAAAACCCACATACTTTTACTAAAAAACAAAAACTTTACACCTTAAGAAACTAGAAAAATATAAACTAAGTCCAAAATTAGCAGAAGGTAGGAAATAATAGAGGAGAAATAAATGAAATAAAGACTAGAAAAATAGAAAAGGTCAACAAAATTTAAAGTTGGCTTTTTAAAAAGATAGACAAAAATAACATTTAGCTGGACTAACTAAAAAGAATACTCAAAATTATAAACAAAAGGAGAAAATAAAACTGATACCACAGAAATACAGAGGGTCATAAGGGACTACAATAAAAAATATATTCCAACAAATTGAAATAATTTATTGAAATGGACAATGAAGAAATGGATAAATTCCTGGAAACCTAATACTGAGTCATGAAAAATAAGTCTGAACAGACCAATAAAGAATAAGGAGGTTGAATCATTAGTCAAAAACCTCCCAACAAAGAAAAATCCCAGGACCAGATGGCTAGAGTGGTGAGTTCTACCAAACATTTAAAGAAGAATTAATACCAATCCTTTTCAAAGTCTTCAAAAATTGAGGAGGAACTCTTCCACAATCACGTTAAGAGGCCTGCATTACCCTGATACCAAAGCCGTATAATGACAAGAAAGGAAAATTATAGGCCCTAATAAACATAGACACAAAAATCTCCCCAATACTAGCAAACCTAATTCAGCAGCACATTAAAAGGATCAGTATACCATGGTCAAGTGGGATTCATGCCTGGAACGCAAGGATGGATTGACATTTGTAAGTAAATGTTAACAGAATGAAGAATATATTATAACAATAGATGCAGATGAAGCATTTGACAAAATGCAAGATCTTTAATGATACAAACTCTGAAGAAATTAGGCATATAAGGAGTGTACCTCAACATAATAAAGGTTTTGTATAACAAGCCTACAGCTAACATTATACTTGACAGTGAAAAGCTGAAAGCTTTTCCTCTAAGATCATGAACAAGATAAGATGCTCACTCTAGCCACTTCTGTTCAGTATGGTACTGGAAGTCCTAGCTAGATAAGTTAGGCAAGACAAAAGGAATAAAAGGCGTTCAAATCAGAACGGAAGAATTAAAACTGTCTGTTTGCAGATGACATGATCTTTTATGAAGAAAAAACCCAAGACTCCACCAAAAACAGATCTAATGAATCAATTTGGTAAAGTTGCAGAATAGAAAATCAATATACAGAAATAAGTTGTGTTTCTATACACTAAAATGTACATTACAAAAAATAATTTAAGAAATCTTTCTCAGTTACGAAAACTTTAAATAGAATAAACTACATAGGAATAAATTTAACCAAGGAGGTGGAAGATCTGTAAACTGGAAACTATACAACGTTTTAGGAGGATACAAGTAAATGAAAAGTTATCCTGAGTTCTTGGATTGACAGAATTAATATTGTTAAAACGTCCCTGCTATCCAAAAGTGATTTACAAATCAAAGCAATCCCTTTCAATATTACAATGGCATTTTTCACATCCATAGAAAAATCCTAAATCTTTATATGAAACTGTAAAACACTCCAAATAGCCAAAGCAAACTTGAGAAAGAACCAAAGTCAGGGGCGTCACACTTCCTGATTTCAAATTATATTGCAAAGCTATAGTAATTTTTTTAACCTATTTTTTTAAAAATTGAAGTATAATTGATTTACAATGTTGTGTTAGTTTCAGGTGTGTAACAAAGCTATAGAAATTTTTTAAAAGTGTGCTACTGTCATAAAAATAGTCACATAGACCATTGGAACAGAATAGAGAGCCTAGAAATAAACCCTTACATATATGGTCAACTAATCTTTCACAAGGGTGCTGAGAATACACAATGGGGACAGGATAGTCTCTTCAATAAACGGTGTTGGAAAGACTGGATATCCACATACAAAAGAATGAAAGTGGACACTTAACTTACACCATTCACAAAATCATCTGAAATGGATTAAAGGCTTAAAACATAAGACCTGAACCATAAAACTCCTAGGAAAAACATACAGAAAAATCTCCTTGACGTTGTTTTTGGCTATGATTTTTTGGTTATGTTGCTAAACTCTCAGGCAAAGAAAGCAAAAGTAAAGTGGGACTACATTAAACTAGAAATATTCTGCACAGCAAAAGAAATAATCAAAAAAGGGAAAGAAAGGCTTCCCTGGTGGCGCAGTGGTTGAGAGTCTGCCTGCCGATGCAGGGGACACGGGTTCGTGCCCCGGTCAGGGAAGATCCCACATGCCGCGGAGCGGCTGGGCCCGTGAGCCATGGCCGCAGAGCCTGCGCGTCCGGAGCCCGTGCTCCGCAACGGGAGAGGCCACAACAGTGAGAGGCCCGTACCGCAAAAATAAATAAATAAATAAATAAATAAAAGGAAAAGGCAATCTATGGAATGGGAGAAAATGTTTGCAAACAATGTATCTGATAAGGGATTAATATCCAAAATATATAATGAACTCATACAACTCAACAGCTAAACGAAAGAAAACATTTAACCCAGTTTAAAAATGGGCAAAAGACCTCAGTAGGTATTTCTCAGAGGAGACATACAAATGGACAGCAGATATGTGAAAAGATACTCAACATCACTAATCAACAGGAACACACACACACACAAACAGGAGATCAACTCACACCTGTTAGAATGGCTATTATCAAAAAGCAAAGATAATGATGGTGGTGGACAGGCAACCTTTGTATACTGTTTGTGGAAATGTAAATTAGTAAACGTTTAGGAAAAAACAGTTTCTTCAGAACATTAAAAAAAACTGTTACATGATCTATCAACATCACTTCTGGGTATTTAAAAGAATTGAAGTCAGGATCTTGAAGAGATATCTGTACGCCCATGTTCATTGCATCATTATTCACAATAGCCAAGACAGAGACTACTTAAATTCTCATTGATAATTGGATAAAGAAATGTAGTATATACATAAAATGGATTATTAAGCCTAAAAAAAACAGGAGAATCCTGCCATTTGCAACAACTTGGATGGAACTGGAGGGCATGATGCTAAGTGAAAGTAAGCCAGATACAGAAAGACAAATGCTGCATGATCTTAGTTATAAATGGAATCTAAAATAGGAAAACACGAAAGAAAGAGAGTCGAATGGTAGTTGCCAGGGAATAGGGATAGTGAGAAATGAGGAGGTGAGGTGATGGTTAAAAGGTACAAAGTTTCGGGCTTCCCTGGTGGCGCAGTGGTTGGGAGTCCACCTGCCGAGGCAGGGGACACGGGTTCGTGCCCTGGTCTGGGAGGGTCCCACGTGCCACGGAGCGGCTGGACCCGTGGGCCGTGGCCGCTGGGCCTGCGCGTCAGGAGCCTGTGCTCCGCGGCGGGAGTGGCCACAGCAGTGGGAGGCCCGCGTACCGCAAAAGAGAAAAAAAAAAAGAAAGAAAAGGTACAAAGTTTCACATATATAAGTTCCGGAGACCTAACAGCGTTTAAGCTAACAGTACTGTATTGTATACTTCAAACTCGCTAAGAAGTAGATCTTATGATAAGTGTTCTTACCCAAAAAAAAAAAAAAAAAAAAAAAAAAGGTGTGGGGAAGGAAACTTTGGGAGGTGATGGATGTTTATATACTTGATGGTGGTAATAGTTTCATGGATGTATACTTATCTCCAATCTTATTTCATTGAATACATTGAATATATAATTACATGTCAAACATACCTAAATAAAGTGCTTTAAAAGAACCCAAAATGTTGGCAAAAAGTAAACAACGAGAAGATTTTCTATCATGCAGCTCCTCAACACACAACTTACACAAACATCTCTCTTTTCTTAATAGAGAGGCCTCAAATTTTCCATTAAAAACGTTTATTACAACCTGCTTAGAGGCCTCCCACCCACAGGACTTGCTGTGCTGTACAGCATCATTTAAACAAGCCCCAGCTGAAAACTAAGTTTGGAGAATGACCTACTGGTTCCAGAGGACATTACTTAAAAAAAATTTTTTTTAACATCTTTATTGGAGTATAATTGCTTTACAATGTTGTTAGTTTCTGCTGTATAACAAAGTAAATCAGCTATACGTATACATATATCCCCATATCCCCTCCTTCTTGCGTCCCTCTCCTACCCTCCCTATCCCACCCCTCTAGGTGGTCACAAAGCACCAAGCAGATCTCCCTGTGCTATACAGCTGCTTCCCACTAGCTAGCTATTTTACATTTGGTAGAATATATATGTCAATGCCACTCTCTGACTTCGTCCCAGCTTACCCTTCCCCCTCCCAGAGGACATTACTTTTATTTAAACTAACAATGTTTCCTTTAGTTAAAGCAGGGGCTAATTCTGGTACTTAAACACACACAAACACACCCACACACACCCCTAGCATTACTGTAATCTAATGAAATACATCTAGTCCCTGGTGTAATTAGTCCTATCCCCAACTGATTCTGGATATGTTTCCTTGTATTCATCTTAGTACATGTAACTTGAGTTTCTCAGTTCTCTGGGGCAAAAGTATACACACCATGTTATTTTTCTAATTTTCTGGAGCCCGTGTGCCACAACTACTGAAGCTCACGTGCCTAGAGCCCAAGCTCTGCGACAACAGAAGCCACTGCAATGAGAAGCCCATGTACCACAACGAAGAGTAGACCCCACTCGCCACAACTAGAGAAAGCCTATGCGCAGCAACGAAGACCCAACAATGAAGACCCAATGCAGCCAAAAATAAACAAATAAATTAATTTTTTAAAGGTTGGTATTCTACATACAGAGAACAGGACATGATCAACATTTTAAAGTTTATAAAAATACAAGTTTAATTTCATAAACCATATTTTATATTTTCTTAAAAATTTAAACTTATTACATTTTCCTTTCATTGATGGCTTTTCTTTTTGCTTCCCTTTTTCTTCCATGTTACATTATGGACTGTTAGTGGTTGGTATCAATACCTAGTTCACTGATAGTTACCCTTTCTAATATACATATATCACACCCTGTGTGCAATTCAGCATGACATTAGGTGTATCCACACAGTGAAAATAGATTCCATTAGAGTTTGAAGGTTTCCACATGGCATAAATAGAGGCATGGGCTCACACCACAAATCTGAATAGATATCAACTGAAGTCTTTCTAGTAATCTTACCCTTTTCTTTAAAACAGGCTCACTCCCAAGAAGATCCTGATGAAGGAAGATTGTTTTGAAGCTTAACCAAAGAGCACTCTGCAGCATTATTTCACAGAACCCCTACCCTGGGCTATCTACCAGAGAATGACTGGTCAAAGAAATTGGCATTCCAAAGGACTAATGTCAGCATCATGTGGCATAAATCACTTTCCCTCTCCTTTTTTAAGCAAAAAATTAAATGTCCATAACGAAACAAAAGTGCCTCCACACATTACACCAATGGATCCTGGAGGTTTCTAGCCAAGCTGTGCATCCAAAAATAAATAAGACCTCAGAAAGGACTGTGGATCCAGAGGAGCTGTCAAACCTGCCCTACCCCAGCTCACCAGGCAGCCAGGAAAAAAACATGTAACCTACAAAGGAACCCCTGTTAGGCTATCAGTGGATTTCTCAGCAGAAATTCTACATACCAGGGGAGAGTGAAATGACATATTCAAAGAGCTGAAAATGAACATTTTCACCCAGGAATACTTTATCTGGCCAAATTATCCTTGATATATGGAGAAATAAAGGTTTTCCTAAACAAAAGCTAAGCGAGTTCAGCAACATTAGATTTGCCATGCAAGAAATTCCAAAAGGAGTTCCTTGAATTGAAATAAAAAGATGCTAATTAATAACATGAAAACATAGGAAAGTACACAACAATCTGATAAAGGTAAAATATAGAGAGAATCTGAAAACTGTTTTTCTATATTAGAATGGTATCTTAAGTATATAGTATAAAGGTTAAAAAAGTATTAACTAGTTATTATAATTTGTTAACAAATATACAACATAAAGAGGCAAATTTTGATATCAATTATATAAATGGAGAGGAGTAAAAGGATGGAGACTTTATAGGTGAATAAAGATAAAACTACATTTTATGCTGATAGCAATTTATCAAGGAGATGTTTTATATAACCCCTCATGGTAACCAAAAGCAAAAATGTACAGTAGATTCATGAAACGCAGAAAAACAGGGAGGCAGAGCATACCACCATGGGAAACCACCAATGTACAAATGTAGGCAGAAACAGAGGGGAAAAGAAACAAGAGATGTGAACCAACCAGAAGAAAAACAATAAGATGGCAGTAATTAGTCCTTACATATCAAAATCACTCTAAATATAAATGGATTCAATTTATCAACCAAAAGTCACAGATTGGCTGGCTGAATGAAAAAGAAGGAAGAAATAGAAAACAATGTAACAATAGTAGGGGAGGGAATTCCCTGGCAGTCCAGTGGTTAGGCCTCCACGCTCCACTGCAGGCGGTATGGGTTCCATCCCTGGTCAGGGAAATAAGATCCCACAAGCTGTGCGGTGCAGGCAGAAAACAAACACAAAAACCCAAAAAAACAAACACAATAGTAGGGGACTTCTGTACTGCACTGTCAGCAATGGATAGATCAGACAGAAAATTAACAAGAAAACGTTGGAGTTGGACCACACTTTAGACCAAGTGAACGTAACAGACATATATAGAGCATTCCATCCAACGGTAGCAAAATACACACACTTCTCAATTGTACATGTAACATTCTCCAGGGTAGAGCATATGATAGGACACAAAACAAATCTTAGCAAATTTAAGAAGTTTGAAATTATAAAGAGACCTTCAAGATGGTGAAGGAGTAAGCCATAGAGATCACTTTCCTCCCCACAAATACATCAGAAATACATCTACATGTGGAAAAACACCTACTGAATGCTGGCAGAAGACCCACACTTCCCAAAAAGCAAGAAACTCCCCACATACATGGGTAGGGCAAAAGAAAAAACGGAGATAAAAGAATGAATAGGGACAGGACCTGCACCTCTGGGAGGGAGCTGTGAAGGAGGAAAAGTTTCCACACACTATGAAGCCCCTTCACTGGTGGAGATGGAGGGTGGTGGGGGGGGAAGCTTCGGAGCCATGGAGGACAGCGCAGCAACGGGGGGCAGAGGGCAAAGCAGAGATTCCTGCACAGAGGATCGGTACCAATGAGCACTCACCAGCCCGAGAGGCTTGTCTGCTCACCCGCCGGGTCGGGTGGGGGCTGAGAGCTGAGGCTTCGGCTTCGGAGGTCAGATGCCAGGGAGAGGACTGGGGTTGGCTGCCTGAACACAGCCTGAAGGGGGCTAGTGCACCACAGCTAGCTGGGAGGGTGTCTGGGAAAAAGTCTGGACCTGCCTAAGAGGCAACAGACCGTTGTTTCAGGGTGCACAAGGAGAGGGGATTCAGAGCACCACCTAAACGAGTTCCAGAGACGGGCACGAGCCATGGCTATCAGTGTGGACACCAGAGATGGGCCTGAGACGCTAAGGTTCCTCCTGCAGCCACAAAGAAGCCTGTGTGCAAGCACAGGTCACTATCCACACCTCCCCTCCCAGAAGCCTGTGCAGCCTGCCACTGCCAGGGTCCCGGGATCCAGGGACAACGTCCCCCAGAGAACACACGGCGCACCTCACACTGTTGCAATGTCATGCTGGCCTCTGCCGCCACAGACTCGCCCCGCATTCCATACCCCTCCCTCCCCCTGGCCTGAGTGAGCCAGGGCCCCCAAATCAGCTGCTACTTTAACCCTGTCCAGTCAGGGGTGAACAGATGCCCCCAGGTGGCCTACATGCAGAGGTGGGGCCAAATCCAAAGCTGAACCGCAGGAGCTGTGCTAACAAAGAAGAGAAACAGAAATCTCTCCCAGCTGCCTCACAAGCAGTGGATTAAATCTCCACAATCAACTTGATGTACCCTGCATCTGTGGAATACCTGAATAGACAACGAATCATCCCAAACTGAGGCAGTGGACTTTGGGAGCAACTGTAGACTTGGGGTTTGCTTTCGGCATCTAATTTGTTTCTGGTTTTATGTTTATCTTAGTTTAGTATTTAGAGTTTATTATCATTGGTAGATTTGTTTATTGATTTGGTTGCTCTCTTCCTTTTTTTTAAAAAAAAATATATTTTCCTTTTTCTCTTTTTGTGAGTTTGTATATGTATGCTTCTTTGTGTGATTCTGTCTGTATAGCTTTGCTTTTACCATTTGTCCTAGGGTTCTGTCTGTCCATTTTTTTTTATTTTTAATTTATTTTTAATATTTTTTTATTTTAATAACTGTATTATTTTCTTTCTTTCTTTTTTGCTCCATTTTCTTCTGAGCCATGTGGCTGACAGGGTCTTGGTGCTCTGACCGGCTGTCAGGCCTGTGCCTCAGAGGTGGGAGAGCTGAGTTCAGGACATTGGTCCACCAGAGACCTCCTGGCTCCATGTAATATCAAACAATGAAAGCTCTCCCAGAGATCTCCATCTCAACGCTAAGACCCAGATCCACTCAATAACCAGCAAGCTACAGTGCTGGAAACCCTATGCCAAACAACTGGCAAGACAGGACACAACCCCACCCATTAGCAGAGAGGCTGCCTAAAATCATAATAAGGTCACAGACACCCCAAAACACACCACCAGATGTGGTCCTGCCCACCAGAAAGACAAGATCCAGCCTCATCCACCATAACACAGGCACCAGTCCCCTCCACCAGGAAACCTACACAACCCAGTGAACCAAACTTAGCCACTGGGGGCAGACACCAAAAACAACGGGAACTATGAGCTTGCAGCCTGTGAAAAGGAGGCCCCAAACACAGTAATTGAAGCAAAATGAGAAGACAGATAAACACACAGCAGATGAAGGAGCAAGGTAAAAACCCACCAGACCAAACAAAGAGGAAATAGGCAGTCTACCTGAAAAAGAATTCAGAGTAATGATAGTAAAGATGATCCAAAATCTTGGAAATACAATGGAAAAAATACAAGAAACATTTAACAGGGACCTAGAAGAACAAAAGAGTGAACAATGATGAACAACACAATAAATGAAATTAAAAATTCTCTAGAAGGAATCAATAGCAGAATAACTGAGGCAGAAGAACGGATAAGTGACCTGGAAAATAAAATAGTGGAAATAACTACCACAGAGCAGAATAAAGAAAAAAGAAAGAAAAGAATTGAAGACAGTCTCAGAGACCTCTGGGACAACATTAAACACACCAACATTCGAATTATACGGGTTCCAGAAGAAGAAGAGAAAGAGACTGAGAAAATATGTGAAGCGATTATAGTTGAAAACTTCCTTAATATGGGAAAGGAAATAGTCAATCAAATCCAGGAAATGCAGAGAGTCCCATACAGGATAAATCCAAGGAGAAGCACACCAAGACACATATTAATCACGCTATCAAAAATTAAATACAAAGAAAAAATATTAAAAGCAGCAAGGGAAAAACAAAAAATAACATACAAGGGAATCCCCATAAGGTTAACAGCTGATCATTCAGCAGAAACTCTGCAAGCCACAATGGGGTGGCATGATGTATTTAAAGTGATGAAAGGGAAAAATCTACAACCAAGATTACTCTACCCAGCAAGGATCTCATTCAGATTCGACAGAGAAATTAAAACCTTTACAGGCAAGCAAAAGCTAAGAGAATTCAGCACCACCAAACCAGCTTTACAACAAACACTAAAGGAACTTCTCTGGCAAGAAACACAAGAGAAGGAAAAGACCTACAATAACAGACCCAAAACAATTAAGAAAATGGCAACAGGAACATACATATTGATAATTACCTTAAATGTAAATGGATTAAGTGCTCCAACCAAAAGACACAGACTGGTTGAATGGATACAAAAAATAAGGCCCACATATAGGCTGTCTAAAAGAGACCCACTTCAGACCTAGGAACCCATATAGACTGAAAGTAAGGGGATGGAAAAAGATATTCCATGCAAATAGAAATCAAAAGAAAGCTGGAGCAGCAATTCTCATATCAGACAAAATAGACTTTAAAATAAAGACTATTACAAGAGACAAAGAAGGACACTACATAATGAACAAGGGATCAATCCAAGAAGAAGATATAACAATTGTAAATATTTATGCACCCAACATAGGAGCACCTCAATACATAAGGCAAATACTAACAGCCATAAAAGGGGAAATCGACAGTAACACATTCATAGCAGGGGACTTTAACACCCCACTTTCACCAATGGACAGATCATCCAGACTGAAAATAAATAAGGAAACACAAGCTTTAAATACCAATAAAATGGACAACCTGGAAGAAATGGACAAATTCTTAGAAAAGCACAAACTTCCAAGACTGAACCAGGAAGAAATAGAAAATATAAACAGACAACTCACAAGCACTGAAATTGAAACTGTGATTAAAAATCTTTCAACAAACAAAAGCCCAGGACAACATGGCTTCACGGGTGAATTCTATCAAACATTTAGAGTAGAGCTAACACCTATCCTCTTCAAACTCTTCCAACATATAGCAGAGGGAGGAACACTCCCAAACTCATTCCATGAGGCCACCATCACCCTGATATCAAAACCAAAGATGTCACAAAGAAATAAAACTACAGGCCAATATCACTGATGAACATAGATGCAAAAATCCTCAACAAAATACTAGGAAACAGAATCCAACAGCACAATAAAAGGATCATACAACATGATCAAGTGGGGTTTATCCCAGGAAGGCAAGGATTCTTCAATATATGCAAGTCAATCAGTGGATACACCATATTAACAAACGGAAGGATAAAAACCATATGATCATCTCAATAGATGCAGAAAAAGCTTTTGACAAAATTTAACACCCATTTATGATAAAAACCCTCCAGAAAGTAGGCATAGAGAGAACTTACCTCAACATAATAAAGGCCATATATGACAAACCCACAGCCAACATCATCCTCAATGGTCAAAAACTGAAAGCATTTCCACTAAGATCAGGAACAAGACAAGGTTGCCCACTCTCACCACTCTTATTCAACATAGTTTTGGAAGTTTTAGCCACAGCAACCAGAGAAGAAAAGGAAATAAAAGGAATCCAAATTAGAAAAGAAGAAGTAAAGCTGTCACTGTTTGCAGATGACATGATACTATACATAGAGAATCCTAAAGATGCTACCAGAAAACTACTAGAGCTAATCAATGAATTTGGTAAAGTAGCAGGATACAAAATTAATGCACAGAAATCTGACATTCCTATACACTAATGATGAAAAATCTGAAAGTGAAATCAAGGAAACACTCCCATTTACCATTGCAACAAAAAGAATAAAATACCTAGGAATAAACCTACCTAAGGAGACAAAAGACCTGTATGCAGAAAATTTTAAGACACTGGTGAAAGAAATTAAAGATAATACAAACAGATGGAGAGATATACCATGTTCTTGGATCGGAAGAATCAACATTGTGAAAATGACTCTACCACCCAAAGCAATCTACAGATTCAATGCAATCCCTATCAAACTACCACTGGCATTTTTCACAGAACCAGAACAAAAAATTTCACAATTTGTATGGAAACACAAAAGACCCCGAATAGCCAAAGCAATCTTGAAAAGGAAAAGCAGAGCTGGAGGAATCAGGCTCCCAGACTTCAGACTATACTACAAAGCTACAGTAATCGGGACAGTATGGTACTGGCACAAAAACAGAAAGATAGATCAATGGAACAGGATAGAAAGCCCAGAGATAAACCCATGCACATATGGTCACCTTATCTTTGTTAAAGGAGGCAAGAATATACAATGGAGAAAAGACAGCCTCTTCAATAAGTGATGCTGTGAAAACTGGACAGCTACATGTAAAAGAAGGAAATTAGAACACTCCCTAACACCATACACAAAAATAAACTCAAAATGGATTAAAGACCTAAATGTAAGGCAAGACAGTATAAAACTCTTAGAGGAAAACATAGGCAGAACACTCTACAACATAAATCACAGCAAGCTCCTTTTTGACCCACCTCCTAGGGAAAAGGAAATAAGAAAAAAAATAAACAAATGGGCCCTAATGAAACTTAAAACCTTTGCACAGCAAAGGAAAACATAAAAAAGATGAAATGACAACCCTGATAACTGGAGGAAATATTTGCAAATGAAGCAACTGACAAATGATCAATCTCCAAAATTTACAAGCAGCTCATGCAGCTTAATATCAAAAAAACAAACAACCCAATACAAAAATGGGCAGAAGACCTAAAGAGACATATCTCCAAAGAGGATATGCAGATTGCCAAAAAACACATGGAAGAATGCTCAACATCACTAATCATTAGAGAAATGCAAATCAAAACTACAATGAGGTATCACCTCACACCAGTCAGAATGGCCATCATCAAAAAATCTACAAACAAAAACTGCTGAAGAGGGTGTGGAGAAAAGGGAACCCTCTTGCACTGTTGGTGGGAATGTAAATTGATACAGCCACTATGGAGAACAGTATGGAGGTTCCTTAAAAAACTATAAATAGAACTACCATATGACCCAGCAATCCCACTACTGGGCATATACCCTGAGAAAACCATAACTCAAAAAGAGTCATGTACCACAATGTTCATTGCACCTCTATTTACAATAGCCAGGACATGGAAGCAACCTAAGTGTACATTGACAGATGAATGGATAAAGACGTAGCACATATATACAATGTAATATTACTCAGCCATAGAAAGAAACGAAATTGGGGCTTCCCTGGTGGCGCAGTGGTTGAGAGTCCACCTGCCGATGTAGGGGACACGGTTTTGTGCCACAGCCCAGGAAGATCCCACATGCCGTGGAGCGGCTAGCCCCGTGAGCCATGGCTGCTGAGCCTTCGCATCTGGAGCCTGTGCTCCACAACGGGAGAGGCCACAACAGTGAGAGGCCCACGTACCACAAAAAAAAAAAAAAAGAAGAAAAAAAAGAAATGAAATTGAGTTATTTGTAGTTAGGTGGATGGACCTAGAGTCTGTCATACAGAGTGAAGTAAGAGAAAAACAAATACCGTATGCTAACATATGTATATATGGAATCTAAAAACAGAATGGGTTCTGTAGAACCTAGGGGCAGGACAGGAATAAAGACACAGACATAGAGAATGGACTTGAGGACAGGGGGAATGGGAAGCGTAAGCTGGGATGAAGTGAGAGAGTGGCATGGACATATATATACTACCAAAAGTAAAATAGATAGTGCAAAGCAGCTGCAGAGCACCGGGAGCTCAGCTTGGTGCTTTGTCATCACCTAGAGGGGTGGGATAGGGAGGGTGGGAGGGAGACGCACGAGGGAGGGGATATGAGCGTGTATGTATACATATAGCAGATTCACTTTGTTACACAGCAGAAACTAACACAACATTGTAAAGCAATTATACTCCAATAAAGATGTTAAAAAAAATTATACCAATTATATTTTCTGACACAGTGATTAGAAACTAGAAATCAACAACAAGAGGAAAGCTGGAATATCTACAAATATGTGGAAACTAAACACCACCTTTCTGAACAACCAATGGGCCAAAGAAGAAATCAAAAGGGAAATAAAAAATTATCTCCAAACAAATGAAAGTAGATACACACATATTGAATCCTAGGGGGTGTGGCAAAATCAGTTCTGAAAGGAAAGTTTTAGAGATAACTGCAAATATTAAGAAATTAGAAAGATCTCAAATAAACAAGCTAACTTTACACCTCAAGGAACTAGAAAAGAACAAATTAAGCTGAAAGTTAGTAGAAGGAAGGAAATAATAAAGATCAGAGCAGAAGTAAATGAAATAAAGACCAGAAAAACAATAAAAAGGGTCAACAAAACAAAGGTCTGGTTTTTCAAAAACATTTTAAAAAATCAGTAAACATTTAGTTAAAGAAGAAACGACTAAACTTATAAATGAAAGAGAATACATTACAACTGACACTATAGAAATACTTAGGCTCATAAGAGGCTATAAACAATTATATGCCAACAAATTAGATAATCTAGAAGAAATGAATAAATCCCTAGAGACACACAACCTACTAAGACTGAATCAGGAGGAAATAGAAAATTTAAACAGACCAGTAATAAGAAACTGAAACAGTAATTTTTAAAAACCCAACACAGAAAACCCCAGGACCAGATGGCTTCACTGATGAATTCTACCAAACATTTAAAGAATTAATGCCAAATCTTCTCAAACTCTTCCAAATGATTGAAGAGAAGGGAATACTTCCAAACATATTCTACAAGGCCAGCATTACCCTGATACCAAAGCCAGATAAGGACAGTACAAGGAAAGAAAACTACAGACCAATATCCCTGATGAATATAGATGCAAAGAATATTAGTAAACCAAATTCAAGAACACATTAAAAGGATTATACATGATGAGCAAGGGAGATTTACCCCTGGGACGCAAGGATGGTTCAATATATGCATATCAATAAATATGATACATCCCATTAATAGAATGAAAGATAAAAATTACATGATCACCTCCATAGATGCAGGAAAAGCATTTGACAGAATATAACATCCTTTCATGACAAAAACCCTTAACCTACTGTGTATAGGAGAAACACACTTTAACATAATAAAGGCCAAATATGACAAACCCACAGCTAACAATCTACTCAATGCTGAAAAATTGAAAAACTTTTCTCTAAGATCATTGTCAAGACAAGGATACCCACTCTCATCACTCTTATTCAATACAGCACTGGAAGTCCTAGCTAGAGCAATTAGGCAAGACAAAGAAATGAAATGCTTCCAAATCAAAAAGAAGTAAATTGCCACCATTTGCAGATGATATAATTTTACATATAGAAAATCCCAAAGACTCAACCCAAAACTGTTGGAAATAACAAAATCAGTAAAGTTGAAAGATAAAAAAAAGAAAAAAAAATCAACATACAGAAATCAGCATTTCCATATATATGAATAATGAAACATCTAAAAAAGAAATGAAGGAAACTAGCCCATTTTAATAGCTTTAAAAGCAATAAAATGCCTAGCAAAGATTTTAACCACTTAAGTGAAACTGTACAATGAAAAGTACAAGACTTTGTTGAAAGAAATCAGAGGCAAAAACAAATGGAAAGACATTTGATGTTCATGAATTGAAAGATTTAATATTGTTAGAATGGTCATGATTTAGATATAGATAACAGATTTATAGATATAGGTCACCATCAATAGATTCAATTCTATCCCTATCAGAATTCTAATGGCATTCTTTACAGAAATAGAAAAAAAAAATCCCAAAATTTGTATGGAACCACAAAACACCCTGAGTAGCCAAAGCAATCCTGAGAAAGAAGAACAAAGTTGGAGGTATCACACCTCCTGATTTCAAAATACACAACAAAGCTATAGTCATAAAAACAGTATGGTATTAGACTAAAAATAGACACACAGACCAGTAGATCAGAATAGAGAGCCCAGAATGAAACCCTCCTAATACGGTCAAAATATTTGACAAGGGAGCGAAGAACACTCAATGGGCAAACGATGGTCTCTTCAATCAGTGGTGTTGAGAAAACTGGGTCAACACATGCAGAATAATGAAATTGGACCCCTATCTTACAACACTCACAAAAATTAACTTGAAATCAATCATAGACATAAGACCCGATATCATAAAACTCCTGGAAGAAAACATAGGGTAGAAGTTCCTCAACATCGGTGTTGGCAATGATTTTTTAGATATAACACCAAAAGCACAAACGATAAAAGCAAAAAAACAACCAATGTGACTACATCAAACTTAAAAGCCTCTGCACAGTAAAGGAAACAATTAAATGAAAAGGCAACCTACAGAATGGGAGAAAATTTTTGCAAACCATATATAGGGGTTAATATCCAAAACATATAAAGAACTCATACAACTCAATAACAATCTGATTTTAAAATAGGCAAAGGGATGAAACAGACATTTTCCCAAAGAAAACATGCAAATAGTTAATAGTAGGTACATGAAAAGATGTACATGAAACATGTACATGTTAATAGGTACATGAAAAGAGAAATGTAAATCAAAAGCACAATAAGCTAACACCTCACACCTTTAAGAATGGCTATAACCAGGAAGACAAGGGATGGCAAGTGTTGGCAAGGATGAAGAGAAAAGGGAACACATCGTGTACACTGGGAATGCAAGTCGGTTCAGCTACTATGGAAATCAATATAGACGTTTCTCAAAAAAATAAACAGATCTACCCTATGATGTAGCAATTCCATTTCTGGGTACATGTCATAAGGAAATGAAAAGAGGTTTTTTAAGAGATATATGCACTCCCATGTTTTTTATAGCATTATTCTTAATAGCTCAGATATAGAAACAACCTAGGTGCCCATCAACAGATGAATGGATAAAGAAGATGAGGTATACACATATGTGCAATGAAATACTATTCAGCCATGAGAAAGAAGTATATCCTGCCACTTGCAACAACATGGATGGATCTTGGGGACATTAGGCAGAATGACATAGTCAGACAGAGAAAGACAAATACTGTATGATATCACTTACACATGGAATCTAAAAAAAGCCTAACCCATAAAAACAGAGTAAATGGTTACTAGGGGATAATGAGGGGGGAGTTAGAACATGTTTTTTTAAGTGTACAAACTTGCAACAAGAGTAAATACGTCCTTGAGATCAAATACAGAGTATAGTGAATATAGACAACAGTATATTTTAATCAAACATGCTAAGAGACTAGAACCTAATATTCCATCCACTATAAAGAAATTATAATTATGGTTTATGTTAAAGGGGCTAATTATCACTACAATGGTAATCATATTACAATATATAAATGTATCAAATTAACATGTTGTACACCTTAAATTTATACAATGCTGTATGTTAAGTATATTTCAATTAAAAAAAAAATTGGCATTCCAGAAACTAGAATCCAGGTATGCTTGAATTTCTCTTTCATTATGTCTCAGGGTCAAGATAAAGAGACAACCTGGGCTAGCAATTTTGACTCAATACCTTATATCAGGTATTTTGCTAAGAAATTTTTGCACGTTATATCATACAATGTGAAGGATTAAATACAAAAAATAAATTTGTCTATATCTTCTACCAATGGAGGAAAACTTGGTTTGGGACATTCACTGATGGGGGAAGGGAATTGTACTGGATATTCACTTCACAATAGAAAATTAAGTCACATGTGGACACTGTAGAGAATGTAAGCAATAGGGTCAACTTGATCATGGTACATTGTCATTGATCACTGCAATCAATACTACAGAATAATGAACAATATATAGTATAAGGACTCTGGATGAAAATAATACCCATATTTCCAGTTTTCAGACCAGGATTCCTTTTTTTGTACTACTTTTTTGACACAGGACTGTTTACAGACCAGTAGAATAATTTTGAATGGAATAATCAATATAAAAAAGAAAGAAAACAATGCATCTAGAGATCAAAGAGACAGCTAGAAGAAAATAGTTATTCTAGAAGAAGCCATATTCAGACTACCAACAAATAAAGTGAAGCAACTTATTAGATATAGGGTTTTTTCAAATGTTATAGTTCCCAATAAGCTATGGGTTACAGGAACTTCCATCTGAGGGCATGCTGGGGAGAAGACTTTTCTGGGGTTTTTTTGGGGGGTGGGGGTGTGGTTGCACCACGTGGCTTGTGGGATCTCAGTTCCCTGACCAGGGGTTGAACCCTGGCCACGGCAGTGAAAGCCCGGAATCCTAACCACGAAGCCACCAGGGAACTCCCAAGATGATGTATTTCTCTTCATACTTCCCTTTTGGGTGTCTGAGACAGCATTTACTCAAATCCTAGTAGTGAATGTGCATCGCTTGGGAACACGTGGCCATAGGTGGCTGATGGCTCCAGGCCCATTTGAATGGATGGTCCAAAAGGAAAGTCCATGAAATAATGAAGGATCAGGCTGGTTAGGAATAAAGAAATAAACAATATGTCCATCTCCAAGGTACTACCTGTGCTGAAGACTGCATCTCTGGTAAGTTCTGAAGTTAATATGCAAGCAGAGGTAACATTTGTTTATCAGCATCTTGTGCCTGAGGGGCCTAGGGGCCCACACAGACCCTGCCCAAAATCCACATCCATCCTCCCCTACCCCTAGTAACCTAATCATATAAGGTCATTGACCTTATCCTTGGTTGGGGGTGGAGACACAACTGCCCCTGGTTGAGAACTGTTGTTCTCCATAAGTTATGAAGATAGTGGTTTTGGGTATATCAGAGTCTCAAAAGACTCGTTTGTATCCAAGAATCTGTGATTCTACCAACTGGCTTGCAAGACCTGGTGTTCTGACCTCTGTTCTCCATGGATGGAGAGGAAATTCAACCTCATCAGGAGAGCTCCTTTCCTGATACAACCCTGAAAGAAGAGTGTTGCTTCTAGATTCAGGTGTTTTTCATCTGGACTTGGTGGCTGCCTGTGTCTAAACGTCTGTCCGTAAGAGATGGGCTTGTAGTCATATCAAGTGGGCACATTCACTGAAGGCATGATTTCAACCATGCCTGAACTGGGACATCCATCTGAGCCAGAGAAGGTGATTTTTCCTTTGGATCACAGCTCTTAGCAGACGGGGGAAAGGTTTTAAGGAATGCTTGTATACCTGAGGACTTGAGTATTCTGGGTAGGGAAGGGGAAGCAGATCACTGTTTGCCCTAGGACTCATTAAGTGGGAGATATTAAGACATCAACTTTCAGGGAAAGGGCAAGAGAGGTAATAGTGTATGAGGAGCCTGGCATTCTAGCCAACCAATGTAGGAGCCACTCCTAGCCAGGTGTGGATAGTTGCCCTGAATTTGCACCTAGTTTGCAAGGACCAGGTGAAAGATATAAATAGGATCCCCAAGATTAGGCCTAACAGACATTGCCCTCTGCCTGACAGATCAGGGGGCAACTGAGCTGGAATCTTACTTCTTCTGAGGTCCATGTCTCCTTTTTTCTACCCTAGCTATGGTTTTAGAACCAAAGAGCTCAGCACCCGGAGCAGAGCAGAAGTGGGTCCATGACTGCCCCGGCAGAAGGCCGCAATGCCAGACCTCCCCTGACTGTTCCCTGGGACCGAAACCAAGCAACCTGTCCACCATGGTTGGGCTGTACCTCACAGGCCTGCAAGCCTTGTAGATACTCAGCCTTGAGACTGAAGGAAGAGCCAGAGACAGTGACAAAGACATCAATGGTTTATTGGACAGGGATCTTACACATCCAAAGCAGAAGTGTCCTAGAGCAACACCCCACCATGTACGGCAGTAGGACATGGCTGCAATCTTTGACACTGGGGGAGAAGGAGGCTACCATTTATAGGGGGAATTGATGTCAGGTTGGCTTATCAGTTACCGTGGAAACCAGCAGCTAGGCAGGGGCAAGCATGTAGGCAGATACTAGTTAAGCCCTATAATTAAGAGGATTGGATAGTCATGTGAGTGAAGCAGGGACTGTTGGAGCAGGGGGATGTAGAGAGAACAAGAGAACAGCCATCTTGAATGACCTGACCATACACTGCCCCCCTACATATCCCACATGACCCTTGTAATCTTGGTCTGCCCCTCTTCCACGATATCCCTGGGGTCAGCTATGTAGAGGTGCACTGCTACCAGATACCACAAATTCGATACAGACAACAGCAGCTAGAGAGTACTGAGAGTCCAAAAGGTGGGTAAACTTTGGGGCCAGGTGCTTATCGGGTCAGTTGTTTATGGAATTCCAGAGGAGGACAACAGTGGTATCTCACTGTAGACCCACCAATCAGACTCATTTTGCAGTGAGGCCACCGTTGTCACCCAGTCTGCAAACAGATTCCCTCCGCTCAGACTAGAGACGAAATGTAAGGTGTCTAACCAACTCGATACAGGGAAGATCATGACCATTAAGCAAAAATACAAGCAGTGACAGCATTCTTTTTTTTTTTTTTTTTTTTGCAGTACGCGGGCCTCTCACTGTTGTGGCCTCTCCCGTTGCGGAGCACAGGCTCCGGACGCGCAGGCTCAGCGGCCATGGCTCACGGGCCCAGCCGCTCTGCGGCATGTGGGATCCTCCCGGACCAGGGCACGAACCCATGTCCCCCGCATCGGCAGGCGGACTCTCAACCACGGAGCCACCAGGGAAGCCCAGTAACAGCATTCTGACATAACACCACCCCTGCCTGTGGTTTTTGTCCTGAGCTGCAGTACCATACCACCTGTCCACCCTCAGTCCCCACGGCCGGTGCCAAACACTAGAGAGGGGGTTTAACAGACCATAGGGTTAATATACTGGCGTCTCTCTACAGTAAGGGGCCTGGATTTATTACCTTAGTAGTCTTAGGTGGGGCTGGGTAGAAGAAAGGTGAAATCTATTAATTCCTTTTTAGTCCCAATCTCCATGGGACGGCAAACCCAAGCCGCCAGGGGACTTACCTGCCAGTCCCAGGGCCATTTATAATATGTTCCCCTGGGGGTAGATTCTGTGGGAAGGGCAAAAGTGAGTTACTGTCCTGATCATTAGTTGGCAATGGTCCTGGGCCGCTCAACAGTTGAACTCGGATAGTGTTGACCAGTTGCCTCTGGGTTAACACGGCATGGGCACTGGGATGATTGCTGCTGGGATGTTTAGCTGTAAATTTGTATGAGCTGCGTTAGCCTCCTGGTCCACAGGTTGAGACAGCAGGTCTCCCGTCTCAATTGTTGTTTAAGTAGGCCGCTCATCCTTCAATTAGCCTGGCAGCAGTGGGGTTGAAGAGCAGGTGAAAATGCCAGGTATAGCATTTTATCGGCCCAGGCCTGAACTTCATGGCCGCTAAAGTGGGGTTTTTTGCATTGCTTAACAACGCAGGTAGGCCTTTTGTAATACCTTCCACCTGTTGTAAGGCCTCGTAGGCTGCATATAGCTTTGCTCCATCACACTGTATCGCTGCTCTGCCCCCTGCCATAGCTGGGACCAGAAGCCCAAGGGTACCTTTATTGTTTTGCCGTTGTCACAGGCCTCAAACAAACCCTTCAGCGTAACTGGCCACGTCCAATTCACAAGCCTGTCCCTCAGTGAATATCCTTAAAGCCTGTGTCTGTAATTGTTTGGGGGTGGCAGATCAGGGGTATGTTTGTATTTTGTAGATAACAACAACAACAAAAAACCCAGAAAGTCTCTTGCGTTTTGTCTGTATTCACCAGCCCTCCTCATGCACTGGGCTGCTGCTTTTAAACTGGAAAGGGGCTCTAAGGTTAACAGGATGTCATCAATACAATGGGACAGAAAGACAACTCTCACAGTAGTCAGCTGCCGTGGGGCCCCACATGCTGGTGGACGGCCACCCCAGGATTACCCCCGCAACTTTCCATTCCCCGTCCTTATTCCCCAGCATCTCGGCTCTCCCGGGAGTTTCCTCAGCGTTTTGGCTGACTCACCATTTGTTGAGCTGCACCCCGCAGGCCTGCAAGCCTTGTTGACGCCCAGCCTTGTGACCGAAGAAACTGCCCGGAGATAGTGACAAAGACCTCAGTGGCTTATTGGACAAGGGATCTTACACGTCCAAAGCACAAGGGTCCTAGAGCCACAACATACCACCTTCGGCAGAGAGCAGGAAGGACGTAACAATCCTCACTCGGGGGGGAGGAGGCTACCATTTATAGGGGGAATTGACGTCAGGTTGGCTCATCAGTTACCAAGGAAACCAACAGCTGGGGCAGTGGGTAGGCAGTTACTAATTAAGCCCTATAATTAAAAGGATTGGATAGTCATGTGAGTGAAGCAGGGACTGGTCGAGCAGGGGGATGTAGAGAGAGCAAGAGAACAGCCATCTTGAATGACCTGACCATACACTGCCCCCCTACATATCCCACATGACCCTTGTAATCTTGGTCTGCCCCTCTTCCACGATATCCCTGGGGTCAGCTATGTAGAGGTGCACTGCTACCAGATACCACAAATTCGATACAGACAACAGCAGCTAGAGAGTACTGAGAGTCCAAAAGGTGGGTAAACTTTGGGGCCAGGCGCTTATCGGGTCAGTTGTTCATGGAATTCCAGAGGAGGACAACAGTGGTATCTCACTGTAGACCCACCAATCAGACTCATTTTGCAGTGAGGCCACCGTTGTCACCCAGTCTGCAAACAGATTCCCTCCGCTCAGACTAGAGACGAAATGTAAGGTGTCTAACCAACTCGATACAGGGAAGATCATGACCATTAAGCAAAAATACAAGCAGTGACAGCATTCTTTTTTTTTTTTTTTTTTTTGCAGTACGCGGGCCTCTCACTGTTGTGGCCTCTCCCGTTGCGGAGCACAGGCTCCGGACGCGCAGGCTCAGCGGCCATGGCTCACGGGCCCAGCCGCTCTGCGGCATGTGGGATCCTCCCGGACCAGGGCACGAACCCATGTCCCCCGCATCGGCAGGCGGACTCTCAACCACGGAGCCACCAGGGAAGCCCAGTAACAGCATTCTGACATAACACCACCCCTGCCTGTGGTTTTTGTCCTGAGCTGCAGTACCATACCACCTGTCCACCCTCAGTCCCCACGGCCGGTGCCAAACACTAGAGAGGGGGTTTAACAGACCATAGGGTTAATATACTGGCGTCTCTCTACAGTAAGGGGCCTGGATTTATTACCTTAGTAGTCTTAGGTGGGGCTGGGTAGAAGAAAGGTGAAATCTATTAATTCCTTTTTAGTCCCAATCTCCATGGGACGGCAAACCCAAGCCGCCAGGGGACTTACCTGCCAGTCCCAGGGCCATTTATAATATGTTCCCCTGGGGGTAGATTCTGTGGGAAGGGCAAAAGTGAGTTACTGTCCTGATCATTAGTTGGCAATGGTCCTGGGCCGCTCAACAGTTGAACTCGGATAGTGTTGACCAGTTGCCTCTGGGTTAACACGGCATGGGCACTGGGATGATTGCTGCTGGGATGTTTAGCTGTAAATTTGTGTGAGCTGCGTTAGCCTCCTGGTCCACAGGTTGAGACAGCAGGTCTCCCGTCTCAATTGTTGTTTAAGTAGGCCGCTCATCCTTCAATTAGCCTGGCAGCAGTGGGGTTGAAGAGCAGGTGAAAATGCCAGGTATAGCATTTTATCGGCCCAGGCCTGAACTTCATGGCCGCTAAAGTGGGGTTTTTTGCATTGCTTAACAACGCAGGTAGGCCTTTTGTAATACCTTCCACCTGTTGTAAGGCCTCGTAGGCTGCATATAGCTTTGCTCCATCACACTGTATCGCTGCTCTGCCCCCTGCCATAGCTGGGACCAGAAGCCCAAGGGTACCTTTATTGTTTTGCCGTTGTCACAGGCCTCAAACAAACCCTTCAGCGTAACTGGCCACGTCCAATTCACAAGCCTGTCCCTCAGTGAATATCCTTAAAGCCTGTGTCTGTAATTGTTTGGGGGTGGCAGATCAGGGGTATGTTTGTATTTTGTAGATAACAACAACAACAAAAAACCCAGAAAGTCTCTTGCGTTTTGTCTGTATTCACCAGCCCTCCTCATGCACTGGGCTGCTGCTTTTAAACTGGAAAGGGGCTCTAAGGTTAACAGGATGTCATCAATACAATGGGACAGAAAGACAACTCTCACAGTAGTCAGCTGCCGTGGGGCCCCACATGCTGGTGGACGGCCACCCCAGGATTACCCCCGCAACTTTCCATTCCCCGTCCTTATTCCCCAGCATCTCGGCTCTCCCGGGAGTTTCCTCAGCGTTTTGGCTGACTCACCATTTGTTGAGCTGCACCCCGCAGGCCTGCAAGCCTTGTTGACGCCCAGCCTTGTGACCGAAGAAACTGCCCGGAGATAGTGACAAAGACCTCAGTGGCTTATTGGACAAGGGATCTTACACGTCCAAAGCACAAGGGTCCTAGAGCCACAACATACCACCTTCGGCAGAGAGCAGGAAGGACGTAACAATCCTCACTCGGGGGGGAGGAGGCTACCATTTATAGGGGGAATTGACGTCAGGTTGGCTCATCAGTTACCAAGGAAACCAACAGCTGGGGCAGTGGGTAGGCAGTTACTAATTAAGCCCTATAATTAAAAGGATTGGATAGTCATGTGAGTGAAGCAGGGACTGGTCGAGCAGGGGGATGTAGAGAGAGCAAGAGAACAGCCATCTTGAATGGCCTAACCCTACATGGGCCCACTGAGCTGGGTGTTTCAACAGTAATGTAGATGAGCAGCCGGTAAAATACCAGAGGCTACAGCTTAGCTCTGACAAAAGTGCAGCTGATGAAGTCCACCATGGGGTGCAGATACTTCTGCGGCTGCAGTACAGCACCAGTGACCAGCTCCCAAAGAAACTGTGCAGTCATCCTGGACTTTGTATTGGGAAGACAGTGTGGTCCCGTGATCCCCTGCGTGAAAGCCATTGTGATTCTTCTCTCCTGTGTTGGTGGAACTGAGAAAAGCAAAGGTTATCATTGCAACACGAGTGTCTGGGCTTGATCATAAATAGAACTGGATTCTGTTGGAATGTGAAGTTAGACAAAGGAAACACCATATTCTGGGCTATAATGGGGCCTGAGGGCATCATGAGGGATGTATTTGACAGTCTAGGAGGTGGTAGGTAGTAGAAGCCAGCTTGCAGGAAGGAACAAAGTATAGGACTCCTGAAATAAAAGCCACCATAAATAAGGAGGGTTTGTCTAGCCACCGGGATAAGACTTGACAATTAGGCTTTGTGGGGAGAGGAGAGCAAATGTTCGGTTCAACCTCCATGCTGACCTACATCTCTAGGGGGCAGGGCACATGAACCTCTTAGAATAGAGAGGGCTGTGTGTTAATAATGGAAGAGCTCAAGCATTAGGGGCCCATGTTCTCTACTATGGGATCCTCCTTCAAAAAATTGCAGGATGGAAAAGAGAAGACCTTTCCCTACCAACTGAGGAAAGCTGGCATTATAGATTCCATAATATACAGGGATCATCAAAACCCAGGAGCAAGTCAGCACCTCCAGTGGGGTGGCCAAAGGAGAGGATTGGAGACCTGGGGTGGCTGGTGTGTAGACCTAGGCGAAGGGTTGATGGAAGAGATAAAGTCACAGGGATCTAAAAGCAAGCAGAGATGCCAGCAGCTGCCCCACAGTCACTGGAAGTTAGAGTTTCCTTGGGGATGGTTGCAACAGTATATTAGCAGCTCAGGGATCCAAACTGGCCACTAGAGCCATGGAATGGACAAACACTGGCTAAAAAGGTGGAGAGATTCGGGCAACCAAGTTAAGGGGAGGCCATCCCATAAAAGGCAAGTGGGAGGCTGTCCTACATCTAGAGCAGGAAGCAAAAGAGTGGACTCTGCAGACACAAGCTGCTTTTGCAAGAGGTGGAGGTCATTGTACAACTTGCTGGTCTTCTCTGGACCTTGGATTCCCGGACATCTGTGAAATACAGACACTGATGCTGCCACTGAACTCACAGGGCTGCAGTGAGGTGCAGATGAAATCGTGGGCTGAGGGTGCTCTATGAACTCTAAGGTGATGTGTGTGTAGTTTTACAAACATCAGTGACAGGTGTCCAGGACCCAGGTGGGGTGAAATTGAGTGTGTCAACAAGGAAGTAAATTGCCCCACTTCTTGATGCGAGTTCTTGGGAAACCGGGGCTGGGAGGCTTACATTACAGGGCGTGTATAAGAAGCCAGTGCCTGCCCAGGAAACTCTATCTGCCTGGAGCTTCTGGAGCCCTAGAGGAAGCAACAGTGAGTGTCTCTGTCCTTGCCTCTCATTCTGTTTTCCCAATGTCTGGTGAATATCTTCTTGCCTGTCTGGGTGGTTTACCCTAGGGGTGTTGAGGAAGGCAGGTCTGTGCAGCTGCTCCCGTCTCGGAGGGTAGCTGTTGCAGGTGAGGGCACAATGGAGTACTAAGGAGCGCTCTTCATTCTGTTCCCTTTGCTCGGTGGGAGGTGTGTTTCCTGGGCTGGGAGAGGTTGGGTGAGTTGGATGTGACATCCAACCAGACCTCAGATGCCATTGTCTGGAAGCCCCTGTGGAAAATGCAGCTCATCTTCCTCTTGGAAGGAGGTACTTCTCTGGCCAGGAAGCCTCTCCCCTCCCACTACCTCAGCCTGCCTGGTGACCCCCTGTCCTTTGCACAGGTCCTCAGGCTTTGTTCCCAGCCTCTGCAACTCCCATGAGCCCTTTCCATGCTCGTAACTTTACAGTTTCTCTCTGAGAGAGGAAAGAAGCCCAATGTTGGGCCCAGGTCCTGCACCCACCCTGACCTCACTTAATTCCTGAGTCCCTTTCCGATGGTAACTGGATGCGCTCTTGGACATCTGCTCTTTCCTCCCAGAGACTAGCCTTCCCCTGACTGTGCCCGTCTCACATGTCCCCTTCCTCCATGAGGCCCCTGTTCCAAGTCCTCTCAGGAGGCCTGGACAGGACTCTAGGTGTCCCATGGACTTTCCTCATGGAGCCCGGGAATGGCAGATCACCTGGCAAACATGCAGTCATTCACCCATCCAGTGCTCGGGACTCTGGCTTTTTCTCAGGCAGCCCTTGAGACCACCAGGACTAGTCCATCCAAGGCAGCAAGGGAGAGGAAACGAGTTTGCCTTGTCGGAATTAAGTCAACCAACTTACTGGTACAGAAAGGGAGAAGGAGGTCCAGAGATGGGAAGGGTCCCGCCCGAGAGCTCTCAGTGAGTCCTTCCTGATGTAACAGATGGCCTCAGTGAGGAATTCTACATCCTTGCCACAGTGCCCATGGCAGTGCCCAAGGGGAGGCACAAGAAGGGTTGACACAGAGCATCTAAGAATAGGTTCATGCTGCTGGTCACCCCCGTCAGAAGTCCAGCTGGTCAACTCATGTCCTCTCAGGCCAGACCTTATGCCCACCTTGTCCCTAAACTGCTTTCAGAGCCCCGCTGCTCTTGGCCCCAGAGCAGAGGAGAGGAGGTTGAGGAAGTGCTTCTCCTCACCTCCAGGAGCCAGGGCAAGCCCTAAAATCCACATCCTCGCACCAAAAGCATGTCCCCTTTCTTCCTGTTCCTCTGCCTAGGACATGCCTCTCCTCCCTCTCTCCATGCTGATTCTGCTCTCACAGCCCCCAAGGTCTCTGGGGGAAGAAATGAAGACCTGTTCCCAGCAAACACTGGCCAACGCCTGCACCCTGGTCATGTGTAACCCTCCGGAGAAGGGCCTGCCTGGTCGTGATGGACGAGATGGGGGAGAAGGCCCCCAGGGCGAGAAGGGGGATCCAGGTAGAGCTGGGACCATGGGCTTGTCCTGGTGGGAAGGGGTGGGCATTGAAATTGTAACCAACCCAGAAACTCTGGATTTTCTGCTGTGTAAACCTTGGAGATGGTCTTCTTCATCCCGCATGGGTGGGTTTCCCCCAGATAACCAGCCCACTTAAAACACAGCCTTACTGGTTGGCAAAGACGGGCTGCCTCGAGCCCCCAGCTCCGTCAGCAGCTGCCCTGATTCCTCCCCTAGGATCTTGACTCCACCCACCCAAGAAGGAGCAAACAGTGAGTAAACGACTGGTATTTGGGGTCCTCTAGAACCGTACTCCAGAACTTAACTGTTGTTCATTCTGCTTAAATGGTGCCTCTGCAGGATGTTAAATATTTTTAATATGCAATTAAACTCTACTCCATGAGGGGTGGGAAAGGATGAGGCTCTGTGGCCCCATACTCAGGCCTGGTCAAAAGGATTTTCCCTAAATACATTATGGAGAGAGGAGAGAAGGAAAGGCAGCTGACATTTCTTTGTTCAGCCCCGTGCTTGGGTGTTCACTTGAGTGGTTTATTTAATCCCACCAAAAGTCTTACAAGGGATGTATTAATCTCATTTGATAGGTAGGAAAATTGTGACACAAAGGTGCTATATGAAACCCAACGTGGAAGATGAAAAGGACATGGGCTTCTGCATCAGACACATCTGTGCTCGACTGCTAGCTCCAGCTCCACAGCAGGGACCCCCAGAGACAAGCCACTCAGTGTCTCTGAGTCTCAGTTTGCTCATCTGTAGATGGGAATAATATCTACTATACAGCGACAAATAATTGAGCCAGGACTTCATTTTCCTGTTGAGTCTTCAGGATAAAGTTGCATCTTCTTGCTATACCAATCAGGTGAATTCTCCTGAGGTTTCCAAAGGTACTGATTATTAAGGGAATTGTCCGAGAAATACTGGCCCACAGGGGAGGATCTGGGTCTTACTGGCAAGAAGTGAGAATTCAATGAACCAGCAACAAGAACAAGGGGACCACCATGGCACTAGGCCAGGGCTATGCAGGGATCAACTGAGGTCTTTATCTTTCTGGAGTTTGCATTTTGGTTGGGGAGGAAGAAAACGAGCAGCATTTAAGCTGGAGAGAATAGGTAACATCCCCAGGCTTTGTAGGATAAGGGACAATTATCTGTCTGTCCTTAACAGACAGAAAGTAGTTCCCAACATAACTGGGCTGGGGCTTGGAGAAGGTTGCCTGGAAGTGAACTCAGGGGAAGGGTGGTATTCAAGGTGCCAGCTCTCTCTAGCTCCCAGTGGGGCCCTGAACTGAATCCCGGGGCAGGGTGTGGGGTAGGGAGCCTTTCCTACAGTGGCTCTCTGAGCAGCATGGGTGTGGCTGAGCCCCCCCCTTCTTGTGCGTTCCAAGCCTGGCCTTGGGTCGGTGCTTGGAGAGAGAACACTGCACAGCTGGACCAAGGACCAGGCTCCTGTCTGGCTCCTCAGTCCCAGGCACTTTAGTTATTCAACTGTTATGGGTCTGAGGATTTCCTGGAGATCAGAGCATCCTCAGAATCCTGACCCAGTAAGTCTGGGTGGGGCCAGAGTCTGCACTGGTGACAAGATTCTGATGCACGTGGTCCCAAGAACCTGCTGTAAAGGACAAGATGGGCCTGAGAGGAGAGACCCTTGGGCAGAGGTAGAGGGTGGAGCTGGGTCACTTGGTGATGCTCCAGACATTTCATGCAGGGCCAATAAGACCCGGACCCTGCTTGGGGGGCTGAATTTCCAAGGACAATTCCCTCATTCCTCAGCACCTCCAAGACCCCCGCCCGAAAGGATTCGGTGAGAGAGTCCTCCCAGGGGCGCACATCTCCCTTGGAGTAAAACCTCACACCCCACAGCAGTCCCCAAGACCACCCTCCACCCCTGCTGATCTCTCTGATCTCATTTCCTTCCACTCCTCCCACTGTCCCTGGGCTCTGACCACACTGGCTTGTCGCTGGTCCCTAAGCACGCTTGGCCCCCTGCCTCCTCAGGGCCTTGCTCTTTCCATACACATCCCCATGGCTCACTCCTCACCTCCTTCATGGCTTTAGTCACAGACAGAGTCCTTCTCTGGCCCTCCTATTGGAGAGAGAACACTGCACGGCCCCACCAATACTCTATGCTTTATTTTTCCTCTGTGGCACTTATTCTGATCTTATAAATTATCGTATGTTGTACATTTTAATTTTGATTATCTATTTCTATGCAGTTGAGTTTAAGTTCCATGAGGAAGGGATTTGGTTTTTGCCTGTTTTTTTCACTAATAAAATCCCAGCATTTAGGACAGTGCTTTGTACCTAGTAGAAGCTCAGTGAATACTTGCGGAATAAATGAATGTAAATTGCCAAGACAGGAGGAATTTTAATACAGTTACGACTGGCCAAATCGGTGGTGCATAAAACTTCACTTCGGGTGGCAGTAAGGTACAGGGCTAGGACTTCGGGGGATGCTAGGATGCAAAACGAGTGCTTTGGGAGGCATGGTTCTTGCTGCTGAAAAGGGTGCTCTCATGGCCTCCACAGTTTGTGCACAAGGATGGGCAACCTCTAATGCTCCCCTCTAAGGAGTGGCTTTTTTCCCATGTACCTGCTGCCACCCCGGCCAGTGGGGAGCCCAAGAGAGGCTTGGCCTGGGGCCAGGATGTCTCTGCCTGAGCACGGCACACTGTGGGATTGGGATGCGGGGCCCATCCTCTATGCTTCCATTTCACGCCTAGTGAGGATTGTAACTAAAAGCAGAACACAATGCCCAGCACAGAAGCTCTCAGCCACCCATCAAATGCAGTCTCCCACCACCAGCACATGCTTGGCCCAGGCAGGCCCTGGCCTTTCTTACCCTGGGGCACAGTTTCCAAACCTGAAATGTCACCTCTCTTCTCCTTGAAATCCTGTTTCCTCCGACTATGTGTGTGTGCTGGGGTTGGAGGTGCTGGGATGGGATGAGGGACATCTCATAAACTGTCTTCCTCGCTCGTTACCCATGCCTCACAGTTTAAAATTCAGTGACAAATCCCTTGCAGACAAGGACCTGGTGCTAACATTTACATCCTGCTCAGTGCTAAGCAGAAAGTTATGTTCCATAGTTCGTTTCCCAGCGAACAAATAAATGAAACAATGAGGAAATGAACAAATAAGTGAATGAATAAGTTAGCAGCACCTGACAGGTGTCATTTCTTCTCTTGTTTTTTTGCACATGAATGCTTTATTCACAACAGCCAAAGGATGGAAACAACCCATGTGTCCATCAACGTTTATCCGTGGTGAATGGATAAACAGAACGTGTTGTGTTCATACTCTAGAACATTGCTCAGCCACACAAAGGAATGAAGTGCTGAGACGTGCTACAAACTGGATAAGCCTCAAGAACGTCACTCCGAGTTAAAAAAGCCAGACACAAAAGCTCATATATTGTATGTATTTACATAAAATGTCCAGAATAAGTAATAGAGACAGAAGCAGAATAGTGGTAGCCGGGCCTGGGAAGAAGCAGGGACAGAGTGATAACGGATATGAGGTTTTCTTTGGGGTTGATGAAATATTTTTGAACTAAATAGAGGTGGTAGTTGCACAACGTTGTGAATGTGCTAAACGCCAATGACTTGTAAAATTTAAAAAGGTTAATTTTAGGGAATTCCCTGGCGGTCCAGCGGTTGGGACTCAGCCCTCTCACTGCCGGGCCCCAGGTTCGATCCCTGGTCAGGGAACTGAGATCCCACAAGCTGCATGTGTAGCCAAAAAAAAAAAGGTTAATTTTATATTATGTGAATTTCATCTCAATGAAAGAATAACCAAACTCACAATTTTACACAGAGTGTAAAATTCTTAAATCGAGGTAGATCTCATATAATTTCAGACTTGGGCAGTCTTTCTTGAGGTAACAAGTTTAAAGTGTTTGGTCATTTTTCCAATAAAAAATAATATGTGTAAAAAAAATAATAAGTGGTCACTAAAGATAAAAGGAAGAAAATTAAAAATACCTTAATTGTACCACTTAGAAACAGCAACTGTTAACACTTTTGTATGTGCTGTTCTTGTGGTTTAGCCAATGTGTTTTATGTGTGAACACGCCCTACACATTCATGGACGTATTTAGGAAACAGAATCATATTAAATAGAGTGTTTATAGCATACTTTTATCACTTAATGATGCATAATAATTTGGTCTAATTTCTATAGTTTTAAGAGCATGTTACATAGCTTTTTCTCTTCTTTTTATTACAGTATAATTGATATATAATATGATATTACTTTCAGATGAACAACATAATGATTTTATATTTGTATATATTGTGAAATGATGATAAGGCTTATGAAAATCCATCCACACACAGAGCTACAATTTTTCGTGTGCGTGATGAGAACTTTTATGATCTACGCCTTTAACAACTTTCAAGAGTGCAACACAGTATTATTTACGATAGTAACCTTGCTGTACATTACATTCCTAGGACTCATTTATTTTATAACTGGAAGTTTGTACCTTTTGACTACTTTCACCCGTTCTGCTCACTCCCCAACCCCACCTCTAGCAACTACCAATCTGTCCTCTGTATCTATGAGCACGCTGTTTTGTTCATTTGTTTTTTAGATTCTACGTGTAAGTAAGATCGTATGGTACCTTTCTCTGTCTGACATATCTCACTTAGCATGATGCCCTCAAGGTTCACCCAGGTTGTCGCAAATGGCAAGATTTCATTCCTGTTTACAGCTGAATAATGTTCCATTGTATATACGCCTTGCATTTTCTCCATCCATTCATCTATCCATGAATACCTAGGCTCTAGGCCACCTCCACTTGGCTACTATAAACAATGCTGCAATGAACTTGGAGGCACATAAATCTTTTTGCGTTAGTGTTTTCATTTTCTTTGGTTAAATACACAGAGGTTGAATTGCTGGATTGCATGGTAGTTCTATTTTTAATTTTTTAAGGAACTTACATACTGTTCTCCACAGTGGCTGTACCAGTTTACATTCCCACCTACAGTGCACAAAGGTTCCCTTTTCTCCACACCCTCCAACACCTGTTATTTGCTGACTTTTTGATAATAGCCATTCTCACAGGTGTGAGGTGGTGGCTCATTGTGGTTTTGATTTATATTTCTCTGGTGATTAGCATCTGGTGTCACTTCTGATATAAACTTTGGTTCTGGGAAGGGGGAGGGCAAGGAGTCCATGATCAAGGGCAAAAGCTGACAGGCTTGCCTGCTATAAATACTGTGGCCTTGGGGCAGGGGAAGGTGCGTTGTATGGAAAGTCAGGGCAGGTCTTGGTTTGATCTGCCTCCAGCTCTGGCAAGCCTGTTTCTTCACCTGTAAAATGAGGATGTGGATGCCCATTTCCTGGATCACCACTGGACCGGGTCTTGTGGAGGTGAAGTGTCTACACCTTATAGAAACCTGAAGGAATATCCTCTGGCTCCTCCGGGGCCTGGGGCCAGGTTTATGCCCATTTTTTCTGCTGCCACAGGTTTACCAGGACCTGTAGGAGAAGCAGGGATGCCTGGACCAGCTGGCCCAGTTGGGCCCAAAGGGGACAATGGCTTTGCTGGAGAACCCGGGCCAAAGGGAGACACCGGACCACCTGGTGAGCAGCTGGGCATGGAATGCAGATGTCTGCAGGTGGTGTGGTGTCGCTAGGACATGCCGGTAGGCATGCACAGATTCTACCCCAGGAAGGAGGCAGAAGGCTGTTTCCAAGGTGGCGCTGGGTTATTTCAGGGAAGACTGGAGCTGCTGTGGGGCAGCACCTCTAGGAGGATGCTGCCTCTCAGACTTCTATTACTGCCCTCATCTTTTAGGCACTCCCACTTCCAAGGAGATTCAGTGTCACTAACTGGGCTGGTCCTTTTCCCCAGGGCCTCCAGGACCTCCAGGTATGCCTGGTCCAGCTGGAAGAGACGGTCCCTCAGGGAGGCAGGGGAACATAGGACCTGCAGGTGCACCAGGCCCCAAAGGCGAGACTGGACCCAGTGGTAGGTGGCTGGTATGTGACGGGTGTGGGAAGGAGGCGTGGCAGTCTGTGATGGGGCCTAAGGCATGCGCACAGTGCCTGGAAGAGCCCGGACCATCTGCCGCGGGTAGGCCTTGCCAGGGTCTCTCTCTGCAGATTCCCACACTGACCGTATTTCCCCGATACCCTCCCCAGAGGAGGCCAGGCATTACGGAGCACCGTCTCCCAGTTCATTCTCTCACCTGGAGCTGTGGGTGAAAAGCTCCACTTCCGAGGCAATGCTAAGTGCTGAGCGCACTCTCAGCCATGTTCGTCCCAATTTGTTCCTTCCTCAGGAGGAGTGGGTGCCACGGGCTTGCAGGGCTCCCCAGGGGCAAGAGGCCCCGCAGGTCTTAAAGGAGAGAGAGGTGCCCCCGGTGAACGCGGAGCCCCTGGAAGTGCTGGGGCAGCAGGTGAGTGATGGAAGCTGGGCTGGGCTCCTGTTCCCCTGTGCCCACCATCACCACGCGCCAGGTCAGAGCTAGCACTCCAGGGCGACAGCCAGTGTTGGGCTCTGGGAACTGTCTGTCTCTAGGGAGAGGGTAGGGCGAGTAGCAGGGACCGTCTATGTACAGGGAAGGTTGGTTGTTGGGTGACAGGGACAGTCAGTACACAGAGAGGATGCAAGGCTGGGTTCAGGGCACAGAGGGACATATGTATATGGGGAGGGCGTATTGCTGGACGATAAGATAGTCCATGTACTGGGGGAGGTGAAAATGCTAGAAAATGTGTTCAGAACTCACCCAACTCTTCTTCTCTGATCCCAGGGCCTTCTGGAGCCATGGGTCCACAGGGACCTCCAGGTGCCAGGGGCCCCCCAGGACTGAAGGGGGACAGAGGTGCTCCTGGAGACAGAGGAGCGAAGGGAGAGAGTGGACTCCAAGGTAAGGAAGATCTGGGGGCCCCACAAGGGCACGGGTGGGACGGAGGGTGGGAGGAGGCCCTCCCGGGCCCTCCTCTCAGGCGTCCCCCTTAGTTACAGGTGAGGGGCTGGAAGTCAAAGCGGACGCTGGTCTTAGCCTCTATGACTCGCTGGAGGGCAACCTGAGCAGTTTTTCTATCTGATCTTTGGGACGAGCACACCTCCCTTCCCAATTCATCAGATAGCTTTGAACTTCAAATAACCCAGTGGATGGGAAGTACTTGAGCTACATGTATTCCTCTACTCCCACCCCCCAAAAGGAAGTGTTATCAGGTTCCTAGAATTTGGAATTACAGTGTCACCTGGTTCAGTGTCAGTGTGGTGCAGGGACCTGCTCAGGGAACAGTGTTCATAGCAGAAACATAGGAAATCCTGTGGGCAGCACAGGCCCACCTATGTCAGCAGATGTGGGCTTCCTAGGGCTCCGTCCCAGTTCTTTACCCCCACCCCCAATATGTGTCTGCAACTGGGTACCCTTCCCTTGAGGCCCGGGCTCTGAGCTGATCCCAGGCTGTGCTGGACCTTTCTTCACTCGACCTCTCTGCCCTGCAGACATCACTGCTCTCCGGCAGCGGATGGAGACCTTACAGGGACAGCTACAACGCCTCCAGAATGCTTTCTCTCATTATAAGAAAGGTGAGTTCCTGGACCTGAACCTGAACCAGACACCAACGGTGGGCCTCATCCTAGGTCTGGGTCTTGGCTTGGAGTTGGCTGGGCTTGGGTCTAAAATTGAACTTGGCTGGGACCATGTTTAGGACTGGACCTGGAACTGGGGCAGGCAGTGGGGCTAAGGATGGGCTGGGACACAGCAGTGCAGCCACGTACTCCAGGAGCTGCAAGGAGATGCAAGGGAAAAGGAGGAGAATGCAGTCCTTGTCACCAATGCAGGAGACCTTCACCCCTGCCTACTCTGGGCATGTCCCTATGATAGACAAGGGGACACACAACCCACGATGCATCTCTTCCCTCTGTGGAGCCAGGTATGCAAGTACCCAGAGATGCATCTGCACAGCCCAGGCAGCAGAGAATCCAGACATAGTCCTGTGAGCAGGGGCTGGGATGCTGCTCATGGGGTTCAAGTCTGGTGGGGCCCAACCTTGCTGTGTGGCCACTGAGTATCTCACCCTAAAGATGCCCCTGGGTCTGGCAGGGGCAGGCTGCCTCCAGTCTCTGGCCAGTGCTGGACTCTCCCTGCATCTCCTTGGGTGTTTAAAGCAGAGATTCTTCCCTAAGCCTGGAATCCTAAGGAGGCAGAGGCCTCCTGGAGTGCGCACCTGACCGCCCGGTGCCTTTGGGACTCTCTGCCTCAGTCCCCAACTGCCCCTCCCCCTTCTCTGCTTTCCCTGACATCAGCTTTGAGTCCACATCATTCATCAAACCTCATGATCCAAAAAAAGAAGAGTTTTCTGAAGGAGTAGAGCATAAAGGGGTGGGATATAGGGTTGGTTCCTAAGGGCTCAAGCCGACTAAGTACCTAAGTAGTAAGGATGAGAGTTTCCAGCGTTTGACGTTCTCCTCCCTCTACAAACATATTTGCATACCCGTTCCCTTGCTCATAGGCACACTGATGTAAACAAAGGAGAACATGAGCATAGGCACCGGCCACATGTGTGGGTACTTAAACACCATCGCTCACTCCACACCATCTACACACATGTGCACACAGGCACACGTATGCACACACAAATATGCACACCCATCCAGATGGACCTTAATTCCACCTGTGTACCTCCAGATGGATATATGGGCATATTCACGCATGCACAGGCACACCCACCCAGATGCGTGGGACATAAACCCAATTATGGCGCATGAACTTGCACTGACCTTGTCCAGGGCTGCTCTGGGTGCCATCCTGACCCCGTGGAGAATCTGGCCTCTGAGTCCTTGTTGAAACTACTCAGAGGAGAAGGGCAGTGGGTCAGGGTGTAGTCTGGGTTCCTACCCAGTCCAGTGAGCCCTCTTAGGAGCCCTGAAGATTTCCATGCATGAGCCTAGAAGTCACAGGGATGGGGATAGGATGGAGGAATAAGAGATACTTAACATGTCACACAGGCGATGCTTTTATGTAGTGTACACCTGCTTTAGAAATAAGGAATGGGAAACCCTGAAAAGGGAAGTGACTTTCCCTTGCCCACCTGGACCGTCATTGTCAGGTTGGGGCTGAACACGTGGCCTTCTGACTCCCAAACAGGGGTCTCTCCAGCGCCGATCCCTCTCCTGCCCCCCATTCCCACACACACCTCTCAGAAACCTTCATCCCCTGCCCAGCGGTCCAGGGAGGCTGACTGGCTGGGGTATCACCCGTAAGCATATCAAGAGGCCAACACTGGGCTGCCCCCAGTGCAGAGATTAGCATGTCGCTGCTCTCAGATGCCCCATCCTCTCCTCTCCTTTCCCCTCACCCCTTCACACAGCACAGACCCCCTTCTGACAACCCCACATGCCCAGCCATCATGCAGGGGTGAGAGCGAGCCCCCTGCATGGTGTTTCCCACACTCTTAGGAACTGCCCTGGGCAGCACCGTGTCATTTCCCTGGCCAAAGTCATTCCAATCTACACAGTAATTGAAAAACCAATTCTGGCATATGACATGGGGAGGAACAGAAAGTGCACGTCTAAGCTTTAGTGTCACATCCAACAAGGTTTGATCCTCACTCTACATTTGACATCTGTGTGACTTTGGGCCTCTTACGTAAGCTCCCCGAGTTCCAGGGTCCTCACCTGTAACTGGAGACCACAGCACCACTCACAGGGCGCATCGTGGAGCCAGGGCTGCTCTGGAACCAGTGCCTTGCTTCCATCCTATGTGGTGCCCTGGTACCCTGGATGGGAGGCTGGGGGGCTCTGGTTGGAGCACAAAGGTCCAGGTGCTGCCACACCCCAACTTGACTCTCCTCTTCCCCTAGTGGACCTCTTTCCCAGTGGCCGGGGTGTCGGGGAGAAGATCTTCAAGACGGGAGGTTTTGAAAAAACTTTTCAGGATGCACAGCAGATATGCACACAGGCCGGGGGACAGATGGCCTCCCCACGCTCTGCAGCCGAGAACGAGGCCTTGAAACAGCTGGTCGCAGACCAGAACAAGTCTGCTTTCCTGAGCATGACCGACAACAAGAAGGAAGGCACGTTCATCTACCCCACAGGGGAGCCCCTGGTGTATTCTAACTGGGCCCCCGGGGAGCCCAACAACAGAGACACAGAGAACTGTGTGGAGATCTATCCCGATGGCACGTGGAACGACAAGGCCTGCAGAGACCGGTGCCTCGTGATCTGCGAGTTCTGAGCCCCTGGGGAGGGTGGGGCACTGCCCAGAGCTGTGTGCTGCCAATGTCCCAATAAAAAGGTGACCCTCAGGCGTTCCCTGGTGGTGCAGTGGTTAAGAATCCGCCTGCCAGTGCAGGGGACACGGGTTCGAACCTTGGTCCGGGAAGATCCCATGTGCCGCGGAGCAACTAAGCCCGTGCGCCACAACTACTGAGCCTGTGCTCTAGTGCCCGCAAGCCACAACTACTGCAGCCCACACGCCTAGAGCCTGTGCTCCGCCACAAGAGAAGCCACCGCAATGAGAAGCCCGTGCACCGCAACAAACACCCAACGCAGCCAAAAATAAATAAATAAATAAAATTTATAAAAAAGAAAAAAAAAAAGGTGACCCTCTGCTGGCCAGGGCTTCTCCACAGAGCCATGGGTGAGCCCAGCAGGCAGGGCTGCTATGGAATGCCTCCCTCAGAATAAAGTTTGAAACTGGCTTCACACCAGGAAGACCTATCAGAGGAAAAGGGGGCCAGCCTGCTTTCCCAGGGCAAGGGCTAAAATGAGATCTCCAAGACCTTCCTGTTACAAAATCCAGCGTCTCCTCCTCTGCCCTCCACCTCCTCCAGCCATCGGCCGCATTTGACCCAGCTGATCACTGCCTCCTCCTTCCCTTTTCCTCTTGTGCTTGCAATTTTCTTATCCTTCTGGCTGCTCTGCATCAGTCTCATCCCTCCTCCTCTCCTGGACTGCTCCACAGAGGAGCTCGGGAGCCTCAGCTCCAGTTCCCCTCTCTCCTTATTCTCGCTCCAGGCTTGGGCTCATTCTCTCCCACGGCTTCAAATCCTTTCTATTGATACCTCCCCCATGTAGAGCCCTGTTCAAGACCTCCCCCCGAAACCCCAGACTCCTCCAGCCAATGCAATCTGGAGCCCCGGGGCTGGGAGGTCTCAGTGTCTGCCTCTTGCTTCAAGCCCTGAGCCTAGGAAACTGCACAGTTACAGAGGGATGACCTGGCAGGGAGGCACCTTCCTCTCTGGCCAGATTGAGTGGCCTTACACCCAGTAGGCTCCCCTCACCCTTCACCGCCCAGGATCTCTCTCTACCCATGACAGTGTGACTGTTGTTGGCTCAGGGGAGAACATACCATCTGCACAGTCCTAATCCCTTCAGAAATGTCAGACACAGAGGGTGCCCAGCCATGTTAAAATTCATCCCCAAACCTCTTCCTGCCTGGCAGTTCCGGGGATGTTCTCCACTCTGCCTCAGAGATAATCTACTCAAACCCTTCTCATTTTACAGACATGGAAACTAAGACACAGAGAGGGAGGGAACTTGCACAGGTAGTACCGGTGCTACAGCTCATGAAAAAGGCCATCTGACCCCAGAGCTTATACTTCTGGCCTGTAAATTTTTAGGCCAAAGGCCTCTGTATATTTAGTTGATTTTATTGACACACTGCTGCAAAGGAAGATTTAAATGACGTCTGTGCTTAAGAAATTGGAATGACGCCTGGATGAACCATAGGCTCATGGGAGGGGGCAACGAATACCCCTCCCCCAGACAGGAAACCTACCACTCTTTCCTTTGCTCCCAGGAACCAGGAGGACTGCCCTCTCTGGCCCTTTCTGAATGGGACCCCCGAGCCCTACCCGTCTTCCCAACACTCTTGCAGCCACACTTCATATATGGGACAGCACATCTGAAAACAAAAGCCACACGTCTCAACAGCATGCAGCTCAGCCTCCCTGTTCATATCTTTCCCCTGTTACTTGAAAAAATCCCCAATTCCTGGCAGCTTCTGAAACATAAACAGTTACACGATAATGAGCAAACAACTCTGCAGTACAAAGGCCTGGAGCTTAGAACAGACCGCTTTTATTGCAAATAAGAAAAACAACTGGATCTAGTTAAGCCAAAAAGAGGGTGTTCTTAAAGAACAGAGGATTCTGAATTGACTTACGAAGGACTGGGGGTGCACAGGCACCGCTGTGCCACCTCCCTGGCTTCTGCCTCTCTCTGCCCATCCTCACCTCTTTCCCTCCTTTACACACCAGCTTCCTCCACCCGCGTCCAGGTCTCTCGTGTGTCCCAGAGATCAGAAACTCTTGCTTGATATCAATTCAAAACTATGTAGAAATGCATCTACTTGTCTCAGATGCCCACCTCTGATCCGATCAGTTCACCCTGGGGGTTGGGGAGGAGCCACACTGTACAGTATGGCCACTGGGATCCTTGCGAGGTCATGGTGGTCTGGACAATGCTCTATGGGTGATCACTACTCATCCCAATATGTAAGCCAAGCCTATTTCTTGACAAGAGGGAAGGAAAGAGTGGCAGAACTATGTGACTGCATAGGAAGAAAAAAAAATCTCCTGTGTTGTTGAAGGCCGGGAACGCTGAGACCCCAAAGCCTAGGAGGAAGCTTCAGATCAACCGGCACCACGGGCCGCGGGGCTCTGGTTGGCTTTCCAGCGCAGAGAATAAGTAAGGTGGGTCATTTGGGTTCTGCAGACACAGCCCGATTAAAGCAGAGGATCGAGGCAAGTATTTCAGAAAATGCAGGTCCTTACCCATTCTTGAGCACAGAGGTCTCTCCTACACCACCATTCATGGGCAAAGGTCAACATAGAACTTAAACAATGTCAGCCCCACCCCAACCATAGTAGCCGTGTCCCTAGTTTGGTAGCCTAGGTGCCAAATGAAGCCAGAGCTGTGTGACCCTTATTCTCAAGAGATGTTATGACACTCGCAATGCCAGGTGACATCATGGGAGCAAGCTGGGAGCCTTCCATACCTGGAGAGGGGACAACCACACGAGGAAGTCCCTGTTTTATAGTATATTCTCAAGTTGCGTCCTGGTTCTCAACCCTCCTGTCACCAGATCAGCCCATATCCCATACTGAGCAGCCTATGGGAAGCCCTCTGATGTTTACTTTTCTAGGATTCTATCTTTGTTCTGAATTCCACTGACATAAAACACAGGTATTGGGATTTCCCTGGTGGTGCAGTGGTTAAGAATCCACCTGACGATGCAGGGGACACGGGTTCAATCCCTGGTCCGGGAAGATCCCACGTGCTGTGGAACAACTGAGCCCGCGAGCCACAACTACTGAGCCCACGCACCGCAACTACAGAAGTCCAGATGCCTAGAGCCCGTGCTCCGCAACAAGAGAAGCCACCGCAATGAGAAGCCCACGCACCGCAACAAAGAGTAGCCCCCGCTTGCCGCAACTAGAGAAAGCCCGCATGCAGCAGCGAAGACCCAACGCAGCCAAAAAATATATAAATTAATTAATTTAAAAAATACTTAACTTTAAAGAACAAACAGATAAATAAATAAATCACTGGCATTTGAGTTGCTTACATTCAGAGCATTCTTAATCACTATTACCTTCCAGATGTCCTTAATTCAAGTTGAATCGTGTACTGGATCTTTTTGGGTTACTCGTGTTTTATATAGTAGAGCAAAGATACCAGGTACCTATCAGAAGAAATAAAAATATTAATTTATATGCCAAAGACTTATCCAGGCACTGGATACACAGATGGAAACAGCTGGTCATGCCCTCACATATGCTACAGGCCTGCACTTCCTTAACATTAGGGATCAGCTGTAGAATTGTGCTTCAGCAACGGGCAGTGAAGGTGCCCAAGGGGTAGATTGGGAATGAGTGGATGGATTATAGAGCCTTTTAACCAGGAGAATAGAAGAGAGCCATCTTCTTGTGAAGGCACCAAGATACTCAGAGACCAAGACACTTATTATTGTTCAACCTAATTGCCTGTGACTATTAGGCCTCTGTATAGCTAATAACTGGTACCTTTTGGTAGATTTTATTGTTTTTCACTGTTTCAATAAGAGAGGCCTTATGGAGGCAGGCGTTACCCTGTGACATGTATTCCTTCTGGATGGAAGCAGTTGAGGGCAAGTGCACATTTCTGAAATGCCCAATTTTCTGCTGCCCTGGTGAGCACAGAAGTGTTGGTGGTTATTAAGTTGGACGAGCCAGGATTCTGGACACCTGAGCAAATGGATGGAAAACAACTGCCCTTGGGGATCACCCAGATCCACTTGGATTTTGACTGGGGTTTGGGGGTTGTTACTGCAGCATGTGTAGCCCATCCCTACTGGATACGTTTTGAATACTCACATATTTGATCTCCATTTACTTAAGCAGTATAGTCTCTCTCAGACTGCCTGGTTGAAACAATTTGGAGGCACAGAAGGACTCAAGAGGGCCCTGCCTGAGCAAAATGGTACTTTTCCTATTTATTTAGTAAGGAGACAGAATGAATCAAGTGAATAAGTAGAAGAGTTGAATGAATGAAATCCTTAATTCCTGCTTATAAGTCTATTCGTAGGCCTGAAGAAAGTGCCTTCAAGATGCTTCCAGGCTCTTTGATATGAGGAAATAGCACCATGACCTCACTGCCAGACTTTCTGCACATTTATTAACCCCCTGAGTACTTCATTCATTTCAGGGGTAAGTGGCTGGGGCCAGGCCAGGGCCAAAATGTCAGATGACAACTTCAGGCCAAGCAAACGCATCCTGTGACCAGAAAGATGGCCCAGGGCAGGAAAGGGAAGAAAACCAGTGGTGGGTTTTGTGCAAGCCTGGGATGCCTGGTCCCCAGCTACAGAGAGTCTGAGAGGGATGTGAATTCTCCAAAGATTCAATCCCCCCCAAAAAGAGTGATTGAGGCTGTGAGGACTTCATCAAATGATTCCAAAGCTCTGATGAAAGAAGAAACATCCTAGAACAGTCATAAACATTAATTTAAAAACATAAGGAGAATGGACGTGGTCATTTTATTTTAAAGGGTTTTAGAAAGCTAACATAGTTACAACAGTGTATTACTGACACAGGACTAGATAAAACAATGTAAAGAACCACAGACTCCAAAAACGGGTCCAAATATACATATATATACATATATATCTTATATATGCCTGATAAAAATAGAAATAGAATACCCAAATTGTAGGAGAATAATGAATTGTTCAATTAGTAATACTGAATTAAAAAGTTAAGCATTTGGAAGAAAAATGAAGTCAGATTCTTTTAGTTATATATCAAAATCAAAATCAGAAGAAAATGTAAGTAATGGTTTATGTAGTCTTAGAAGGGAAAAGAGCTATCTAAGACTATCAGAGAAGAAAATCCAAATAAAATATTGATATATCTACACACAAAAATATATAAAACGTCTCTGCCAAAAAGTAAAACACAACATAAAATCAGAAAAGTGTGATTTATTTGCAAAGTACATAACAGATAAATCAATAAGAAAATTAATATCTAAGTAGAAAAAATGGGATAAGTAAGAATGAGACGAGGGAATTTATAAAAGGAGAAATACTGATGGCCAATAGTATGGAAACATGAAAAAATGCACAATCTTAGTAGTAATTAAATTAATTTAATTAAATTAAATTAATCAAGTTAATCAGTAATAAGTATCCAAAATCTATGAGCTATAGTTAAAGCTATAGTCAGAGGAAAATATACTTTACTTTTGTTATTAAAAATTAAAAAACCATAAAAAGGTGCACTGAAAATAATTGAATTGAGTGTTCATCTTTTTAAAACAAATTTTAAAAACAAAAAATAAAGGCCAAAACAAATAAATATAAAAGTGAAATTAATGAAATATTTAAAAAAGAAATGATCAATGAAACCAGACTTTTAAAAGACAAATTAGAAAAATATATCCTGATAAATCTATGTAAAAAAACCCAAAAAGACAAAACACCAACAGGCAGAGTAGTAGAGATAAAACAGGTGCTATAACCACAAACATGAGAAAGATTAAAAGAACTTTAAAACAATATATTCATCTCCTTTCAGGCACTGGTCATAATTAAACAGGGCAAGGATGAAGGGAATTTGGCATCTCTCCTCAGCCCTCCCTTAACCTTTACTTTGTGGCCTGGGGTCAGATTTGACACCTGTTGCCCTGGGGCTCCAGGGGGTTGACAGCTCCCTGGTCAGGGAGGAGGAAAGTGGCACTGCTTTTTCTCTTATCTGGAATTTAGCCCATAGCCTCAGTGCATTGATCTAGAATGACCATGTAACTGTGAGCATGGTCTTAAGCTGTCTGGGTCCAGGGTGCCAGAGACGTGTGGTCACCCAGTGGGCGAGGACATCTGGCCCTGCAGGGTAGGGACTTTTAGGCAAAGGCATTCCAAGGGAGTGTAGCAACCCGGGGAAAGAAGGAGGAGAGGAAAACAGGATCATCTGAAGTCGAAGACAAGGGGCTCACGGGACCCCGCCTCTCACCTGGCTCGCCATATGAGCTCTGAGTTTGCTGGCCCTGTCTTAGAGACACCAGCAGAGGGCAGCAGGAGGCTGTAGCTGGCGGGGTACAAAGCCACTGAACCCAATAACCCGAGAACGGAGGCTGTGCCCACAGCCGCATTCCAAAATAAATTTGACTGCTTCTCTCCAGCTTGGTGGAGTCAAGCTTGGAGCTGAGTCAAGCTCCAGAGAAGGGAGTTGGGTCACACTCATCTGGGGGGAGGACTTAGATTCAGTCATTCATTTGTTCATTCTTTTCTTTATTCAACAGTTATTGAGTGTGCATGTGGTTCCCAGTCCTTTTCTAGGCCCTGGGACTGCAGAGGTGAGTGATCGAATTTCCTAATAATCACAAGAGCAGCAAGAATGAACGCCTGCATGCAGTTCCTGCAGGCCAGTGCTAACCTCAGTGCCTTATTTGTGTGGTTCATTTATCCCTCATGAAAACCCTGTGGGGGGAGCACTATTATTATTCCAATTTTACCAAGAAGGCAACTAAAGCACAGCGAGTGTATGTGACTTGCCCAGGGTCACACAGCTACAGTGTGGTAGAGCCAGGGTTTGAATCCAGGCGGTCTGGCTCTTCATTGACTTTGCTACACTGACATAACTTAAACGAGTAAATGGTCAAGTTGATTTCAGGTGACTATAATTGCTAATAAGAAAATAAAATAGGGCATCATAATGGTGACTGGGGCTGGGTCAACCTTGATTCAGTGGTCAGATAAGGATTTTGGGGTGGGGGGTAATGGTGACATACAATCCAAGACCTGGCAGGGGCGGAGGATCATATTAGCACCCAGACGGTCTCTGTTGAGCCCTAGCGGGTCCCAGCACACAACTCACAGCCGCTTGCGGACCCTTGAGTCCATAACCAAGCACCCAGAGCCCCTGGAACCACTCAGAGACAATGGTCCTCAGTGAAGGGTGTGCAGAGAGCAGCTTGGTCACAGGCTGGGGGCAGGGCAGAGGCTGAGCCCCCTAACAACAGGATGCTGGGAACTTCAAGCTCTGGGTCTGTTGGTTTTCCTACAGACGCTCACACACGCTCAAAAATACATGCGAATACCCCCAAGTCCATGTACACACAATTCCCCACCCAGAGTCTCACCTGCCCAGGGCCTCACCTTCTCTGACGCTCCCCAGGGCTGTTCCAGGCCCAGACCCACTCCCAGGGGTTACAAGAAGACCTTGGAAATGCACAGGGAAGGATTTCAGTCAGCAGCTGCTTTTTACTGGTGACGTCAATCAGCTGACAGGAGATTATTTCAGGTCTGACAATATAGAGTGAAGCACTATTTATATGTGATGATGGATGGTCCCTAGATTTGCTGTGATAATCATTTCATGATGTATGTAAGTCAAATCATCAGGCTGTATGCCTTAAACTTATACAGTGCTATATGTCAGTTATATCTCAACAAAAATGGAAGAAAAAGTGTACAGAGGGAAGCAGGACGCCCTTCACCTCATGAAGGGTCAACAAGGAAAGGAGAAGCCTGGCTTCCTGGCTCTAGGCCCTCCTGCAAAAGTGAGGGGGAGGCAGAAAGCAGCTATGGTGACTATATTTCTTAGGGCAGTCGTTTCCCAAACTGACAAAAAACCCGGGTCACCTCGGGGCCTCGTGAACGTAACAGATTTCTGAGATTTTGATTCGCTGGGTGCAGAGTGGAGCTGAGAGCCTATGACTTTGGCCAGCATTCCAGGCAATTCTGTGGGTCGCTGCTCTGAGAGCTGCATGAGGTGGCGTAAGCGCTGTGCTTGCCAGGACAGGGCAGGCTGGGTTTGGGGTCGGTGACAGCTGGCCCAGCCCAAGGCGTTTGTTAGGCCAATAAATGCTTACTTGCATTTCACTGCTTTTGAGCATGACACTTGTATTTGCTTGGACAAATCACGGGTCCATAGTTAGAGATACTGTTCTCCTCCCCGCACAGGTTGCCACCATGACTAAGGGCACCCAGTCCAGGTGGAACCCCACCCTGAGATCCTCCTCGTTTCCCAGCACCCCACCAGCCACTTAGGGTTAGGAGGACAACATCAATTTTCAAAGTCCACTTCCCGGCATCTCCAGCCCACACTCCATGATAATGTTCAACCCCTTCCTGGTTAATGAGAAAAGAAAAGAAAAGAAAAAAAAAATCCCTGATTCCTGGCAGGTTCTAAAGCATAGTTCAGTTACACAATAATGAGCAAACAACCTTGACAGCAATGAGCAAACTGTGAACCCTGGTTCCCGCCCACCTCTGACAGCCAGAGAAGGGAGGCAGGCTGGTCCTGGGCAGGAAGGGGATTTGAGGAGTGTGAATGCTAGGCCTTCAGCTGGTATCCCAAGCCCCTGTCCTCTGGCTTGGGCATGGCTAAAATGTGAGAACAGTAGAGCTGGAAGACTCCAAAGAAAGTCGGTCCTGCGGGAACAAGGCCTTGCCGTACCAGGATCCAGAATCCAGGCCAGAGCCTGGGCCTCGTATGTTGCAAGTTTTGGTAGTTATTTTCATTCTAGTACAGGAAGCAAATTGCAATCACATTGGCTGTATCTATATACCTTCATGGGAGACTGTTGACTTATAGACATAATTTAAACTCAAAGTCCCCATCTCAAGAGCAGGGTGTGTTTGCCATTCTAACTCACTCAGACTGACTTTCTATAGAACTGAGAAATTGGTGATAAGTGTTCAGGGCACAATGAGTTTGGAAAAAATTGGCAGGTAACAAAAACGGAAGACAGTTCTCGGATCCTGCAGCTTTGCGCCTGAAAGGGCCCTGCAGGTCTGCATCTGTGTGTGATCATTGATTCATCCAGCTTTAAAAGGGAGAAGCCATTACTGACCAATTTACAGATAGGGAAACTGAGGCCCAGGGAGCCAGCATGCCATGGCGAAGACTCCTATTTCACGAGAACAAACAACGGGGCTCAAGAAGTTGCTCAGAGTCCTGAAGTCCCAAGGGGAATGTGCTGCCCGAGGCCCCTGAGGTCTGTCCTTGGAGCACCTGGCTTCAATAGGTCCCCTGTGCAAGAGATGTCAATCATCATATGTCCCTTAGTAAAGGAAAACAGCCTGCCCTCAGCCCTTGAGAGAATGAAAGAGATGGTCTGGACAGTATTCTTGAATCCATAATTTCCCTCCTGTTTCAGGTCTTGGGAAGCCTGGATGAACTGTAGTTTCTATCCTTGGACTCTCATGAGAATCCATTTTTAGGTTAACTCCACCTTCTCTTGAGCCGATTTGCCCACTGCTTGCTGATAAGAATTGGGAAGTAAATACAGGGAGGTTGTTGCCTCAATCCTAGACTGAGGGAAGAATGCCGGCCAGGGGATACATTTAGAGAGAGGAGATCTGAAAAGATGATCAGGTGCTAGGTCAGGGGGAGAACCAGCTCCACATGTCCAAGAGCCTGGGGAGAAAGCTTCATGTCCACTGGGGATGACTTAAGGGTAGGGGAGCAGGGTCAGGTCTTGGGTGGCATAGAAAGCTCTCAGAGTAGGAATGTGAGGCTCTAGTGATTGAGGGATGAAGGGGGAAGGGAGCACCATGGAAGGAACTAGAAGGAGAAGACTGAAAGGGAAATGGAAGAATTTGAGCTCATCCACAGATTTTTATTGCATTTCCCTGACTGAGGGGGCACTCATTACATGCTGGGAAACAACTCCTGTGAAGCACATGACTGCGTCTTGTACACTGACCTTTATACACAGTATAAACAAAGGAGACAATCATCTCAGGGTAGACATGGTCCCCGTCCCCCCTTACATAAAATAGAAAGAATGATATAATGGTTACCTGTCCATTTTCTCATTTTTGTCTTGGCAATGAGAAAATGCAGGTGCAACTTTCATGCTTGATTATGATAATTCTCTTGTTCTGGGTTGTCTTACATGTATCTTCTTTCCTTCTAAAAACTTTCTGGTCTTTCCTTTTTCTATTTGCCTTAACCTACGTTACCTAGGTTTCATATGTGCCTCTAAATTTTAGGCAGTTTCCCATTCCTTTGGCAAGCAGTCTGGATTTGAAGTGCAAATAGTGAATCGTTCTGCTGTACATCACGGAAGTACCCTTCTCACTGCCCCCAAGTGCAGTGTCTGAAGAAGAGCTTCATGAGGTTGAAAATTCAGTGATGTGACAGTCTAAGTGGGCCAGAGGCTGAGGACACAGGTACTGTCCTCCTCCCCCTGCCAGCCCCAATGTCTTCAGCACACCCCACCCCTACCCCGACAGCCTCACAGAAGAAGCACACCTCAGAGAGAACTCTACCCTATAATATTCAATGTGCAGTATCCCACCCACTCGTCCATTTGGTAATTCTTTGGTGCACCCATGCAACAAACACTCATCAAGCACTTACCAAGTGTGAGGCGCTCCCTCTGGTAGTTCGGATACAAAGAAAAATAAAATGGAAAACTAATTTAGCAAAGATATTTCATGAAGTTAAAGTGGCCCTTAGTCCATTCATGAAATATTTTCAGTCTTATTTTGTGATTGGCATACAGCTGGAAGCGGAATTCACCCTCTTCCCCCAGTTTGCTGCCTGGGCTCCATAGAATCTCAGCTCCGTCCACCCTGAGATTTCTCAAGAACATCCACTGTCATGAGCTTGACTGTGGGCCAAGACGGTGTCAGAACTCTGCTCAGAGGGGCGGTTTTATTTGCTGACTGGACGGTGCTGCCTCATTTGCCCCCCAGTGTGTGAAATGCACCTTTAGGGAGATCTTCCCTCTTGTCTCTAAGAATAATGGACCCATTGACCTATAATGGGATGAGGATGTCACAGAAGAAAGGGGATGTTGAACATGGAGGCATTAAGACCGATGATGCCCTGTAAGGAAGGACCCAGCCTGCCTGACCATTTGCCTCCTCCCGCGATACCGGCATAGGCCACAATATCAAAAGAGTCTCCTAAAAGCATGCGGGAAGGGAAGGCTGCCCTTTGTTCTCAAGATCACCCTAATGACCCTTGGGAGGCCACAGCCACTTGGGCAAGTGAGGGGATTCCTAGGACTATTCGCTGTCACCCATGTAGGACACTGCCAAGTGTCACAGTTTCAGTGTATAGCTCATAAACAGCTAAAAACAACACTCATGTCGTAGACAGGGCTGGGCTAGCCATGGGAAGGAGACTCTGACACCAGGTAGTGGCAACTTGGAAAAATGGGAATTGGATCTCTTGGAAGCTGAAACACTGCCTGCTCGGACACAGATGTGGACCTCCATTGATCCATCTGCTGGGCTGCAGTGTCCTCACTAAAAAAGGAGAGGGTTTGAATGTGCTTTTTCTGAGATTGACTCTGATGCAATGCTGTGCTCTTTGGCAGGACAGAAGGTGTCCTTTGCCATGGACTGGACTGGACCAGAAACCCTCATGCCCCACTGTCAGTCTCTTTTCACTTCATCTCCCCACAGTCAAATATGTCCCCTTGCTTTTCTCCCATCCCCATGAAGGAATGAATCAACACTGGACAGGGGGAAACTGGCACTGAATTCTCTTTCAGAGCAGCAGGGACCTCAGCAGGGAGCCAAGGAGGGGGCGGAGGAAACTGCCTCTTCAGGCTGGGAATTCACAGATGGCCAAGAAGGAGGAGGAGCAGGAGATGTCATTCCAGAGCCCATCTCTTAGGAGGAGGACACAGTCCTCCCCTGAGCCATGGTTATTAGGCTCATTCTTCTTCCAGTTGCTGTAGCCCATCCTCCCTCCTGTTACATACATAAACTGGCCTTCGGTCACCTCATCTGTGATGCCCAGGAAAGCAATGTCAGGGGCCATGTCCTGGATGGCTTTGTTCTCCTCAGCATTCTTGGGGGTGGCCACGGTGGCCCCAAGCTCAGCGCACAGAGCCTTCACTTTGGAAAAAGGCATCTTTTCACCATTGGTCACGTAGAGCATCTTTCCAGACTTTTTACCCAAGGAGAAGCTTTGCACTGAAATCACAAAATGTAGGTGGGGTTGACTTGGCTTCAAGCCCAGCCTGGGACAGCAGATGAAAAAGCCCTTCTCTGGGAACTTGGGAGTCTGGGGTTGAGCCCCATTCTCTACCACCTCTGGTGAGATCCTAGTAAGAAGGTGGAAGGCAAGTCCCTGGCAGCAAGCCGGGGCTCTCCTGGCATATCCCATCCTTAGGACAAATATCTGTTAAAAACTGTTCCAGTACAGGTGGACCTAGGGAAACATGCTTGAGCCCCACTGCCAGACATGGGCACCAGGATGAGAAAGAGGCATGGACCGCCATCTGAGGCCCGTGGGTGCTAAGGAAGGAGCAAAGATTCCAGAGTCAGCAGACCTCCACGCCATCCTCCTTCCCACTTCCTAACTGTATGCTGTTGAATGAATTATCTATACTTCCCGGACCTATTTTTTTCTCACCTGTAAATAAAATGGGTGTAATACCCACAAATAGGGATGGCAAGACGATTGAATAAAACCAAATTATGAGAAAATTCCCACCTAGTATATAATAAGTTGTCATAAGTGTAAGTTCTTTTCCACCATCCCCCCAAAACCTAGAGCATTCTGGAGAAAAAAGTTAGAGTCAAGAACACATTGGGGACAGAAAAAAAGCTTACACTTTTTGATGTGATCCAGTTGTGATTTCAGGCTCCTTATCCGTCCCTCTAAGTCAGCCAGCTTAGCCTCGGCAACTATAAAGCAATAGGGAGAGGACATTTATTTAGAAGAAGACCCTCAATTGGAGAGCAGAGTATTTTGAAAAAAAAAAAATGAGCTTACTGAAAAGTATTCGTATTCCAGAAAAATAAGAAAACAAAAAGAAGCAAAAGGGGAAAAAAACTGTATTCCTGCCTTCTCAGATATACTTAGTAACTATTGTAAACTATAACTCTGGAAATAATAATAATAATACCATAAACTATAGCTCTGGATCCTTTTCTTCATATACTGCTTAAATATTGCAATATTATAATTATTTATAAGAAAAGGCCCAGCTAATTTTTCTCCTTTTTGAAAACTTTTCTTAATCATATTTTCATTTCCTATTCTAGGCAAACACTTTAATACGTTTATTATTCTGATAGGCCAGTGGACAAATATAAGTAAGAGGTCATCCTTTTGGTTTTGTTGTTACTGAATTTATTTTACTCTGAACTAAGTTGCTGTGATGTCCCCCATTATCCAGGGGTCCAATGAGGCCAACCCTTTTCATGCCACTCTTGTGACAACAGACAAAATCCAACAGCAGAGAGGACCAGTTTCCTCCCTTGCAGCCTGGAACCACGTACTGGACTGTTGCAGCTGAAGAAGGGCCAGGGCACATGTCCTACAGAGGTCTGCCGAGGGTGAGGCGGGCAGGGTTCGGAAGTCTATACCCGGGCACCAGTGGGAATCCCCTTGGGCCCCAAGGAACTGAGAGGAATGAGGGCGCTGGGTCAGGAAGCAGAGCTGAGCATCTTCCAGTGGGGCAGCAGGAGACGGGGCACCTCCCACCTGGCCCTGGAATTCCCAGGTCCTGGGTCCCCGCAGCCCACATCACTTGCTGGGGTGAGCTCCTTACCCGAACTGTCTCCACGATCTCCTTTGTGGCCCTTTGGTCCTGGAAGCCCAGGATTCCCTACATTTCCTTGAGGCCCCATTTTCCCTGGAGGGCCCTGCAAGCCTCTGAGCCCTGGCCCTGTTGGAAGAGGAAGGAAATGTGACCCAGTGTCTGTCACTCATTCTCTTTCTCCAAAAGCTCAATATTTGATTGACCCCAAGAAACCACCACTCAGCTAGCAGTGATCCAGAGAAGAAAGGTCCTCCTGCGTCTCAGGGGATGGCCTGTCCTAAGGGCCAGCTCCCTGAGCATCACCAAGTCCTGGGTGGCAGTGAGGGATCCTGGAGAGCCAGAGAAGCATCTTTATTTTGGAGAGAATGCCCTTTTACAGGAGTTTTTCTGAGTGAATCGTCACCTACCATAATGAAAGGCGAGCCTCCTCGTGTCTCTGTGCCAGATCCCTTATAGAGAACACCCTCCCGCTGGGGTAAAAGATTGGAGAAGTCAGAGCGGCCTGTCCTATACCTGGTTCTCCCTTTTCTCCCTCGGGTCCATCTCGCCCATCTCTGCCTGGGGTGCCGTTGGTGACCGGGATGCCACAGGTCACCACTGAACAGGTCTTCTGGGCATCCTCACAGGCTTTTGTTTCTGAGCAGGATGTTGTCACCACACACAGAAGGAGGACAGGAAGTGACAAAAACGGGAACATGGTCCTTACCTTAGAGTGGAGAAAGTCAAAGAAAATAATCCCATCTCATTTGGTTTGCTACCATCTCTGATGTGTTGGACCCTGTGCTCGGGGCAGCTGACACAGAGGGGGATGTCACAACTCTTGGCCCTGAGTTACTCCCAGGCTACTAGGAAAACTATTACTAGCACAGGCAAGATGTATTAGAGTTAGATCAGTGCTAAAACAAATATAGATGCAAGAGTAATATCACAGGGGCCCACTTTCCCTGGGGCTCTCATGCCCTGTGGGCCCAAGGCTTAGTTGGTTAGGCAGCCCTAAGCACGAAAGCCCACAGGGTCTACAAATGCCACACAAGCCCTGTTCCCGATGGCCCGGCAAAGAGAGCTCATTTCTTGCATGACCTTTGGCTACTCTCTTCTCAACTCCCTTTCTTGAGGGCCTAAGTAGCCTAAATTTCCCTCTTCTTCTCCTTCCTATGGACGCTAAAGGTAGACTCAAACTATAGCATGTGACCCATTGCTTGGCGGGACCTGTTTTACAACATCCGTTGTCTCGTGTCGCATAAAAATCTGTTTTACACCACAGGACCCCAACCACCCCCAGAATCACAGCTGTTTCCCCAACAACCTGTCAATCATCCTGTTTCATAAAGTCTGTACTTTGTGACAGGCACTTGCTGGGACTCGGGACCCAGAGTACCCTGAGGTATGGAAACTTGTTCTGACCCTGAGAATGGAACCTTCTTTGGTCATTGATCCTGGCCAGTTGCCACTTAGATTTACCTCCTTCCCTTGCTTTGAGATTTTCCACCGAGAGGCCATTTTTCCAGCCAGAACCCAGGCTCCTAAAATTTCTGTTCACCCTGGGCCCAGCAGGGTCAGCTCATACTCCTCCTGGCAGGATCCTCTGCATGCTTCCGAGACGCTTCTCCGGCTCTGTGCCCCCATCCAGCCATCAGATTCCCATCCAGCCTTTGCTCGAGCTGGTCCCCTTCCAGGAAGCCTCACAGCCCAGCCCCCATGGGCCTATCCCTCTGCCCCTCTCTGACCTCTAATTCCAACGTCCCTGCATAACTACTGCATCTGTCCTTGGCCACCCTGGCCTGTCAGCTCCCTTAACCCTCCTTCCCTCCAGGACTCAGTGAGAAGTAGGAAGTTGAGAGGGAATTTTCTTTCTTTCCTTCTTTCTTTCTTTTTTTTTTTTAGGATTTTTAATTTTTAAATTTATTTATGTGCTCTCTCTTTTTTGTTGTTTTTTTTTGTTTGTTTGTTTGTTTATTTTGTTTTGGCTGCACTGTGTGGCATGTGGGATCCCAGTTCTCTGACCAGGGATGGAACCCGTGCCCTCTGCCGTGGAAGCACGGATTCTTAACCACTGGACTGCCAGGGAAGTCCCGGAAGGGAATTTTCTTGATCAAATCTTCTCCACCTTCCCTCTCTCTTAAGCTCCCCTGATTATGTGGGAGGCCAAAGCCAGAGCTAAACATGTTGCTGGCATACACACCCCACTTCCATTCTTCTGTTTGGCTGAAAAGACCACCTTTAGTTTGCAGATGGTAACCTGGATCCAGGAAGGGCACAAGGCCCCAGGTCAGAGAGACAGAGGCCCTCAGGGGGCCTGACAACCCCACCACAGCCCCTGCCTGGAACTCACCAGGGTCAAGCCAAGTGGCCAGACTCTTGGCCAAGGCCTCCTCTTCTGTCCTCAGAAATGACTTACTAGGGGCCTCCTCAGAGCACAGAGGCTATGGCAGGGAAGCTGGTCCTCCAGGCTAGGCCTCTGGCAGATGCCTTAGCAATGTCAGCCCCAATTAGTCTGGTGACCAGGGACAGTGCTGGACTGGCCTTCAACCCCAGATTAATAAACAACCATCCTCAGAACCGCTGTATCCTGGGCAGTTCTCCAGGGCTGCTGGTGGGGTCTCCAGCTTAGCACTGGGCAGCTCTCTACTGCAACACCCCAGACTCCTCCCACTGCTCCCTCCCATGCATCTGTCTCTATAGCTCTGCTATCTGATCCTCTAGAATCACAGATTCCCAGATCATAGATCAGAATCCCAGAGGACAGTTCTTTCCAAATATTTGTCTCTGGAAGGGACATGCATAGACATCCTACCAAACACGTGCTCATGCAGACACACATGTACAGGCGTACACCTGTGTATCAGTTGTTCTGCCTAGTTCCCCCTTCCATTCATATTTAATTTACTAGGAGCAGGAGGGAAGGAGTTAAACACCTACAGCACTGAGTCACCTCATTCCTCCCTTGTCATTCAGAACATTCGTCAGCTGCCCTGTCGGTGCGTCGCAGCGCTAGGCACAAGGAAAGGAAGTGTTTGTAGACAACTCAAATTCAAAGCTGAACATGGGCATTTGCACTAGCTCTTCCAGCTTAGGACACTTCTCTCCATCTTTGCATAATTGCTTGTTGTCGTTCAGATTTCATCTTAAATATTATTGCTGGAGAAAGGGCTTTCCCTAACCATTCTATCACAAAATTATAATTCTCTGTTTTAGTTATCTGCTTATAATTCTTCTCTATGTAAAATTGTCCTATTTCTTTGGTTGCATATTTATTGACCATCCCACTCCTTTAGAACAGGAACTTCATGAGAACAGGCATCTTGCTTCCCCACCTCTAAGAGGGCCTGGAAACGGAATCAACGCTCAAACATTTGTGGAACAAAGGAATCCTCCGGCATCGTGTCCTCAAAAGTGGCATCGTGTCCACTTTTCTAGGGCAGGAGCTGCATTTGATTCCCCTCCTTGTCTCCAGGGTGTAACTCAGGGCTGGGCACTTGGGGAGGATCCACTGAGAGAGTGAGAAGGGAAGCAGAGACGCTGAGCAGGGCAGACACCAGATCAGTCTGCGGCTCCTCCACGCCTGGGATTCCAGGAGTGTCTGGTTCTTATCTCCAGAGGCTGATCAAGTGGCCTTTTTCAAGTCACTGATATAACTTTTGATTCCTGCCTTCCCCCAAACTTACACCCACTCTTTGAAACACTTAGTCTCACCAAACAACTCTAGAGGTTTGCTTTTTTCCTGCGGTGGAGCAGGGGTAGGGCCGCTTCCCTTGGACTCTGCCTTGTGATTGCTGCTTTCGACCCTCAAGAGTCATCGGCCCTTGTGTACTCAAGTCACTGTGCCCTGTTCAGCAAGCCCCCCAGGTTCCTCTTATCAAGGAGGCTGCCAGGCACTGAGAGGGGCCCCTTGTAAAGAAGACCCCCCCTCAGGGCTGTGTTTCCTGATGCCATTGACACAACTCCGAAGGGCCCATAGGCTCAGAGGACAAAGAACTCTCAAACCCTACGGCAAATGAGCAGACCTCCCAGAAAGGTGGAAATCTGAAGCTGAGAGATTTACATACAACCAGGACCCTATATGTCCTACAGACTTAGAGGAAAGATGGCTTTAGAAGGAGGGAAGAGGATAGAACGGGAGGAGGGAGGGATATGCACTGCGAGCAAAGGGACAATAAGAAATACTTGACTCTGGTGGGACAAAGCCCCCCCTCGAGGATGCGTATCCATTGGGTCTGTCCTGTCATAGATCTGGGGTTTGAATTTATGCTTATTTTGCTATTATTATTATTATTAAAATTTTCCCTTCATGCCAAGATGAAAAATTGTTTTTCAAGTGTCCCAGCTCATCACAATCTAGTGTAGCATGGGGACGTAAAAGCAATGGAGGACCTTACCCTTAACCCAGGCACCTCAGGATTTTCTCAGATGAAGATCAGGTAAATTAGAATTCACCTTATAAAAACTACTGAACACAGTGAAAAATAAGTAGAGTGAAATCTGACTGACACAAGACTCAAAACTAGGCCTCGGAATGCTGTCAACTCTAGACAACAGATAAATTGATAGTTTTAAAAAGACAGTATAGGGCTTCCCTGGTGGCGCAGTGGTTAAGAATCTGCCTGCCAATGCAGGGGACGGGGGTTCGATCCCTGGCCCAGGAAGATCCCACATGCAGCAGAACAACTAAGCCCGTGCACCACAACTACCTGCGCTGTAGAGCCCATGAGCCACAAGTACTGAAGCCCGCGCACCACAGCTACTGAATCCCGCGTGCCTAGAGCCTGTGCTCTGCAACAAGAGAAGCCACGACAATGAGAAACCCACGCACCACAAGGAAGAGTAGCCCCCGCTCGCCACAACTAGAGAAAGCCCTCTCAAGGCAACGAAGACCAAACACAGCCAAAAATAAATAAATAAATTTAATTTTTAAAAAGACAGTATAAATAAGGAATAAAGAAGGAATAATAAATAAATAAGGAATAAATAAAAATTAAACAGTGAAACTCGAACTACAATAAGGAAATAACTATAGAGCTATTAATAAAATTTCAGAAACGCTCGTTCTTTGCAAAAATAAACAAATTTGGCAAACATAACCCTGGCGGTTTGAATTACTCTCCTGATTTCCACATTTTCTTTTCATAGAAATATATATCCATGCCCTTTGCCATGGTACTTTGCAATGCCTCCCACTGGAGTATGTGGAGTAAACACCCCAACCCCTTTGATATTTGCCTTGGCCATGTGACCGTGAGCAGACACTAAGGGAGCAGCAGCTTTAAATGTGGGAAGAATATGTCCCCAGTAGCCACTAATATCAGAATAATGAAATGATGTGGAGCGAACAGGAACTCCCCTGAAAGCTTGAAGTAAAAAAAGAGTTTAAATTAAAGTCCAGCCATGCATCCATGGTTAATAGCACAGTCCCTGGAATCTGACTTCCTGTATTCATAGCCCACTTCTGCCATGAACTGGCTGCATGATCTTTGGAAAATCACTTTAATCTCTACGTGCCTCAATATTCTCATCTGTAAATTGGGCGTAATAATAACGTCTACATAATAGGGTTAATGAGGATTATATGAGTTAATGGAAGTATAATACCTGGTACGTGGTAAGTGTGATGAGAGTATCAGCCATTAGACCAAGTAGGGTATCCCAGGAATGTAAAGATGGTTCAACATCAAAACATAGTCCAGTTAACTCACTAATTTAATATATAACAAGTTTAAGAATCTTAATGCAGATATGTACAATCTTGAGGCTTGAAGCTCACCCTTTTCTCGAAACTAATACATGTTCTCAAAATTCTTCATACCTATTCTTCCCTTGGAATACAAACTTTCTAGGGTTGAGTTAAAATATAGTCCAAATGATTATTGTCCCTTAGTTTTGTCACTAAAATCTGTTTTATCTCTGATTCATCACCACCCTGGCCATAGAGTGGCGGCTTCTTGAAGTGAAGGGTGGACAGTGCCTCCTCTCTTATTTTTTTTTTTTTTTTTGCATGTATGGTTGGTAGAGAGAGTGATGGTGCCCAGGGTGGCAATACCTGCTCACAGGAGGCACCATATATCAGTGGGAACACTGCTGCTTCTCGGCCCATCCTAACTGGTTGTTGGGTCCCTCTGTATGACTGATTATAAATGACAGCTCCTCCCAGGAGCTGGTCCTTCAGATAAGGGGCTCTGTAAAATCCTCCAGCTGCCTGCTCCCTACCCTCAACATGACATCAGTGAACACGTCACTTCATAGTCTCTTGCTCTTCAAGTCCCTGTGTTCCAAGAAGCAATCTGCTCGTGAGTAGGGCTTAAACTCTGGCTAGCTTCCATGACATCGACATTGGCAGCCCCTGGGAAATTCCATCCAAGTGGTGGAAATCCACATTGCCCCAGAACACACCTGCTAACAGTTCTATTCTCCCCCTTCTCCATCTCCCCATGCCTCAGCAAGATCAGGCCCTCTGCTGGTTCAGCTCTTCAGCAATTTTAGAACAGGAGATTCCTGCCTTAGGTGACTTAATGAGGGAAGGAAGGCAAAGTAATTCGGGCATCCCTATTTGCAAAGATTAGGAGGAGGATAGGACAGTCCCCTCCCCCATGCCACAGGGAGAGGAGAGGAAGGGATAAATTCCATTGTGAGAGTACAGATGTCACCCATGGAAGGTCAGCTTGCTTTCGCCTCTTTAGTCTTCCTTATACTGACCAACAGAATGCGAATTACTAAACCACTCACGTTGAATGGCCCTCACCTTGCAGGTTCCATGGTGGGGTCCCTGGAACCCCCTGGACTCATTAAAAGATGACCCTTTTACTCTCACCTGTGGGCTCTAGATGCCAGTACCCAGGAACAAGAAATGACTCAACTCACACTTGACACCCTTTTGATGTTAACAGCTTAAAGGAAATGCCAAAGAAATCACCCGATAAAGCTCAGTACACATTCATGATGAAAATGAATCTCAGCAAACTATGAAAAAGAGGGAACTTTGCCTTGATAAAAGGCATCAGAAACCTAAAACAAGCAACTCCATGCTGAAATACTGGAAATGTTCTCATGATACATTCAATGCGCCCCTAAAGATAACATTCATCACTGAGTGTCTTCAGCAATATATAGGGTCTCCTGGCCCCTACAAAAAGATAAGAATGATATATAAGAAATATAAATATCATGAGGAACAGGCAAAATTTCTGTCATTTGTAAATATAAGCATATATTTATAAAATGTGAGAATCAATTATTAGAAATATTAGAGGGAAAGTGAGAATCCAAAATGATGGCTGGACATACAATCAACCAAAAATAAATCAATAGTTTTCTTATAAACCAGCAGTAATTAATTTAAAATGTGATAAAAATAATATAATAACAATTGCAAATAACACCATAAAGGAAGTAAAAATAAACCTAACAAGAAATGAGAAGACAACGATTTTCAGAGACTTAGACTGTTCCTCCGTAAAATACGGGAAATACCTTTCTCCGTACTTTTTTGAATTTTGGGGAAGGCTCAATAATTTGTGTGCTGGGCCCTAAGCTCATGTGGCAGGGTGACCAGATTAAAAATTGACATTCATGAAAGAATGAGAAATAGTTCTGCTCGTTCCCATCTGGTTTTGTGGATTGTGATCCAGAACTTCCTCTTGTCCCGAAAAAGAAGTATATGCAGTGAGGGAGGGCATTACGTGAAGGTGGGAGAAGTGGGGACCTTTCTGGAGATGGGACATAGATATGGTCACCTCCTCAAGCAAGTAGAGACATGATCCAATTCCCACACAGCCTTGGGACATGGGGGCCATGGTCCCTTTCCATGCAGTCCTGAGACTGAGGTGGCTCACAGAGCCCTGAATGCCACCACTGTTGGGCCATGGCAAACATCCAGGGGGCTGAGTGGGGAACGGAAGGCATGATATCACCACCCTCAAATGGAACATGTAGACTTAGATCAGGAGCTATCTGGATGCCAGCCATCAACACTAATGCTCCTCTGTTCCTCCAGACATTTCTGTAACCCCCCATCTGCCCATACAACCTGAGGGTGGGAGCAGGTTGCCCCTTCCACCCAACAAAGAAAGCTTAACCTGAGATTGAACTTTCCACTTTTCAGGTAAGTGGGGCCTCAGAGCCAGAGTTAACTTGATTTCTAAAATCACAGAAATATTTCTTGAAACCAAAGCAATGGAAACTCATGTTAACATATTCATGATTTATTACACTTGAATCATCTCTGCTCAGTGAGAGGATGGGGTGGTGATGAGCATAAGCTTCAGGTTCAGGTAGATGGGTTTGAAAACAGCCTCTGTCACTTGCTCCGTGTAACAAAACTCAAAACATTTAACTGCTTTAAGTTTCAGTGTTCTTGTATAAAAAATGGCGAAAATAATGCTCGTTCCATGGCACTGTGTGAAGATTAAATCATAGTTTATAAGATGTCTTAGAAGTGCTTGTCAAGGTGCTTGGTATATAGTATATGCTCAATAAACACTTCACTGAGGTCTGAAGTGGTGGGGATGTGTTCATCAGCAGGAAGTTACTTGGGTAATGCCTGAGGTGGGAGTGAGATCTTCCCTAGAGGCATAGGCTGGCTGCTTTTAGGTCAGGGAGTTGAGTTGGTACCCCCAGAGTCAAGGGAGTGGATAATACATGCCAATTACTAGGGGTGGGTTGGCCTCCACCATGCTGGGGCACCACCCGGCCCTCTGACCTCATGGAGAGCCTGAGCAGATGTGCCCCACAGACCTCAGGCTGCCAGATAATCCCGAATGTATCCTTAGCTCCACACATTTGGAATTTCCCAGAAGTCCACCCATCTATCATTATGCTTGAGCGGCACTGCTAAATCTTGATAAGGCTGGGCAGGCAGTGGGCTGCAAAGAAAGAGTAGAGGGGCCAGGAAGCAGGCACCCTGTGTGTGCTTTTGGAGGGAACCTCCATGCCAGGACTTCACTGTTGCCATCTATAAATGAAGGAGTTGGACAAGAAGAGGAAGAAAGAAGCCTCCCTCTCTTGCCAAAGGGCGAAGTTAGAGTGGCTGTCTGGAGTGCAAAGCTGAGAAGGGGCTCCGGGGGGAGTCAGACTGATTAGTAATCAAGGGGGAGGAGTCAGGGCCCAGCGGGGAGTGCCGTGGCTAAGATACCTCCAACTCTTATAGCTACAAAGGTGTTACAGTACCTCATAGACCAGGTGGATTCCCCAGGACGTGGGCTGAAAGGCAAGGCAGGACCCTCTCCATCCTGTGGCCGTGGTGCCTGCTCAAAACTCACAGATGGCCAGTCGGGACTGCAGGCAGTTCTTGTCATTCCACCGGCCATCTGTGTACATCTCCACACACTTCTCTTTGCCCCAACCCCCGGGCTCCCCTGGGTACCAGTTGGTGTAATCCACAGGGGTTCCATCCAGGTAGTGGAAGTTTCCAGCAGTGGGACCCTCAGTCAGGCCCAGGTAAGCGTAAGTATTGTGCTTCTTCACGATGTTTGCAATGGCCTCATTCTCCTCTAGACTCCTTGGGGTAGCAATGCGCCCACCTGCTTTGGCACATGACTCTCTAATGGCATCAAAATTGACCGACTGCCCGCTGGTGGCGAAGACCTTCTCTCCCACTGCCAGCATGGACCCCTGCAGACTGAGGACTGACAGCAGAGGAATCCGGGTCAGGCCACAGGCCTCTTTGTTTCCAAGTCCTTTTCCTTCCCTTTATGCTCTCTGCCTTTATGCGCTTTGCAATCTCTTCACCTCTTCCTCTCTCTCCTTCTTCCCTCCCTCTTCCAATCCTAGTCTTTCTGGATTCCCCTCCATGCTCCCATCATTTAATTATCCGTTCACCCATTTAACAATTACTTATTGACCGTCTATTATGTGCCTGAAACTGTGCAATTTCCTGGGATTCAATAGAAAGCAGTACAGCCAGGAACATTGCTTCCCCAGGACATAGGGAGAGAATCCACATCTACCTCGGTCTCCTCTGAGCCGTTCAGGAACATCTGAACAAGGACCTCCATGTCCACACTTGTTTGTCAAGTCTCTAGAGTCTGGAGCCTGATGCTGAGAACGAGGAGACCTTATGGGAACCCCCTACCCTTAGAGGGCCCCAAGGGATCCCCTTACCGCGCATCATCTTCAGGATTTGATGGTTGATCTCAAGGAGTGTGCTCTGGAGCTCCTCGTCTAGATAAGGTGGAAGCCCTGTAGAGAGATCCCCAGCAAGAAGAGGGGCAGGCCAACAAAAACCCCCACTTGTGCCAAGCAGGTGTGAGGCCAGCTGCAAGCCTGCCATTCTGCCCTTCACTTGTCTAGAGCCACTGCCCAGGCCCCAGGTCATAAGGGTCCCCGAGGTTGGAGTGTGTTTCCTACTCCCTACACACTTGTCCTTTAATGCAGCCTCGCACTTACTCAGCCCCCTCTCTGCTCTTCTTTCCTGCCATATCCTTTCATGGCTCTGTCTGTCCACTTCTGCGGGGTTTTCTAGTTTCTGGGCAGGGCCCCCTTCCCCACCTTCCAACCACAAGAGCAAATGTGGTTCTCTCTGACTCTCCTGATGGACCTTGATTACTGCTCAGAGCTGCAGAGTTGCCCTGGACATGCGGGGTTCCCAATGATATCATCTGTCTGGTCCTTGGTCCACATAAGCCCCTGCGCCCTCAGAATGCCCCTATGCCTCAGCACTAGGAAGTGCCTCGCCTCCTCGCAGTGCTGTCCCAGTTCCCACACCTGACGCCCTGTGTCTCCCCATCAGCTGTTGTGATGCGTGGAACACTTCCACTACCCACCAGTCCCTGCGCTGTGGCCCACGACCCAGACCCCTCTGATTTCTCAACCTCATATTCTCTTATCTAGGTTGAAACATATACCCTTTGGGGACTTCCGTGGTTTTGTCTGCTCCCCTTCATCCCTCAAGTAACTGACCACATGGGCACGGTGTCCAGTTGCTTCTGTCCACTGGCCACATCCTGCTCACCTGGAGGACCCCTCTCACCAGGCTCTCCCTTTTCTCCACGCTCTCCAGTGAGGCCAGGGGCTCCAATCATCCCATCACGCCCAGGGGGGCCTGGCATTCCTCCAGGGGGGCCCATGAGGCCTGCAGAGAGAGGGGGACAAGGATGTATGCTATCTATCATCCACAGTGGGTTGGGGCTGATGGGACTGGACCTCCATTATCAGCCAGGCTGACTCACCTGTCACTCCACGGGCACCTTGAGGGTAGACCCTCCAGGGCTGCTCCAGTCTATGGGTCCCCAGAAAGTCCCACCATCCAGCTGACCCTTGAACGCAGCCCAGAACCCTGGACAGCAAGTCCCCCTGAAAACAGGTCACTGTCCCTCAGCTCCCACTCAGTACCTGGAGGTCCAGGGTCTCCTTTGATGCCATCTCTCCCATCTCTTCCTGGCAGGCCATGGGATCCAGGAGTACCAGGGGTGCCAGGGCTTCCAAGACAAACTTCCTTCATGTTGTACTCAAGGCCAGAAACCACCATCCAGATGAGGGTGAGGGTCAAAGAGCACAGCAGCATGGTGCCTGCTCCAGCGGCTCCTTCTGTGGAAGGGAAAGGCTGTGGCCCACCTGAAGCATTTGCCAAGGTCTCCCCTTGCTGTGCTTTGTCAAGATTCAGGCACATGATGGAGCCTGAGGGCCAGGGCAGGTACAGACAGGAGCTCTGGAAAGACCCATACTATCCTTGGAAACTCCCAGCATCATCTGGTATCTAACATGGTCTCATGCCCCATCCCTCTGGCTGGAGGTGGAGTGGTACCTGGGCAGGTGAGCAGTGGTAAAGAGCTCTGGAGAGTCAGAGGACCTCGGTTCTAATGGAGTCTCTGTTCCTCGCTGTGTGACCGTGGGAAACTCACTTCACCTCTCTTGGCTTCAGCTGAAACTTCTGTCCTGGAGGCAATCCTGGCCTGTCCCTCCCAGGCTGTTGGGAGGAAGGATGTGGTCAACATCCACTCGCTCCATCTGTCCCTCATCCTCTCAGCTACCCGTTGCTCTTGAGTTCTAAGGGATCATGATCCTGAGGATGAGCAGAGATGACCAGGGCCCACGTCTTGGCCCCCCCACGGTGGTCAGTGATAGGGAGTCCCCTCCTCCCTGCTTTCTCGGGACGCTTTCTCTTTGGCAGGCTGTTTCTCCCCCTGCCTCCACCCTGCAGGCCCTGCTGAATCCCTGGGGCCAATGGGCCCGGCCCAGGCGCACGGTGAAGTATGAGGATATTCGCAAGCCCACCTTCCTGTACCCATAGTTAGGGTTCTGTGGAACAAGTCCCAGTGGTACCCAGGGAGGGCCCCTCCTTCCCTGCCTGACCCATAGTGAAGCCTGTGGCTGCTGGGCTGCTTCATGCTGCTGCAACCCTGGGAAAGACCCAGGGGATGGGGCTAAACTCACCCACACGAACAGAGCCTATGTGGCTCTCTGCCTCCAGATCTGCCTCCAGGTGGCGAGGTGGACAGCAACATTTATACTGACCGTAGGCTACCAGGCTTCCTCTCCACCCCAGGGAGGGGCCTGCCACAAGGGCCTCTACTCCAGGACAGCCAGGCAGGAAGCTGTCATCTTGTTTACCCAGTACTTTTCCCCACAGGGCACTCAGCTGGAGGGCCACTTAGGAAACCCACTAAAGAGAAACTCCAGATCGGTAAGAAGGGACAATTCCCACGGACCGGAGGCCACCCACTCTCCCTCCACCCACTTTCCCCAAAGCAGTGAAGAACGAGAGCACTTATATGGGAACCGATGGAGCCACGTGGCAAAGGGAGCCCTCTCCCTCCTGGGCGTTGGCCTCCCGGTCCTGGCTCGTGACACGTTCGCAGCCCCAGAATCACGATCCCCCGAAAGCCCGCCAGCTGGAGAGAACATACCAGGGCTGGACTCTTTTCCCAGGGGAGCAAAGAGGCAGGTCAGTGACATACAGGGCTTCCTCCTGGGGCCATTCCAGCTCCAGAGCCTCTTTGGCTCTTGGAAGTGTCCATAGGGCTCCAGAGTGTGCAGAGGTCATGTCTGAAGCCAAAGGGTGGTCAGGGTGAGCTGGAACAAACTGTCTGTCATGGGGCGTGGCTCCCCACTGAGCCCCCAGCTCTTGCTTCCGGGGCCTGCAGCTGAGTTGACGGAGCATGGTTCACCGGTACAGGTGAACCCTGGGCGGGTTGCCCAGCCCTCCGCCCCGGCAGGCTCAGAGGTGGGGAAGCAGGGCGGGGGCTGGAAGGTCACAGGAGGACAGCAGTTTCTGTCTCGGCCTTGGTGATGTCTGACGACCTGCAGTGGTGGTTTCTTTAAGTAGTGGAATGACATGTGAAGCCTTAATTGATAAGATTCCCTCTTCAAGCCACTTGATGAGGAGGGAATCTCTAACGTAGGGATGGTAACGATGGGGAACAGAGACAGGAAGAAATCGCCATGCTTACCTGTGAGTGGTCTGAAAAATCTTGAGATCCTCAGGGAGAGCGGGAGCTCAGCTAATGGAATCCCTTTCCCAGGAGCAGGGAGCCTGTCAGAGCCTCGCTGGAGCCCTGAGTGCTTTCAGCTGCCCTGCTGCCGCCTGTCATGTGCCCTGCGACCCTGTCAGGCACAGGATGGGGAGCCAGGGCCAGCGCAGGGTTGGGGCAACTGGGGAGCAGCTCCAGCTTAAGGACCACAACTCGGCTTGGAGGCAATGCGGTTCTGCAGGTGAAGGAATGGGAGCAGGGGTCTTCTTGGGCAGATTTTAAAGGGTCTCGGGGGAGGCAGCCTGGAGGTCCGGGCCATGGCTGGTGGGGAAGGGTGTGGACTAAGGAGTCAGACACACCTGAGCTGCACTTTGGAGCTGCCACTTGTTATCCCTGTGGCCTAGATCAGGTTATATAACTTCCTGAGCCATGGTTTTCTGGGGTTCTTTGACATTATTATTTTGAAGTAATAACAAACCTACAAGAAAGAGGCAGGTGCACTACAAATTTTTTTCTGAACCTATGAGAGTAGGTTGCAAACATGACACTCCATCACCCTCGTATATTAGTTTATATTCCATATGAAGATGTTTTCCAATATAACCATCAAAATCAAGAAATTAACACTGGTTCAGATATTATTTTTACTTAAAAACATGAAAGAGTATCACGGGGTATTTTATTTAATCTTTTAAGTCACCTGTTTAACTTAAGTCACTCACATGGCTTAATGCCAATATATTAAAGTATGTCATAAAAATTCTAATAAAATGACTAATTAATTATTTACCTGGCCTTACCTCCTTCTTCATCCTGTGTTCCACCACTCTCCTTCTCCAGCTTCTAAGAGGATGCCCCAAGTTCACAGAACTGAGGGGTGCTTTCCACGGCGCTCTTCCTCTGAGCGTGATTCTTCTCTTGTCTGGAGTGTTCTGACTGCCTTTTCTGCCACACACAACAAAGGGTGGATGTCATACAATATTTGTCTTTCTCTGTCTGACTTATCTCACTTAGCATAATGTCCTCAAGGACTATCCATGTTGCTGCAAATGACAGGATTTCCCTTTTTTCGTGGGTGAATAATATTCCGTTGTATGTATACACCACATCTTTATCCATTCATGTATCCGTGGACACTTAGGTTGTTTCCATCCTTGTGAATAATGCTGCAATAAACATGGGAGTGAAGATATCTCCTTGAAAACCTGTTTTCATTTCCTTTGGATATATACCCAAAACTGGGACGGCTGGATCATATAGTAGTTCTGTTTTTAAATTTTTGAGGGACCTCCATACTGTTACCCATAGTGGCTAGACCCATTTACCAGTTTATAATCCCACCAACAGTGCACAAGGGAACAAATAATTTTTTACTGTAAGTATGCAACATTTGGGACGTACTTATACTAAAAAATTATTCATTGTTTATCTGAAGTTCAGGTGTCGTTGGGCATCTTATATTTTATCTGGCAAACCTACCTGCAGGTACCATCAAGCAGAGGCTCTGGGGGAGGCAGGAGAGACCTCCTCTGGCTTGCTGTCATCTTATGGGTTTAGTCTGGGCCCACATTGTCAAAGTTGCTGATTTTTGGCTCAGATACGGATGAAAAGTCTTCCTGACCTCTGTGTGGCTTTTGAGCAGGGGCTGAAGTGTGGAGTGTATGGGTTACAAATGGGGCTGGTATTTAAAACAAACCCCAGCTCTCCTGAAGCGGCAGGGAACATCCAGGAGCCGGGGGTGAGAAAGCCCAGGATTTGCTTTATCCCTGCCTCCACCCGGACTAGAATGACTCTCCTGAGGAGTTTCCATGGCTACATTGGGAGGGAGGACAGCAAGGTAAGACCCAGTAGGACAGAGCAAAGGAAGGGACCAGGTGTGGCTGCAGGTCCCGACCAGCCTTCCTGGGGATGAGTGTCCATCAAAGCAGGGATGGTGACCAAGTGCACAGGCTTCTCACAGAGTCTAAGTGTCCATTTCTCTGGGGCAGTGGGCTCTAGATGCCTTGCAAACACGTGCAAAGCCCAGAGAGGAGGCACTAGCCAGGGCTCAGGCCCTGGTGGTTGTTTACCTGAGGCTGCCTGGTGGAGACAAAGCTGAGAGCAGCCGGTGGGACGGGACAGGACAGGCAGACAGCAGGGGCAGGGAGGGGTTGGCAGCAAGCAGGCTGGGGTTCTCCCCAGGAAAGATGCAGGGTGGGCTGCACCTGGGTCCCAGCCGTAGGGAGCTAGAGAAACCGTCTGCCACCTACACTGCGACAGGAGAGAACTCTCAATGGCCTGCAAGCTTCTTCATGGACAACACTTTAGTTTAACTCCAGTGCATCACGGGATCAAGGAGGCCCTGGTCTTCAGAATCAAACAGGTACATTAGCATGTGCTCTACGCAGTCACAGCTGTTCCCCTGGGAGGAATTCCAGGCTCAGGACAACATGGGATTCTTTTCGCCCTGCTTCATGGAACAACCAGCTTCTGGTCTGATCCCAGCCTCGTGTTTTCACTGGAACTGAAGGGACTTTTCCCATCATGGATCTCCCCACTCCTCCCCCACATTCACTGCATTCATCCGGTGCCTCCACTGTCCTCAGAGGACACCTGAGCCCACATCCTGACACCCATGTGACCCTCCCGTGACAGCCTCGGCCCCCTCCTGGCTCACCCAGGAGCCAGGCCCCGGAACACCGTGGCGTCAGCTGTGGGCGTGTCCACAGAGCTCTCTAAAGAGGCTCCTTCTTCCTGGTCCTACAGCCTGGATGTGTTCTACTCTCTCGTGTGCAGTGCCCTTCTGTGAGTCCTCCTATATTTAATTAACCTCAGATTACAGCAACAATACCTCAACACACTCATTCTAGACTTCTGAAAACATTTCAGAAGGGACCAAAGCCTCTCGGCATTTAGGCCTGCAACGCTTGTCCCAGTGATCTGGGATGTCGGAGCGATGTCCCCTCAGGCCAAGTTGTGAGCCTAAGACTGGCTATGGTCTGGGTTTCATTTTCTAAAAGACCTGAATGTTCAAGAAGAGAGGGCATTCTCTGGAGCTTTCAGCTTAAAAGTGGCTCAAGAATGGGGCCCGAGAAGGAGGTCTCAGCACCGCCCACCCTGCTCCCTCAGGGCATCCTGAAGGGCAGCCAGACCACAGGCTGCTCCACCTGGTTGGGCTGAAGAGATGATAAAAGGTGACAGTTCAGGCAGAGCTCCTGGCAGGGTGACTGGTGTGGGGAAAATCTGATCCTTGCCGGAGTGTCCCACCTCTGTAGAGGTGAAGGGACCAGCTCCTCAGGCACCCGTCCAATGCCCGCCCTTTGCGGGGGCAGGCAGGGCTTCCCTGGCATCTGCGTCACTCCTAACTCTAGGGTCTTCTTCCGAAACTACCCCCTGGTGTGTGGCTGCTGCTTTCCAGGCCCCTTGTAGCAGAGGATGTGTTGGGTGGGTGCTGCAGTTGTTACTCACTGACCCGGGAGAAACTGACTAGGAACAAATAAAGACTCCAGCTTCCAGTCAACATGTATTTAAAACAGCTTCAACCAAACACATCTTGGTTTACTGGGAGATGGTGTTAATATAAAAATTATGACTGTGAGTATAAATATAAAAAACTGAATTTGTGCTTCATATATGACCCGAGCCAGAGGAACTCAGCCCTCTGCAAAGCGAGCACAGCGCCACCATGTGCCAGGGCTGGGACCCTCCTAAGCTACATGGCTGTGCCCCAACTCAAGACCAGAGGGCACATGCTGGGCCACGGGCCCCACACTGCCCCAGGTCAGGAGCCAGGCCTGCAGGGACATTCAGAGAGGCAGGGCCTTCAGGAGTGCAGCTATGGAGATGACCACTGCAGGGCCACTGGCCACCAGCCACATCTGCTTCCACCACAAAGCCTTGTCCCAGCAACCCAGCGGTACTGTCCTGGGGCTGTGCCCACTGCCGTGGCTTGTCTGTACACAGCCCTGCAGACATCCATAGGACAAACACGGAATCTGCATGAGATCCTGACCCAGCATCCAGCCTGGTCCGAGGAGCAACAGGGATACTGAAGCTGGAGGAGAAAGAGCCTCTGCCTGTGAAGTGTGGAAGGGTAACCTGAGGATGAGTGTCTCGGATAAACATGAACCAGGGAAGGGAGCAGGTGACTAATCAGAGACCCACAAGGACGCAAGCACACCCTGCGAATGCAGAGGGAACTGAGAGACCAGCAGAGGGTTGCACACAGCTTGAGGTCCACCCCGGAGAACCAAGGAGAGTTAGCCAGATTGGGAGAGACACATGGGAGGAATAGAGGGGCCCACGGGGGGAAGGAGACCCAGGCTGGTACATGTCACAAAAGGCCAGGGAGTGGTAGGACACAGTGCCACAAATGCTGCTGCCTGTGCCTCAGACTCATGACCCTGGGGAGAATCCTCGCACAGGAAGCCCGCGGTTCCCAGCTGTGCCCCTGAGGCCTGGCTCGCCGCAGGGTGGGGGATGGCACCTGGGCCTGGGGCTTCAGTGTCCTTGATCAGGAATTCCCATTCCCTTCTAAGTTCCACTTGAGAGCAGACACCAACGTTGGATGGCATCTGTGTCCCCCCCGGGTTTCCTGAAGAACCTGAGGGTCAGTCTCTCATGTGCATAATCCTTCCCCACCCCCAGAACAGTGCACCCCTAACAAAGGAGAAAGAAGGGGGTACTCCCTGGGATGAGAGGGGGCACAGGCACACCAAAGCCCTGAGACATCTGATCAGACTGGCGCAGGAACATTTGCCTCAACTGGACTTTTTTGTTCCAGAGAGATGGAATGTTGAGAAAAGGGTTCTGACCTCTCAGGGGCTGTGAATGGCTTCCGTACCTACAGAGGGGAACGGTGCTCCCTGAGTTCTGAGGCTTATCATCCCCAATAGAACTCCCAAGAGGGAGCCTGGCCTCGATCCCACGAGGAATGTATGGGTCAGCTCTGCCCTCTGGTGGCTGAATGAAAAACTGCAGTCAAAGGAGAGGATGTGCAGACAAACATCGCACATCACCCTCCAGGTTCATTGATTCCACCTTCACGGGGGGCTACTTTGTATCAGGTGCTGTGATAGGCCCTGACTTAATCCTCTGACTCCCCTGGTTGTATCCATGAGGATTATTCCCCGCTTCCTCCTGACCTAGTCTGATACAGAGTCCTCACCCTTGTGGGCCTCCCTTTGTCAGGGCTCTTCTTGCTAATCGTCCCATCCCTGTTTGTCCACAGAGGCTGACTCAGTGCTGTGCCCCAGAGAAGGCTGATATAAACCAGTGTCCATTCCTGAACACCTGCTAGGTACATTTACATCTACCATATCCCTCCAAGACTCACTGGAAGACAGGACCCATCTTTACCCCCTTAGAGCAGAGAAGGACACTGAGTCTCAGTGAGGTTCCCATAACTTACTAGAAGTGGTCCAGCCTGCAGGTTCTAGAGCCTGGTTTAAACGTCTTTCCATCTGATCCCACAGCATCTTAGGCATGGCTTCCCTGAAGATCCAGTGCATTCTTTGCCCATAGCCATGGCTCAGGCCCTGGATGGGCTCCTCCTGGACTGTCACTCTGGCAACGTGGACCTCATCCAAGCCTCAGGTGCCAGGACGGCTTACTGTATCCCCCAGAAGCTCCAGCCTTGCTCTTTGCCTAGAATCCACACCCATCCCTGGACATGCTTGATCCTGGCTCAGCTAGACTGAGCTCAGCCACTTATACCCCAGCCTCCAGCCCCAAGGCTGCTGGCCCAGAGCTTGGTACAGGCTGCTCCCAAGGCCCTCAGCAGGTGCACTGCACAGCCGGTGGTGCCACTGGAGCAGGCTCTTTGCTCTAGCTGAAAAGACCCAGATGCCCTGGAGAGGTGGAACAGAGCTGAGAATCCCAGCCTGTACCCACCTTCTGCAGCCCTGAGTAACTGAGTTCAGTCCAGCCCTGGCCAGGGGCCCTGACAACCAGAGGGCAGCAGCTCTACTGGGCCCAGAACACCAGGAGCCCCCTGGGCCCCTCATTCCACACACCTGCTCCCCACACAATCAGCACAGCCCAGCCATTCTTTAATCAACTACAGAGACCATGACATCAGCCCCACTGTTCTCTTAATACCCAGCAACACAGAAGCATCGGCAGAGAGAAGGTGTTCTGATATTTCCAGTGTCTCTGGTGGTTGAACTCCTCCCAGAGAATAGTTGTTTAAGAAATAGTGAATTGTGTCATCAACTTAAATTTAACCCGTTATATTTTCTAGAAATTAAAATATGAAGAGAATCATTTAAAAACCCACTACTGGGCTTCCCTGGTGGCGCAGTGGTTGAGAGTCCGCCTGCCGATGCAGGGGACGCAGGTTCGTGCCCTGGTCCGGGAAGATCCCACATGCCGCAGAGCGGCTAGGCCCGTGAGCCATGGCCGCTGAGCCTGCGCGTCCGGAGCCTGTGCTCCGCGACGGGAGAGGCCACAACAGCGAGAGGCCCGCGTACCGCAAAAAAAAAAAGAAAAAAAAAAAAACAACCCGCTACTTACTAAATACTATCCAGAAGTTTGTTTATAATTCTATTGAGATACAATCTGAGAAAATGTAAAAAACTTATGTAAAAAGAGTTCTTTAAACTAAAAACAAATATAGATAATTCAAAATTACATTTGGACAAAGGTGAGCTATTATAGTGGGCCTTGGTGTGATTTGGGATTTGGTCATGAAGCTAGGAGGTAACTCATTTGAACGTTCTGGATGAGCATGTTCAGGGAAGACCCAGCCCCTGAGGGAGGACGACAGGGAGGACAAAGACCCCTTGGTGAGAAGCCAGCTCAGGGCCCCGCCTGGGCTTCCTGGAGGAAGGGGTGGAAGAGAACATCCTCCCACCATAAACTCCACATGTGGATTCACTGGACAGCGTGGAGGAAGAGGAGGGGCAGGGAACGCCTGGCAGCCACGGAGGGAAAAAGTGGGGGGAGAAAAACAAGGGCCCAGGGCTCGGGTAGCATGTGCTCCCTGATAAGTGCTCCATCTGGATCATCAGATGTGTGACCCAAGTCTAGAAGCTCTGTTTGGTTTTTTTAAAATTAAACTATAGTTGATCTGTAACATTATATTATCTTCAGGTATACAACAGTGATTCAATATTTTTATAGACTCTACTCCATTTAAAGTTATTATAAAATATTGGCTGTATTCCCTGTGCTGTACAATATTCCCTTGTCACCAATTTATATTAAAGATAGTGCTTTACCTCTTAATCCTGCCCCTATCTTGCCCCTCCCCGCTCCTCTCTCTACTATAAATAAACCGCTAGTTTATTCTCTGTATCTGTAAGTCTGTTTCCTTTTTGTTATATTCATTAGTTTTGTTTTTTAGATTTCAAATATCAGTGACAACATACAGTATTTGTCTTTCTCTGTTTGATTTATTTAACTAAGCATAATACTCTCCAGGTCCATTCATGTTGCTGCAAATGGCAAAATTCCATCCTTTTTTATGGCTGAATAATATTCCATTGTAAATACGTCCCAAATCTTCTTTTCCATTCCTCTGTTGATGGACACTTTGTTTACCCCTTATCTTAGCTGCTGTAAATAATGCAGCTATGAATATTAGGATGCATATATCTTTTTGAATTAGTGTTTTTGTTTTCTTCAGATAAGTACCCAGGAGTGGGATTGCTGAATCATATGGTAGTTCTATTTTTAATTTTTTGAGGAACCTCCATACTGTTTTCCACAGTGGCTATACCAATGTACATTCCCACAAATGGTATATGTACTAGGGTTCCCTTTTCTCCACATCTTCACCAACATTTATTATTTATTCTCGCTCTCTGTGGATTTTTTTTTTCAGTCATGCTGCGCAGCTTGCGAGATCTTAGTTCCCGGACCAGGGGTTGAACCTGGGCCATGGCAGTGAAAGCACCGAGTCCTAACCACTGGACTACCAAGGAACTCCTTATTTATTCTCTTTTTGATCATAGCCATTATGACAGGTTCAAGGTGATATCTCATTGTGGTTGTGATTTTCATCTTCTGATGCTTAGTGATGTTGAGCATCTTTTCATGTGAATGTCGGCCACCTGTATGTGTTCTTTGGAAAAATGTCTATTCAGGTCTTTTCCATTTTTTTTATTGGGTTGTTCGGGTTTTTTTATATTGAGCTGTAAGAGCTCCCTTCTGGCCTGTGAAATTTCTGCAGAAAAATTGCCTGATGAGGGTTCTCTTGTATGTGAATCTTTTTTTTTCTCTTGCTGCCCTTAAAATTCTCTTTAACTTTCGCCATTTTAATTATCTTGATATACCTTGGTGTGGGTCTGTTTGGGTTCATCTTGTTGGAGACCCTCTGTGCTTTCTGTACCTGGAAATCTGTTTCCTTCTTCAGCTTTGGGAAATTTTCAGCCATAATTTCATCAAGTACATTTTCTACCCCCTTCACTCTCTCTTCTCCTTCTGGGACTCCCATAATGTGAACGTTAGTACACTTGATGTTGTCCCTAAGGCCCCCTTAAACAATCCTCCTTTTTAGAAAATTTCTTTTTCTTGTTCTTATTGGTTGACTTCCATTATTCTATCTTCCAGATTGTTTATGCATTCTTCTGTATCGCCTAGTCTGCTGTATCACCTAGTTTGCTGGTAATTCCTTCTGTTTTTCATTTCAGTTATTGTAATCTTCTCTGACTGGTTCTTTTTTATATTTTCTGTTAAAATTCTCACTGTGTTCATCTATTCTTTTCCCTAGTTTAGTTGGCATTCTTATTACTAATGCTTTTAACTCTTTATCTGGTAAATCTGTTTCTCCAGCATTTTTTTTCTTGTTATTTTGTTTGAAACAAATTCCTCTGTCTTCTCATTCTGTTTAACCGTCTCTATAAAATTAGGTGAAAGTTAGTAACCTACCGCCGTCTTGAAGGTGTGTCCTTGTGTGAGAGTGCTCCTAAGCAGTTTGCGTGTGCCCGGTGGCTCTGGTGGAAGTGAGCGTGGGTCACATCTTCCCTCAGGGTGTGCTGGCAGCTACCACCTCGGTGGGGGGTAGGGCTGGAGATGGAGGGGCTAGAGCTGGAGCCAGCTGTGAGCAGGGGTGTCTCCTCTGCTCAGTGGCCATCAGTCCCTATTGGGGGCATGGTCAGGGCCCCAGGTGCTGGTGCAGAAGCCCTGAGGGTCAGGTCCCAGCTGGTTCCAGCACTGGAGCAAGACAGGCTGCAGAAGGTGCCCGCTGTGGGCTGGGGTACGCTCTGGGACAGTTCCAGCAAGCCCGTCAGAGCCCCGGTCGTTGCTGATCTGCTGTCTCTGCACGCTCGCCACCTACAGGAGCCCTCACCCTATTGGAGCCAGGGCCAGGTTCAAGCCATCTTCATCCCCCCACCAAGTGTGCTCTCTCCTTAGCAATGGCAGCCTTTGCCCTGGGGGACAGCTGCACCAGAGCCAAGAGTGGCTGGGCAGGCTCCCGCTGTGGGCTGGGGTACGCATGAAACTGGCCAGAGCCCGGGGGAGGTTTCCATCTGCTTCCTCTGCCTTGTTCCCAGGACTAAGCACGAGTATGTGTGCGCTCTTCAAGGGTGGTATCTAGGTCTCTTACAGCCCTCCAGTAAGTCCCACGGCTTTTCAAACCAGCTAAGGGTACTCGTCTTCCCCGCATCAGTCCCCAGAGCTGGAGCGTCCAATGTGTGGCTCAAACCCCTCACTCCCCAGGGAGGATCTCCAAGCCCATGGAGTCCTCCTCCTCTTCCGCGTCCCCTGCTAGGGGCACAGCTCCTGACCTGATCCCTTCTCCCTTCTGCCCAACTCCATGTGGACCTTTCCTTACAGCCTTGACTGGGGAAGAGGCTTTCTGCAAGTCCTGTTAGTTTTCAGTGAGAGCTGCTCCACATGCATTACAGATGCGTTCGTGGGGGGAGGTGAGCTCGGTGTCCTCCTACTCCGCCATCCTGATCTCCCTGCTGGAAACTCTGGTGTAATCGCTGTTTCCGATATTCTTTGTCTTGGGCCTGCACCTCCTGTCTGGAGGTGATGTTGTTTCTTTCAGCCTTCAATGAACATGAGTTTTCAGTTCAAGGGACAGAATCCTGTTTTGAGAAGAAGAAACGGATCTTTCCAGCTTCGTTCCAAGAGCTTTGTGTGTTTTTTTAAAAAATATTAATTAATTAATTATTTGTTTGGCTGCGCTGGGTCTTAGCTGTGGCAGGCGGGATCTTTAGTTGTGGCATGTGGGATTTAGTTCCCTGACCAGGGATCGAACCCGGGCCCCCTGCACTGGGATGTTCCAAGATCTCTGAATCACTCTCTGTAGCTCCAGATCCATTTTGGACACATCCAGGACATCTGACATTTCTGGGCTTTGGTCTTCTATTCCAGGACAAAACTTGATGAGGGCTTTACATCTTCCTAGAATTAGTGCTGAACTGCTACTGGCATGCTTCTCAGCTCCCTGTAAAGAATGTCTGCCACTGGTTGAACGAGTCCATCAGAAACAAGAGAACTATTATCAGGACACCTACCACAGCACCCTCCAGCATCTCCCACTGAGATCCAGGGAGAGTTAGACTTGGCCTCATATCATACGGAAGGTTCTCCTGCCATGAAACTCTGCAGCATCTCCTAGGTTTGCCGCTATAACAGCTTCATGGGAGGCTAAGTCCTCCCTAGTTCCCCAGGCTGATGAAGGGCCCCCACCCTCAATGGTCTGCTGGGCCACAACAGGGAGGAGACCAGGGGACACACCTGTGCCTGGTAACCAGGGTAGACCAGCACTACAGGGGGGCAGGGAAGGACAGCAACAATAAAGGCACACACCCTCAACCCTCCTGCCTTCTGCTGAAGCCTTGCTTCTGTGGTCTCCGAGGACCCATCTCCCATCCTCTGCCCGCACTGTCCCCTCTGTCTGGTGAGCCCTTCCTCTCACTGCTCATGCTGTGAACACGTTCCCACATGTAACCCCTGGGTTCCCCGGCCCATGTCCCCAGGGCCCGCGGCACGGTGCTCCATGATCCATGCAAGTCTTGGACGGCAGGAGGGAGGGAGGGAGGGAGGGAGGAAACCATCGTTTGCCATTCCTGAGTATTCCCACATTTTTGTTCTGTCTTGTCTGTGGCTTTCCCTAAGGAAAGCTTAAAATTACTGTCCACAGGAGTATCTGAATTACAAATTACATAATTTAAAATATAAATACGTGTTATATAAATTTAAATATTCAACAAATTAATAATAAATGCAAATCTATATGCTAATAACATCAGGTGACCACATAACATTAGAATTCACCATTTTGGACTGTTATACAAAAAAAACCTCAAAAATTTTTGAAAAGTACAAATAACAGAGATTATTTTCTGTAATTGCCTGTCAGTGAAACTAGGAACAAGTGAAAAAATTCAAGCAAAAACAACCATGTGGAAATTTTAGAACTGCCTCTGGGGTAAATTTTGGATCTAGAAGCAGCTGAGCCTACATGCAGCTCAGAAAGTTAGAAATGGAAAATGAAACACAAGGAAAGCAGAGAAATAGAAATGAGGTCAAAACAAATGAAATATCTTAGAACTCATAACCTCGGGATGCTTTGATGCCAAAATCAGAGCTAATTACAAGGTGATATTCCTTTTCTTTCCTTTCTTCCCTTCCATCCTTTTCTTTCTGTCTTCCTTCCTTCTTTCTCTTTTTTTCTTTTTTTTTAAAGGGAGAATGTTCAGAGCTGCCTTTCAGAGTTCTATGCGGGGAGATGGATGGTCCCACAGTGCCTCTTGGGAGGTTGGAGCAGCCCTGGAGGAGGTGATGGGGAGGGGGCAGGGTCAGCCTGGCCAGGTGCTCCCCCTGGGACTCTTACGGGATCCCTCAGCCCAGAGTTGAGACTAGAACAAGCCATCCACAACCTCCTGTCGGGAGGAGGGAGGTGAGCACAGTGGTTGGGGTCAGGGCCCCTGGAGGTGAGGGGTGGGTCCAGGACTGAGGGGAAGCGGTCTCCTACTCCTCCCCTAGGGGCTGCCCCTCCTGCTGGAGAACATGCACAGCTCCGAGGGTCCTCACACCCCTCCAGAGCAGCAGGACGAGGCCCAGTGCTGGGTGAGGACACGATCCAGCCACTTCTCCCAATGAAGGGAAGGGGAATCATGCCGCCACACCGTGGTTCCCATCCTGCCCGGGGACGGGGTCTGCACTTTACTGAGTGGGGATCCTCAGAAGTGGCCTCACCTGCCTGAGCCTCAGTTTCGTCCTCTGTAACCTGGGGATCTGAACGGGCCTCTTAGGCTGCCATGGTCGCCTCAGCAGCTGCAGCCTTGGCTTGTGCAGGACGAGGGCTCCTCCCAGCCCCCGTGTCCCAGGGCCATCTTTTGGGGGCTCCACAAAACCCCCTAGAGGTAGCCCCCTCAGCCTTGGCAGCAAGGGGGGGAGTCCTGCTCTTAGGAGGCCAAGAGCAGACGTGGGCTTCCTGAGAGTCCCCCCTCCCCCCGACCACCCTGATCCGGTCAGCCCACACCGACCTTGCCCTCCTGCCGTCCTCAGGACAGGGTGTGGCCACCTGACCCACAGGTCTGGGAGCAAAGCTCTCCCTCCCTATCTTGACGGCACCTCTGACCCAAGGCTCAAACCTGACAAACACGGCATTTAAATTTCAAGAAAAAAGAACGAAGTACCCTCCAGAAAGTTTGTAACAAGTCACACCGACTGTATTTGGAAATGCACATTTCCTTACATCTTTGCCAGACCTGGATTTTAAGAACATTTCCCCCCCAGCCATTTGTTCACCAAAATACAAGATTGCATTTTTAAAAAGTTATTCCTTGAAATGTGCGCCTTCGAGCAACTTTCATTTCTTGTGGTTTCTTCCATTTCTTTAATTACATGTTTATTCCTGTCCTTATACTTTATCCATTTACTTCTGGGGTTTGGGCTGCTTTCTTATTGATCTGTGGTTCATTAAATTTGACATTGTAAATATTTTCCATTTGTCAGTTATGTTTTATCTTTGTGGGTTTTTTCACCTAATGCGCAAGAATTTCTTTTATGACATCAGATTTAGCGAATTATTTCCCTTATGCCTTTTGAGTCTCACACTGTCCTGTGACAGTCACATCAAATGGGTCTGCTGTAACCTCCCATATTGTAAGGGGACGTCCAATGCCACCTTTGACGCAGATTTTGGGGGTTGTAAACTCCCCTGTTCCCCCTGGTTGGTTTCCTCTTCCAATGAATTATTTTCCTACCCACATTTTTTTGCATCTAGGGCTGATACAAACTGAACTCAGAACACAGCCCCTCTTCCTTATTTCTCCAAAACCTCTTTCATGAAGATGCCAAGGCAGTAGACCTCAGAGCCCAGGAACCAGGTGTCTGTCTCAGTTTTTTTCCCCACAGACTTATTGAGATATAATTGACATATAACATTGTGTAAGTTTAAGGTGTGCAAAGTGCTGATTTGATACACTTGATACACTGCACAATGATTACCACCAGTGCACTAGCTCACACCTCCAACATGTCACATAGTTACCATTTCTGTTTTGTGGTGGGAACATTTAAGATCTACTCTTAGATCTTTTTAAGTATATAATACAGTGCTATTAGCTATAATCACCATGCTATACATTAGATCCCCAGAACTTATCTTTAAACTGGAAGTGTGTACCCTTTAACCAACATTTCCCCACTCCCCCATCCACTCACCCTCCCACCCCCTTGAGCCCCTGGTAACCACCATTCTACTCACTTCTGTGAGTTCGGCTTTTGTAGATCCCACACGTAAGTGACGTCATACGGTGTGTGTCTTTCCCCGACTTACCTCACTCAGCACAATGCCCTCCAGGTTCATCCATGTTGTTGCAAATGGCAGGATTTCCCCCTTGCTCATGAGTGATATTCCACTGTACATCTACGACACATCTTCTCTATTTATTCTTCCACTGGTGGACACTTAGGTTGCTTCCATATCTTGGCTATCGTGTCACTGCTTCTTACACTGTGCCTGGGTCACATCTGCTCTGGGGAATTTGTCCCAGGCCAAAATTTCTCCTGAAGTTTCAATTTCCAAGCCTTTCACCCCAGCCACCCATTGCTGTTTCTCCCATTCGCCTCTCATTCCCCCACCCCTCCATCCACCACCACCTCTCAGACCAAACTCCCAACTCCCCTTCCTCGATACCCGCCTCCAAGTGCCTCCCCATCTGATGTCACCTTCCTCTGGACCCTCTGTGGAAAATGGGCTTTGTCATATCGTGTCATTCATTCCCTGTTCACTTCCAGTGTTGAAACATTAAGCTGCCAAGTGATGGCTGTATAACTACTCACGGTTACAGTGCTACTTCTCAACAAGTGCTAAAACACACACACACATACAAAAAACCAAAACAACCCCCAAAAAACCCCCACACAACCCTGATGAAGGATGGTAATCTACATCTACATCTCTGGGCACCTGAGCCTGGCACAGAACCCACCGGAGGGCAAGCAGGATTCTCAGCGCCTGCAGAACCTCTTTGATGAGGGGAGCTCAGGGAGCAGGAGAGATGGGCACACCTAGGATTCATTCTGATATGACTACATCGAGCACCTTCTCTGTGCCAGGCCCTGCACTGGAGCCAGGTATGAAATGGCAAACAAAGCAGCCAAGGCAAGACCTCAAGAATTCTGAGTCTGGGGCCTCCCTGATGGTGCAGTGGCTAAGAATCCTCCTGCCGATGCAGGGGACACGGGTTCAAGCCCTGGTCTGGGAAGATCCCACATGCTGCGGAGCAACTAAACCTGTGCGCCACAACTACTGAGCCTGCGCTCCAGAGCCTGCGAGCCACAACTCCTGAAGCCCATGTGCCTAGAGCCTGTGCTCTGCAACAAGCCACTGCCGCGCCCCACAACGAATAGCCCCTGCTCACCGGAACTAGAGAAAGCCCGCACACAGCAACAAAGACCCAATGCAGCCATAAATGAATGAATGAATGAATAAATAAATAAATAAAAGAATTCTGAGTCCCATGGATGCGACAGGCATGAACAAGCAAGCACTGCCGCCCACAAGGAGTTACAGCTTTTGATGGCTCAGGACCAGAGTAAGATGGCCATCATTTATGGAGGATGTTTGGGAGAGTCTTTCTGGAGGGTGATTAGTAAACGGAGACTGGAAGGGTTCGGAGGAACCACCTGTGAAGAGACGAGAGGGTGGGTGGGTAGAGAAGGAGACACGAGGGGTTTGGGCCCCAAGGTTAAACGAGGAAATCACATATTTACACATTATACACACTGAACAAGAAACAAAACATGGGAGTAGAAAGGGGAGGTGACCAAGGAAGGGGTTTTTCAGAAACACAGAAATTTCATCTGAAACCTACAGGATGAGACAGAGCATCCCTCCAAAGACAGAAGAAGTGTATCACAGAAAGAACGGCATTTGCAAAGGTCCTGGGGCAGGAGTGAGTGGGGCCTGTTTGGTGAAGCCAGAGAAGCCAGGGAGTCTGGAGTGGGGTGGTGGGAGAGCCCAGAATGAGGGCAGACAGATGGGTAGTGGGCAGGCACATGGGACACTGACAGCTAATACCTGGTGTATTAGAGGTACTCAAGGATTACAACTGGGGTGCGAAACACGGCCACATTATTTTAAGGAGTCTCCTTTCCCCAGGTCACCGACAACCTCCATGTGGCTGAAGTCCCTGGGCACTCGGAGGCCTCATGTCACGTAAGCCGCTGGTGTCATTCCACGTGGGCGACCCGCACTCATCTTCGCTTAGCTCCGAAGGACACTCCCCACTCCCACAACTCTCCTGGCTTCCCCTCCCTCATCTCCCCCCGCCCCCCCCCCCCCGCGGCTCCCTTCCTGTCTCCTTTGCTATTTCATTTCCCTGACACCTTGACACTTGGGAACTTCATGGCTCAGAAAGGGCTTCCCCTCCATGCTCTCACTAATTATTCAGCCTTTGATCCTACAGAGCCGTTCTTCTACCACCTTCCCTCCCGGGCACATATCCTAACACGGCTCACGTGCATCTTTTTACTTATGTGTTCTCATGTGTATTATTTTCTAGGAAATGTAGTCATTGCACAGCTCAGGCAATAGCCTCTAGAGCACAGGTCTCCTCTCTCTGCCGCACTCCCAGGTCTGTCCTTCCTGGTGCCCTGGTCAGCCTGTCTTGCGCCGGGGTGTCACCAGAAACCTCTTTCCGCAGTCTCCCCCTCCTCCGGACGTTTCCCCAGAGCTGACCCCCTCCCCACCGCCTGCTCTGACCATGCCCCAGGACGACCTCTCCGGGGGCTCCTGCGGGGACAATCTCTCATCCAAACGATGGTCTGTTAACTCTCCTCACGAGACGTGTGAAGGGAAACGTGCACCCACTGAAGGCCTGGCTCGTCTCTCTGCCAACCAACCCCCTTCATTCACTCACCTCACTTCAGTCACTGAACCGGCTGACAAATACTGCACGAGCGCCCGCCTCGTGCCAGGCTTACTGCAGACAACACGCAGAAGGAACCAGGTGAGGACAAGGGGCACAAATGCCAGATGATGGGGGGGCACACTCTGAAGCCACCTGCCAGCCTGGTGCCCTCGGCCACACTCCCATCCCACTTCGGGCCTCAGGGTCTCCACGTGTGACGTGGGTTTGCTAGGAATGCCTACCTCTGGGCGGCGTGCTGCAGAATGAATACGGTGATGCAGTGATGCCGCAGGTGGTGGCACGAGACGCCTTAACCTGTGCTGGCTGGACCCCGCACGCACGGGATCGGAGGGACCCTGGCTGGCAAACCCTGAGGGCAGGACACCTGCTTCGCTGCGGGACGGGGATCAGGTAATGTTACTTGGAGGGGAGGTTTCTAGGGGGTTGCAGACAAAAACTAAGCATAGAGTAGTTGCTCCTTGTGTTTTTATTCACCGGTTTAGCAGGAACTATTAACAAATAGACTCTAGTTTCATATAAACAGTGTTGACCCAAAAAAACCTTGTTTCTCCAGCGGGTGGGGAAAGTATAAAATTCTGAATTTTCACTTCGAATATGGCCCAAGTTAGAGGAACTCAGCCACCTGCAAGGCTGAGCCTCCCTCTCCCGAAAGGAACTCAAGACTTCCTGGGTGACCTGAGAGAGACCTGAGCTTCCGTATCACACACACCAGCTCTAGGCTTTTATGGAGATCTGGGCTTCTTTCTCTGCCCTGAACAAGCTGCCTTTTCCCTGAGGGGAAGAGAAAGCCGAGGGTCTTCGTGCTTCAGGCCTAGAGCCCAGCTGCTGGCCGCCTGCCACCCAGATGAGGCTTCCCGGGCTGTGTCTCCCAGCCAGATCCAGCACCGTGTGCCCCAGAAAGAAGGCCAGTCCCCAGTGCTCTCCAGAAGCCCATGGAGGCCCCTACCTGAGCCTGTGGTCTGGGGAGCTGGGGAGAACGTAGAGGTGCAGCTGTCAGAGGCCCAGGCTGAGGAAGGGGGATGGGGGGAGTGGGTACCAGCCACAGATGGAAAGGCTGGGGAATGTGCAGCTTCCAAGACCCCGGTGCACAAAGGAGCACCCAGGACCTCAGGGGTAGAGCTGCCCCCAGAGGCTGCCTGGTAAAGGCAGAAACCGCCTCTTGACATCCTGACTTATCTCCCATTAGGAGTCAAGCCCTGCCACTTTGAGTCACCATTTAACATTTGATATTCAGGCCTTAGGGCTGTCCTCTCTGGAAGTGGGGTCTGAGGGGCTCACCCACTGATCCTAACAGCAGTCAGACTGCAGGGGTTACAGAGGGGCCAGAGAGAGAGCGAGCCGTGGAGGACACAGGGTTCCACCCCCTGTTTAAGGGCCAAGCAGGAGGAACACGGCTCCTGCTCTAGGAAGCCCGATGGGACAGGACTGGCCTTGGACCCTTTCCCCAGGGGTCCACAGGCCCAGCCCTGCATGTCCCTGAGTGGTCAGGGCTGGGATTATACCGCTGCCTCTTAATTCCCAACTCCAGCCCAGCCCCGTGGGCCAGGATAGCCAGCGCACCCCGAACTGTCTTCTGAAATGAAAGAGGCAAAGGAAACACCCCTCTGGGTCTGTCCTGACTCTGCAGATCATGGCCCAGGGCTCACCAAGGGCTTAATCCCCTAATTCCCAGAGACCTCAAGTCTTCAGGACAGAGGTCACAGCCTCATCTCAATGCACTTGGTCATCGCTCAGACCTGTCTCTGGCATGAGATGGGGGCGCTGGCAGGGGGAGACACGGTGTATGGGCTCCCGCTCTCACATCTAGCCTTGTGAAAGCTACTTCGGCTTCCCCATCTATACATGCAGGTAACACAGGGGGTCACCTCACTGTGTTGCAGTGAAGAAGAAATGAGATCAGTGAGTAGTTCAGTCCCTTACACACTAGACGCTCTCACCCCTGCCACAAACCCAGCCTGGGAGGGCCTCTGGGAGGCCTGGGCTCAGGACGCTGACCGCATGGCCGCAGACGTGAGGGGCAGCCCCGGCACACCCAGGCCCACACGGAGCCCTGAGATCTGTGCCGTGTGCTGCCCTCGGCACACGCCAGGGAGGCAGGGGCTGGTCAGCGTCCAGGCCGTGGCGGAAGGTGAGCGAGGGGATTTACTGCCGACCACGGGTGGGATTTCCACTAAATTCGCATCGTCTTGGCCTGAGGGAGAGGCAGGGGAACCTCGTGACTGTCCTCACGAGGAGATCTGAGCCCGGTACCAGGAGGCCCCCTCCTCCTGCTAAATCAGAGGGGCCTGGCTTTGCCAAGGAGGCGGCAGTAGGTGGGCAACGCCCAGCCCGGGGTCCGGGAGATCTGAGAGTTGGGGTCCTAGAAAAGAGGAACACGGCTCTGTTCCACCCAGATGCCTCCACGGTGCGGCCAGGCCTGGTCCCACCAGCACTAAAACACAAGCTTTTTCGGAACTTCCCAGGGGAACTCGCTTCTTCCGAAATGGCCGTAGCATGCCGTCTTCTGGTAGATGGGCTTCTTCAAATCCAAGTCCCTGTGTGTTCAGCAGAAAAAAGGTCATTTCTAATGGAAAAGCAGAGTTTCTTCCTCTGAATTTGGGCACAGGAGCAATTAAGAGACGACGACAGTCTGTGTGGTGGTGTTACCCACCCGAGAACAACTAACTCCCTCTAAGTGTTCTGTCTCCGCCATGACACGTCTTACGAGGTGACTGCCACTGGTGCTTAGCAAACAGGCTCAGAGTTCAGGGACAGCCCGACTGACCACACAAATGCAGCAGGAACCAGGGATGTGAACTCTGGCCTACTCTCCACTCCACTCACTTGGCCCAGACCGACATCAACACCGCCAAGCTCCAGGCAGCAGGGGTGGCATCAGAAACGAGAGCAGGTGGGGCTGGACTTGCCGACTAAATTCCCAGCCAACGGGCCTTGTGATTATTTTCCTAAGATCCCCCACCTGCTCAAAGGTGGCCCCCCTGGGGTCAGGGTCTGCTGGGCCAGCAGGGACCCGACCCAGCCGCCTTCAACCTGAAAACCAGACATCCTGCATTTGGGGTTTGCACTGTGCTGGACCAAGAGCCGGAAGCCCCTCCTGCTTCTGGGAGGCTGAACATCCTCCCTTCTGCTTCCCTTTCCAGTGAGCTGAGCACCGGGTGAGGGAAGAGGGTCCTGCCCAACAGAGGGGGCGGTCCTTTTACCTGACGATGACGCCAGGCCGAAGGTCGAAGTTCTTGTTGACCACATCCAGCAGCTCTCTCTCTGTCTTCTGGGACGTTCCGTAGGTGAAGATGGAAATGGACAGTGGCTCGGCCACACCAATGGCATAGGACACCTTCCAGAAGAGTCCAGGGTCAAGGACGGGCCCCTTGCAGAGACCCTGACATCCTCAGGGAGGGGATGCTGAAACCACACACGCCCTGCCCAACACGTTCCCCCAGCCCCCCATCTGCCTAGAAATCCCTGCCATCTTCACGGTGGGCAGTTTCTGTACGTGCCCCGCTGCCTGAAGACTTGTTTTCCCGCTCCCAGGTTTGCAGGGCACCGGCCACAGAGCCCAACACGACACACACAGAGTCGTATCCTCCGGCAAAGTGTGGGCCTTCCCCTAGGCCAGGGTGCCCTTACTCAGGGTAGACCTGGGAGTCCGAGCCGGGGGGCTCCGACCCACCTGCACAAGCACTCTCCGGCAGAGCCCCGCCTTCACCAGGGACTTGGCCACCCAGCGGGCAGCGTACGCGGCCGAGCGGTCCACCTTGGTGTAGTCCTTCCCGGAGAAGGCGCCCCCGCCGTGCGCCCCCCAGCCGCCATAGGTGTCCACAATGATCTTACGGCCAGTGACTCCTGCATCCCCCTGTGGAGGGAAAGGAAGACACAGAGGGAGGATGTGGGAGGAGGGGGCGGCCAAAGCACTGCAGTGGCCGCTGGACCACAACTTGGAGGTGGTCCCCGAAGCTTCTGGGGGCACACGTTCCAAAGACCCCTTGGCTGGAGTCAGCCAGAAACCCTGGGCTCTAATCCCAGTTCAATCACTGACTAGTCACAGAAGTCAGGTCACCTGTCAGAGCCTCGTCAGAAAGGGCAAAAGGTGGGCCAGCTGGGGTCACAGCCCGCTCGTAAAGCCTTTGTTTGTAGGAGTCGATCATAACGGAGAAATCCAAGTGCAGGAGGAAACCGCGCTGTGGCAAATACACCCCGGGCTGTGCCCCGGCTGGTGCCATCCGGCAAACGTTAAGTTGCCCGTTTCCTCAAGTGTCTGCTCTGTGCATCTCTGTCAACAAAGACGTTTGGGAGCGGGGGGGGTCTCTATGTTTCTCTGTTAAATGATGTGGGGGAAGTCTGCGTACTATACCATCCCCCCCTGCCCCGCTTAGAGATCCACAGTTCACAGCAGCATGCCGAGGCCCTGAGAAGTCCTGCAGGAAAACACAGTGAGCTGTGCCTTCCTTTCACCCTGGGTTTCTGCGCTACTTTGGCTAGAGCACCCAACCCAGGGACTCCGCTTTGCGGCAACACGTCCACAGGGAGGTGCCCCGGCGGTGGTCAGCAGCCTCTCGGAGGGTCTAGGGCACTCTCCGACTGCTCACGCCGGCTGCACAGGAGAAAGGGGCCCCCCCCACGTCCCCATCTAAAACACAGCCCCACCTTGGTGCCCACAAGAGCTGCAGGTCACGCGTGGCCGAGACCCAGGAAGCGCCACCCGGGCAAGCTCAGCGCCCATGATGGTGAGTTAGCCCCGGGCAGGGTCAGGCGGCAGCTGGACACGTGTGAGACGTCTCGAGAGGGAGGGCCAGGCAGCACTGAGGGGGAGCCGCCTGGGGACATGTCCCCATCCTCCTGTACTCAAGGGCGCACAGCAGGCTTCACAGAACAAGCTGACTTCACATTCCGTCAGGGCCAGACCCACCTGGCCGAGCCACACAAAGCCAGCACCCTCCCGTGGCCTTTGCACTCAGGGAGGTGAGCAACGGCAGGGCCTCACGCAGAGCCGGGGACGCACCTGGGGGCCTCCGATGACAAACCGCCCGCTGGGCTGCAGGTGGTAGATGGTGTCCTTGTCCAGGTACTGGGCCGGCACCACGGCCCTGATCACCTGCTCCTTCAGTGCCCTGCGCATGTCCTCCAGCGTGACGTCTTCGTTGTGCTGCACGGAGATGACGATGGTGTGGATGCGCACGGGGATGACCGCGCCGCGCTCCTGCGTGTACTGCACTGTCACCTGGCGGGGGGCAGGGAGGGAGGAAACGTCGTGAGGCCCTGCCCTGAGCTGAGGACACGCTGCTGCCAGGCGCAGGTGCCCAGGAGGCAGGCAGGGCTCCCAGGAGCCAGAGGGACCCCCTGTCCCCAAAGGGCCTTCAGGCAAGTTCATCTGCCACATTCTTAAACTGGATAACTGCCTGGCGCTGTGAGATGACTGGGCACGAGGCACAAGCTATTCCCACCTGTGACCACAATCAGTGCCACTTGGAGACTCGGGTGTCACAGAGTTTCCGCTCTGTGACCCACTAGACTCCACTCCTCCTACCTCAGAGGGCTCTGGGTGCCAGAAAATGTCCCTCTGCCAAAGCCCTGTCTTGACCCTCCGTGGCCCAGGCCCAAGACACCCCGGCTCCCACCAAGGAACACAGGAGTCCACAGGCCACACGCCCACTGCCCCGGCCCCCTCGGTGGAGGAGCTCTGGAAGCATATGGGGCCAGAGGCCTTGCCTGCTGGAGGGACAGGGTGACAGGGACTCGAGCCAGGAGGACTGAAGTGGAGGGAGCAGCAAGCTCTGGGTCACCAGCCTCTGTGTGTCTGCACAAAAGGAAAAGCAGAGCGCGTGGAGGGAAGGATCCTGCCTGCAGCTCCCGCGCAGGGCAGGCCACAGGGACAGAGCGGGGTTCACTCCCTCCAGCGCGGGTCAGTTCTGTGCCCACTCTATGTATTACCGATGAATATTTAAACCATCCCAGCAAGATCGGCATTACTGTCTCCACTTTACAAATGAGGAAGACCAGGCTCTGAGAAGTGAAACAACTTCCCTGAAGTCACACACCAGTCGGTGAAAAGCCCAGGAGCCAACACTGCTCTGCCTGCCCCCAACGCTGTGTCCCGCCCAGAACAGCACAGAGAAAATGCCTCCGCACTCTGTCCTCTACCGACACATCAGGAGGGCGCGAGAGCCCGACATCACAGCCTGATCTGTCCGGTGACGAAGGAGAGCAGCCTGGGCACCCTGGGCTTACAGAGCGAGAGGGAAAGGGATGGTGAGGGTGGCAGATGAGGCTGGGAAAAGAAAAGAGAAGCCAGCAAAACACACTCAGCCAGACCGAGTGTGTACCGTACGCGACAAGCCATGCCACAAGCTGTGAGAAGCTGTCACCAGCCCCACTTTAAAGACAAGAAAGCTGAGCTTCCAGAACATAAACACTCTAGAGCTCAAGATCGCACAGCCAGCAGAGGTGGGCGTGACCGTGCGCCGTGCGGCCCGGTGCCTGCAACTCTGCCCAGCACAAGGTCGTCACCCGAGACCCTCAAGGCTGGAGCCATAGGCCCCGTCACTACCCGAGGCAGCATGGACCCACAAGGGCAGTGCCCAGAGGGGCTGTGCGCCTGCAGGAGTGCAGCTATGCTGCATGGTCTGGCAGGGACACTGGCCGGCAGGCACATGACTGCTCCCCACCCCAAGGGCCTTGACAGGACCCCAGGGCAGCAAACAGTGGCCCCTGGGGCTATGCCTGAGGCGAGGTCCCGGCCTGCCCAAAGGCCCCTCAGATATCCATCAAACATGGGACGTGTATCAAACTCTACTCTATGTCCTGCCTGGTCCAAAGAGCCAAAGGGTGGGATCCAGAAGAAGGAAGGGAAAGAGCCCTGACCCCACGATGCCTGATCCTAGTGAGATGGGCAGACGCACACCGCCTGTGCTCTGAGAGCAGCCCTTTAATGCTGGGCCGCGTGCACACAGGGCCCTGTGAGAGGGAGCTGGAGGTGGGGGCTTGGCGGGCTCCAGAGGGGAGGCCCTGTGGCGGCTCTGGGACCAGACCTGCTGCACCTGGCCTCAGGAGAAGGCTCCTATCCTGCGCAGCTGCTGAGGCCCATCTCCACTGCTACCGACTCCCCTGCCCTGCCACAAACCCCAAGCAGAGCTGTGGCAGAGCAAAGGGCCCCAAGCATTGCTCTTATCTCATCACGTCAGCAAGATGTGGGGAAAAGTACACCGTGGAAAACACAACTCTGGCCAGGTACAAAAACAGCCATCCGTGCTGCCACTCAATTCTCAGTATCAGCAGCAAGAATTTGCTCAGGTGGAAAGGTTCCTCCTGTTCACAGTCGACACTCTGGGTAGATGATGAAAATCCTTCACCAGTAAGGTATAGAGGAGAAGGCCCAGACATTGTTCCTGGCAGGGTGCCCGTCCCAGTGCAGCAGCCGCGTGGAGGCCGGCCGAGGGCCTCAGGGAGAGGCTCCGTCAGCAGACCCCCGCACCCTCTCTGATGCCCGCTGGCTGCGGCAGGGGAGTGAGGCCGACTGGTATCCAAAGTAGCATTTGTAAGAGAATTCAGTGTCTCCTTGCAAGAAGGGAAAGCCTGGAAGACCCCATCCTCCCCTCCCTCCCTCACTGCCTTCTGAACTCAGAAACGTTCTATTACTAAGCAAATACAGGAGGCCTTTCCTATTTCAGTGGGTCCAGTAGGTGGACCCTCCAGTCCTTACCCTCAGGCGGGGAGAAGGAAACCCGAGTCACCCCACTTACTTCCTCCCATCCCTGTTCTAGGATTTCCTTTTCTGTGAATCTCCAACCTGCTTCCCATCACAGCACAGCTCTGCCACAGGATGGGGAGGGCTCTTTTCTTTCGGTACCATCACAGTCTACATGTTTTAGCTCTCCTGCCCACAACCTCAAAGAACACCTGAGGGATGCTCATGGTTCCACTTCTCACCTTGGGGGTCATGTGGATAACACCAGAAGTCCCAAGGGTGGGTTTCTTTTAGGCCACAGAGGTACTCCCTTGCCCCAGGTACAGCCGATATGCAACTTCTGCCTTGTGTGGCCTTACACTTGCGGTGAGAAGGATGTACCTCTGTGAAGCTGGAGGAACGGGACAGAGTTGCGTGCACCGTGCTGAGCTATAAAACCATGTGAGCCAAATTCCAAGTGCGGGGTCAAGAGGAGGTCCCACCTGAGGGCGGCCAGAGAAGACCATGAGGAGGTGGGAACCACGCTGGCCACTGACGGACAGGTGGAGGCCAGAGAAAGCTTAAAAGGAAGACGAAGTGTGGGAGCACAGGTGCAAAGCACCGAGAAAAAAGGGGAGCGTGAGTGAAAGGATATGGTTTAAGCAAAGACTGGGGGTGGGGACAGAAGAAGGTAAAGCTGGAAGACCATACAAGGTGTTAAATACCAGAATAACGAGTAGGAAGGAAGCAGAAAGTTGTAGACAATTCTGAGCAGATACAAGGAAATTAGAAGTGAAGCCCAAAGCGAATTAACTGAAGTTTCCAGGCAGGGAGAACCTTTGGGAGGACACAGCACTGTTCCTGGGCCTGGCCTGGGAAATGGGGCCGGAGCGGAAGGGATGCACTAGAGGGAAAACGGGAGCCCAGGTAGAGTGGAGACAGACAGGGCCGGGAAGGGTGAGCTCCATCACACTCCTTCAGCTGAGGAGAGCTCCCGGGGCCCGGGTGTTTGCTGGGTGAATGAGAAATGGGGCTGGTGATTCAGTTAGACCTGCAGGGGGAAGATCTGGAAGCGCAGCGTGCAGAGGTGAAGGCTGGATTCACAAGCGTGGGCAGGAGGAAAGAGCGTGGAAGAGGAAGTGCCAGGACCCCGCTGGAGTGTGGAAGAGGAGCTGGGGAAGGGAGCCTTGAGGAGAGGGGCCATCGAGGCCATCAGGGTGCGGGGAGAGGAGGCGGACAGGAGGCCTCTGCGTGTGCCAACACATGCATCACCACCGGCCTTCAAACAATACAGACGTCGGTGCGGATTTCTTCACTGCAGGGAGCACAGGGGTCAGGGCGGCTTTGCCACAGAGAGTCAGAATCGGCAAAGCCTTTTTATGAGAAACAAAGCGAAAGGGCCACAGCGAGCTGCAGACAGTACTTGTTCACGGCGTGTTCAAGGTTTGCTCAAGACGTGGAGACCTGATAGGCAGCGACCGAAAGTCTGAAACCTGTTACAGAGGAGGTTTGTGGCAGGAATTGGGGAATCATATTACTAGAGTCAACTTATGCTAAGAAAGCCCCCGCACTAAAAACCTAGAACTGCTCTTTTCATTTTTCTGTGTCTTCTGAAATTTTTCATAATAAAGTGTTGGGGTCAGGGGAGAAAAGATCTGGAGCTGAAGATTTTTGAAACAAATAGTTCTTTTCAGAATCAACAATTCTTTGAATGCCCAGACGGAACATTTGGATCTAACAACGATCAGTATCAAGAGGAAGGGGGGTGGTGTTTGAGGCACGCGTCTGGAGCCCCACAGGGGGCGGAGGGCAGGGGCTCACCTGCGTCTTGGAGTCAGGCCGCAGCCAGGGGAGCTGCCCCGAGCGCCGCAGTTCCGCCATGCGGGCGTTGAGTCTGTGCGCCAGGATGATGGTGAGGGGCATGCACTCCTCCGTCTCGTCTGTGGCGTAGCCGAACATCAGGCCCTGCAGCAGACACCTGCTTCAGACCACAGGCAACAACCCTCCTCAAATCTAAAGCCCCACTGGCCCTCCATCCTCGCGGGTATGTAACTTTTGCACTGGGCACTTGTGGAGGGGAAGACGTGGTCCCCGAACTCAACACTCTAGAAGGGGAGACAAGCCCACACCGGGTGTCCCCAACCCTCCCTGCCCTCAAGTCACTACCCTGAAGAAGGGGTGACTCACTCCAGGCATGGGGACGGGGGTCTACCCCATAGTGCATTCAGTCCATTACGCATGAACTTCCCCGGCTAGCCCCTCACACAGAGCACACTGCACTACCGTCCTGACGCAGGGCCAACGCTCAGCGTTTAGTGACCTGATCTCCGGCACCGACATCCTCTTCGTTTCTGTCCAGATGGACACACTGGGCAATATCCGGGGACTGCTGCTCCAAAGCCACCAGCACGTTGCAGGTCTTGAAGTCAAAGCCTAGGCACAAGGAGAGCAGGCCTGAGCAGAGGGAGGCTGGAGCTCCTGGGGGACTGCTCGGCACACGACAGGGCATTTAGCGGCATGGGTGGTCTCTCTACCATCCGTCTGGGCCCAGAGCTGAGGCCCAGGACGGGGAACATCAGTATCCTTCCCATCCTATCACGTGCAACTCTTCAGTCAAAAAAAATCCTCCACAGAGTATTAAATTACACCTCGATTAAAAATATATATCCTACACAGAGCGGCAGTATGAAGACCAAATAGCAGCTACAGCTGCCCTGGCTGAAGGGCAGGTGGGTGACTCACAGCCCTGCCCCCTTTGCCTCTCCCAGAGGCACCTCCCAGGACCCAGGTGGAAAATCACTGCACTGAATGAACATCAAGGGCCCGTTCAAAAGCCCAGGCACACGCCAAACCCAAGCATCAAATATACTGAACAATACGGTGCATGTGAACCATCCAGAGACACTCCCAGAGCCAGAGTCCCCTGAGCCCAAGACGGGCCCGCGGCCTGGAGCAAAATGGAAAAACCACACCTCTGGAGGCCGAGGCCCCTTCAGGCCATCCCCAAAGCTCAAGCACAGAGATGGAGGCCAGTCCCCCGCAGGTGGGCACAGCGGGCTGGGGCCTGGGACGTGGAGTCCTGGGTAGCAGCAGCCCAGGCCAAGGAGCCCTGCGAGGGAGCCGCCGGGCAGACAGCACAACCTCTCCGACACTGGTCCTCACTGGGCTCAGCTACAGGACGGACACAAATGAGGAGCTAAAACGCACAGAGGCCTCACCACAGGGACACGTATCAGTGACGAGATGACTGTCACCCTCTTTCCAGTCTGTCCTACCCATGTGGCCAGAATGGGCTTATTAAAACAAACAAAACCACAAAAAAGCCTAGGTTCGATCTATCGTTTATGCTCATGCTTCAAGTGGGGACCTGCCGCCAAAGGAAGTAAACCGGAAACCGCTCAGCTGCAGCCAGGCCTTCCAGGCTGAGAGCTCTCAGCCCACGGGATCTCGGGCTTAGCCTTAAACACAACCTCCTCTGCCACCTCCACTAGGGCTCTCTGCCTAGAATGCTCCTCCTCTGCCTCCCATCCCCCTCCACAAGTCCATCTAGCTCTCTGAAAACGTCCTTGGACGGTCCCCCCCGCAGCTCTTCACTGCACACTCTGCCTCCGACTGGCCGCCGGGCACCCTGTACTGTATCACTAATGCTAGGCAGTGCTCCCGCTCAGGAGCCATCAGGCCACCTCTGTCCTCTGCAGCCCCTGTTCGCAGTGCACGTTTCTGAATGTACAAACCAAGGAACAACCTTCAGGGAACAATCTTTAGCTGCCGAGGACTCACCTCCTCGCTCCGGGTCTAAATAATAAATCTTCTTAGCGCTGAAAATTAAAGGCTCCAAGTGACTCAGGAGAACAGAGTTCAGGGGACTAAGGGGAGAGGAGGAGGGCTTGGAAGGGGCAGGGGGAGCCACTAGCCTAGGGCCTTGTGGCTGCAGGCCAGCCCGCAGCCTGCTGGCCGCTTGGTGCAGGCGCACTGACAGGCACAGGTGGGCGCGCTCCCACGCCTCCCTTTCCGGGGGACGTTGTACCTCTGGGAAACGTTCCTGCTGCCTAACGCAGAGCAAGGTTCGCTCTTAAACAAGGTCTAAGTGTACATAAACAAGTCGGCTCTTCCTGGTAGAACAGGGCGAAGGCTCTGCGTGGTAACGCGTCAGGAGGCTGCTGCTCTGGGACGACGCGTCTCCTCCGCGGACACCCCACGTGCTGGCTGGGAGAACCGACCTGTACTCACTGGCTTCCTCCCAGCGATTCTTGATATACTTTCGTGTGCTCAAGCGAGTCCTTTGAGCGAGCCAGAAGGTGGCTGCACCAAGCTTCTGTGTGTCCGCGCCCTCACGCAGAGAGAGCCTCTCTCACTTATGGAGATGCGTGCACATCACCCCAGCCTGCCCTGACCCACAAAGATGCCACACGTCAGCCCAAACAACCCATAAGTACAACGTAGTGTACACTGGCCCTAGCATCTGGCCCTCGCACCCTGTCTTTTCACGCCCTCCAGGCTGGGCCCCTTCCCAGCCTGCCCGGTCCCCGGTGTGGGAGTCTGCTTCAGGGCCCTCAGTTCTCTCCAGCTCTCACCCCCACCCCATCACAGAGCTCTTCCTCAGCTCCCACCAGGGCCTGGGCCCCTTCACTGGGTCGTAGGCTCCCACACTGCCTGGCACTGGAGCTACCCTGGGCCAGCCTGTCTCCTCTGCCTGCTTTCGGCACCCGTTCTGGACTGAGTCACCTTCTTCTTTGTCTATGTGGGGAAGCAGCATAACTTAGTAGAAAGTGCAGGAGTCCCAACCGGGGGGGGGGGGCAGCCACTTACTGATCGTGTCACCTTACACAAGTTACCGACATATGGAAGCTTCAACTTCCTCATCTGCATAAGGAGCAGAGCAGCTCCTTGAACAGTTAGGTAGGAAGATGCACACAGAGACCAGCCCCAGAGCCCGGCAGAGAACACGGCCCCAGCAGAGGGCAGCTCCTTGTACTGGGAGCTTCCTCCTCTTCCAAGATGGCAGGACCATAAACAAGCCCAGAGGCAGCCATGGCTGGACAGGGGCTGATCCCCCTGGGCTGCCACACTGTCGTGCCAGAGGCTGGGAGCCCTGGACCCTGGCAGGCAGGCCTAGGAGCGTTCTTCCCCTGGGAGGTATCTGCTCCTCCAGGAGACGGAGAGCCTCAGGTGGGACTCAGCCCTGGGGCCCTGGCCTCACCCTTGGCCGAGTCGTCGTAGCCGATGTGCTTGATGGTGTCCCGTACCACCCGCTGGTAGTCCACCATGGCCATGGAGGTGATCTCCCCGCACAGCAGCACCATGCCCGTCTTACACACCGTCTCTGAAGGGAAGGAGACATGTTAGTGGCCATGTGTTGGCGAAGGGGGCTCCACACCTGGACCTCTCACAGTGCTGAGACAGAGACACACAAGGAGCCGCACAAGGAATGGACTCCAGAAGGAAAACTCATGACGCTAATAAGGAGAGTACATCCCGGCACAAGTGCTGACCGTCTTCACAGGCCACCCGGAGAACTGCGGCTCGCAGAGAATTGGTCACACCCGAGTTTTCATACCTCGCACTTACTGTCGCACACTTGCCTGACCCTGAACTACTTATTCAGCCTCAGCTGTTGGGTGAAGATAATCATAAGACTGCTTTGGGGATTAGAATGAGACGCTGGCTGTATGCGGTCATAGAGAATGCAGAATGCAGCCAACATACGTGAGGCCTCTCCCGCCCCCTTTATTGCTAAAACTCCACTGCAGGCTCTAGGCATGGGGTCCTGAGCAGAGAATCAAGGCAGGTTATTTGTAAAGATGTCAGGGTGAAGTCCACCCTCAGAGGGGCACGGGTCCCTACAGTGCTCATTCTGGGGGCTAGGGTGGCCCTGGAGAGGGAAGGGCGGGTCTGTACAGCAAAAAGGACAGGGTGCTGACCGTGAGGAGATCGGGGCTCTGATCTCCACGCCGGGACCCCTACCCCATGACCTTGGCCAAGGCCCTGATTAAGCTGCACCTAAGATCTCCTCAGTAAAGTGAGGGGGCTAGACCTACCACCCCTGGAGCCCTCCAGGCTCTGAAGCCCCCGGCTCTCTGCTGTGCTGAAGACTTCAACACAGGCAAAGGTTTCAAGCTCAGCCCACTCAGGTCTCCAGCAGGAGGGATTAGGCGTTTCTTACCGCAGGCCACCTTGGCACTGGGGTCCTGCTTGAGGTGCGCATCCAGCACTGCATCGCTGATCTGGTCACAGATCTTATCTGGAAGAGAATGAACATGTGTAAGAATCACAGGAATATTAAGCCTAGCAAACTGAAATGTTAAAATAATTAGATACTTCGTCAGTTTACATATCGAATCTACCTAAGAGGACACTTTTTAAATATAAGAAATTATAAATTTTTTGGAATTTTAATTTCTTCCCATTTCTGCCTTAATATTGGATGATGTATATTATATAAAGTCATAAAATTCCCTAAAAAGAGAAATATATTCCAAAACCAGTTACAAGAGCCTAAAGCAATTCACACACACACACGCATATTCTTCTAACTAAAAAGTATCTCATCCCTCAGCATATTCCCTTTAATTCTAACATCTAGAAAAGTCCTAGAAACAGAAGTTAAAATACTAACTGATGACATCAGTAAGATTAGGTGCCAAGAGGCGGACTAGGATGGGACAGACACATGGTACCGCTGGTCCCGCAAGATGCAGTGCGCTGTGTAGAAAATACCACACCCGGTTCTGGGACTACACCTGTAAGAATCGCGTAAGAGAACCTCTGCACATTACTGCCACTGCTGTTTCGCAGAATACTTCCACAAGCAGCTCTCAGATCTTTCCCGTCGTCACTCAGCCTCCTGAAAGCCGGATATCCTAACAGCTGGGTTTGACCTCCTCAATCAAGGTGGGATTGACAAAGAGTCCAACATGAACTGGCATTTCACCTTATTCTACAATTTGCCTTAAAGACTCCCCATGGCCTGGGGCTTCCCTGGTGGCGCAGTGGTTAAGAATCCGCCTGCCAATGCAGGGGACACGGGTTCGAGCCCTGGCCCGGGAAGATCCCACATGCCGCGGAGCAACTAAGCCCGTGCGTCACAACCACTGAGCCTGCCCTCTAGACCCCGCGAGCCACAACGACTGAAGACCATGTGCCTAGAGCCCGTGCTCTGCAACAAGAGAAGCCACAACAATGAGAAGCCCGCGCAACGCAACGAAGAGTAGCCCCCGCTCGCCGCAACTAGAGAAAGCCTGCATGTAGCAACAAACACCCAACACAGCCAAAAATAAAACAAGTAAATCAATAAATTTTTTAAAAAAGACTCCCCATGGTCGAGTACGTAGACACTGTGGAAAAATTCACTCTTGCTTTGGCGTTATGTTCACAAATTCAGAAAAAAAAGTGACATCTATTTACACATATTACATCTCGTTTAGTGTTCAAAAATACCCATAGAGTCTGCTCTTAGTAAATTAATAAGTTTTTTTCCAGCTTTATTTGGGTATAATTGGTATATAAAAATCTGCATATAATTAATGTATGTAATTTGCTAAGCTTGGTCACATGTACATACTTGTATTACCATCACCACCATCAGGGTTTAATAAACATCCGTCACCTCCAAAATCTCCTTGTGTCCCTCCTGTCGTTTTTTAAGTTTTTAAATTAAGAACGCAGGTCCAGAATCAAGCATTTCTGCTTTTGAAAGTGCCTATTAAGTTCTGTAGTTAAAATGTTAGTTAATCTGAAGGTGAATTCTCTAATCTTTCCTTCAGAAACTGCTACTAAACATATATTTGAGTTTTTCTATCTTCCTGCAGATCCTGGTCATAAATCTAGGTTTGCCTGAGTCCATGCCTCTGCAACCCCCTACCAATCATGGCCTCCTGCTGCCAAATGTCCACTTTAGACCCAGCCATCAGGCCTCCTAGGAGCCACTCACACAACGACCACGGATGACTCTGCTCGTTTAGACGACACAGGTCACATGTTTCCAGTGCACACAGGGAAATAGGATAAGGGATATTAGGGATAAAGCTGGAGTTGAGCAAGGGTATTAAGACAGCTTCACAGACTAAGATAATGCCTTAGGAGGTCCTTTCTGAACTCTTTCTTGAGGCTTTCGAAATTTCTATCAATATCACTTAGTAGTCTTAAGACAGCCAATAGTTGGTTTTCTTGGAAGTTGAAAAAGAAGCATTAATTTTATCCTTCTGATGGAGAGGAATTCAGCACTGGAATGACAAGCAGAAAGCCACCAAGGAAACTGTCTTAACATGAATGGCTAATTTATAGTGGCAAGCGCAAGGAGAATCAGACAAATTGAAGGGCTGCCATTAAGTAGACAGAACAGCCAACTGATTGGCTGGAATTTTCATTCTCTGTCCATTGAGCACATTGTTGTGTGTACAATGGGACCACTGGCCACTGCGTGACAAAGCACCCACTTCCGCCGCATGGAGCAAATCCTATCTATGGCCATCTCCTAACCTGTATATGGCTTTCATACGTACGTCATGGAGCTGTCCAGAATATGTTAGACATAGCAATGGATCTGAGATTATGAGTACAGTAAACCTAGAAACTTCATAAAGTCATGCAGAATTAAAGATGCTATTTACATTGAATTGAGCTAAGTCACATACAAAACTCAGTTTAAGCCAAGATTTCTCAATGGCAATACTGACCTTTGGGGCTGGAAAATTTCTTCTTTGTGGGGGATGGTCTTGTGCACGCAGGGTGTTTAGAAGCACACCTGGCCTCTCTCCACTAAATGCCAGTCTCACCCCACGCCCACCCCGCCCCCCGACAGCTGTGACAGCCAAAACGTTCCAGACACCACAAAATGCCCTTGCGGGAAAAGGGCACACCCTCCCCAGCTGAGAACCAGCGGCTGAAGCATATGGAAGGAGCAGCGCGCTGAGGTATCTAAAGCTGGGCTACGAGGTATGAAAGTTAAAGCTCTTTGAGAAAGAACAAGGATGAGGAAGATGAAAAAAAGTTAGACTTGATGATGATTAGTGACCAAGAACTTCAAATACTCCAGCGAATTGTGAAGAGGTGCTTAAATACATAAATCAGTGTGTCTGGCCCCCAAGGTTCTCCTAGACCAGGGGTTCTGAAAGCATGGCTCCCTCATCAGCAGCAGCATCATCGCCTGGGAACTTCTTAAGAATGCAAATTCTTGAGCCTCACCCAAGATCTACTAAATCAGAAACTCTGGGGGTGGAGCCCAGTACGTTGTGTTCTAACAAGCCTGTGGGGTGACGCTGATGCGCCCTGAAGCCTGGGAACCACTGTCCCAGAAAGTTGAGGCTCCCACTGTGGTCTTCACGGAAGCCTCTCTCGTTTCCCCACATCACAGTCCTCCTACCTTTCAGAGACCCAATAAAATGCTGGAATTTTCTTCCAGAGATCTGTCTCAGCCCCTGTTTAGAACGCACCGCCGTTCACTTCTAAACCGCACATGCTTTACATGCAAAACTTAGTGACCCGTGGTCTTGCTTGCGGGAACTTTCTCTGTTGACTTAAGCTGCTCATTGATAATAAAGCTTTACTCAAAAAAAAGAATCTCTCTATATAGCGTTAATACCTGATGATACATTTTACACACATGTTTATCCAACCAGCCGTGTGTTCTCCGTCGCAGTCCCACTGTGAGGAGATGCTGGTGGTGGGCTGCGGCACAGATCCTCGGCTTCGTTAACTTACAACCTATTATTTGCATAACAAGTGACTGTTTTACAAGACTGCAAACTAACAGAATAAAAAATTACTGCATATTGTTCTTGCCAAGATCCCTTACAGTTACTGACCCACACCGTTTTCCAGGCCTTCAGTAACAGCGACCCCCCGGTGCAGGTCACCATCCAACCAGGACCACCTACTCACCTGGGTGCCCCTCTCCTACAGATTCCGAGGTGAACATGAAGGCCCCTTCCTCGCTTAGAGAATGGTCACACAAGCCATCCACCGGTCCATTCATCTCTTCAAACTGTCCACTCGGCTTCTTCAAGGTAACAATTTTAATGCTGGGACTTGGCCTGAGGGTTCTGTTTGTTTGTTTCCTTCTTTAAACCCAACAGGCTCGTCTCCGCAGAGCCACAGGGCTCACTTCTGCCTAAGTGCCTGCAAGCGCACGTGAGAGTAAAGGTGCGGAGGGATGAGAAGGGAGGGACTGGAGAAGGATGTGTCACTCCCTCCAACTGGCCAGAGCTTGCTCCTGAGTGACTCCTATATATGGAAAAGTGAAAGTGCCTGAATAATCATGTGAGAAAATTGGAGGAGTCCACTTCCGGGGTGTGTGTGTGTGTGTGTGTCTTCTCACCTTGAGGAATTTCAGCCCTTAGCTCTCATCTCCCAAGTCCTAAGCATGTGGCCAATGTATGGCAAAGAAGGTTGTACAGATTCTGCATAAGTGAAGCTCCTCTCGGACTCTGCTTTAGCTCTGCAGCTCATCTCCTCAGTGCACCAAGGTTAACATCCCACGTTGGAGGCGGGGGTCTGTGGTTACTCAGGGATACAAATAAATAGGAAGCAAAAAACTCCTGCCCAGAGATATGGTTTAGGCTGAGATTACAGCACAGGACGCCTTTGCTCTTGGGTGCCCTGCCTCCTAGCCCACACCTTGTCTGAATTGGGCTCTTCCCCTTCTTCTACCTTCTCAGAGCAAGAGTATGCACCTATATTCTGAGTCAGCTTGGATGTTACACAACAGATTCATTTAGAGGAAAAGCTTTTGAGCCCACATTTTTCTGCTCATAGAAATCACAGAAACTGTCACCTTCTCTAAGACGCTGGCAATCACATTGACAAGCAAGATGTTAAAAAAGTATCCGCACGGGCTACAGAGAACAATGATTTTTGGAAAAGGATTCCTGAGAGGCAGATTCATTATGGGGAAATCATCAGAGTCCAGTTTCCCAAAGCTTCTTATGATAAATTGGTCCTATACACTTGAGAAACATCCTGCTCACGTGACTCCTGCATTATTTTTGCTTTGACCAAGAAAAGAAGTGGACAGGATTATATCCTGAACCAATTCCTACACTAAATGACAGCATCTTTCACTTCACTCCCTCCCACTCTCAGATCTAGCTGCATCCTCAGGCCCAAGGAACAATAGGGAATTGAGATCACAGAGAGTGAGAATGGGTGGAGAAACTGGTTCCCACTAGAATGCAATACAAAGTAATCAACCAAAACCTTGTGCATCAAGCACCGGACTGTGGGAAGCAAAAGGGAGGACACAATTGCCCCAACGAACAGTTCTGGCAACCAAATCCCCTCTGTACTTATGAGCATTTAAAATTTTTTTTTTCCAAATCTTGAGTTTTCCAACTGGTCAACAGTGGCAGTACTATCCCTCCAGGGAATTAAAACCATATTAAAGCGATGTCTTCTGGGATAAAGTAAGAGATTTTACATATACACATTTAATCAGAGGCATTTTACAAAGAGGGAGCTAGAATGCTCAGTCACAAGACTGCAGAAGGTCCAAAGAGGAAGAGGCCACTGGGAAGGGATGGAAAATGAGGAATCAAACAGGGACTTTAGACAACATAGCCTTGTCCCTGTCAACACACAGGAATCCTGCTGTTTGCACTTAAAATATTTCAACATCACTGTCCTTTTGTAAATTTCTTCTGGGTACACTGGTTTCAAACCTGGAGGCAATGTGAGCTAATGTTTAATGTGAACTGTAGACCTAGGTTACCCGAGCATTTACGACGACAGCCATTATGTTCTAAATGTGCTTTAAGAGAAAGATGAAGTTTCAAGTACTCATGCAGATTCCTAGAGCTTGCAAGAAGCCAGAAAACAAAGCAGCCTAACTGCCCTCTGAATTCCAAAATGAATAACAGCATCATGGGGCGAAGAGGCATGGGGCGGGGGTGGGGGAGTGGGTGGGATGGAGGGGACAATGTCGGGTCCCGAGAAGCGGCACTTTCAGAAACGTATGCAGGAGGCTTCTGCAGCCTGGACATAAATGCAGAGTGAGTGAAGGATCTGGAAGGCACCTAGTTGAGTATCCATCTTATGAGTCTCATATGACATCCCTACTAACTACTAGGCCACCGTACGCTCTTTCAGCAGATAAATGTTAACAAGAAGTGCACAAAACACGGTGGCTGGGAGTGCAGGCTTCAGGGCTGGAGTCCTGTTTTGCCTCTAACCCACTATGCACCCTGGGGTAGGCTTCCTACACTCTCTAGGCTGCTGTTTCCTCATCTTTAAAGCAGGTTAAATAATTACCTACCTCAGAGCATTGCTGTCAGAACTACAAGAGATCACACGGGTATGCTGGGTATTGAGCATAGTGCTAGCACACAATCAGGGTTTAATAAAATATTACCTAAGCACCTTCTATGTACATACACATGATTTTCTTCTGAAAAAAAAACAGCTCACCATATACATGTTATTTGCATCTTGCTTTTCACAATATACTATGGTTCTCTTTTTACATCTCAACATATAGGCAGACCTCATTTTTAGCACTTGACTAGTATCCCACAATGAGGATACACCGTAAATTATTTAACCACTCATTCCCCAATGGCTGGATATTTTCAACTTCTAATTATTTAGTGTTACCATAATGCTGCAGAGAAGATACTAATCATTGGCATCCTTTTATAAAAAGACAAAATGCAAGGGCCTGGCAATGCTGAACTAGACCAAAGATTTCCCTTTTGTAATAAATTTTACCCAGTTAGTGAAAAGAAACAGCACTTCAACAATGAGTTAAAACAGCAGCATCAATCTGCCCCCTTCAGATATAACTGGCAGACCTTGGCAATGACATAATTACTTAGAGAGCTGAACCTACGAGAACTACATAGCCCTAATCTGCTATCATAAACTCAAATTAAAGCCTCCCTTACGCAAAGACTGTCCCGTTCTCCCTTACGCATGAATTGTCCTAATGTCCCCCGACCCAGCCCCACTGATTACCTAAGTCCAATACGTGTCAAAGGCCCAGAGTTGATCTCACTTCCATGTAGCAACCTTCAACTCTAAACCTCTGCTGACTAATCTCTGAAGAAACCTGCCTTTGAAAATATCACTTTCAGTTAGATTTACCCCTGAGGAATCTCTAAATGTAAAATATCAAGTGGAAAACCATGTTTCCGATGAACAGTATATGTAAGCCACACTGACCAGTTTCAGGAATAAGCTTAAGGGCACCTTATCCCACATAACACCATGAGGCAGCAGAACTAGTGGAAAGCAGCTGGCCAATGGTGCCCTTTGCTTGCCCCTGCACTGCCATGTATGATGGCTATGCCACAGGCAGAAGAAAGGTCAGTTTGATGACCTAAAACTCTGATGCAGAAGTGGAGTTTGCATCCACCTCTTACATGCTGTTTAAGTGCAAACATTTCTAAACTTTGGTGAGAAACTCCCCTAACTTAAATGGCATAATAACCACATGGAATATTTGCTTCTTTTGCCCTCATTAAACACAAACTTTTATCACATATGTCATCCTGGAACACAAATAACTTACTCATGAAAAAAGGTAAAACTGACTCAACACCACTTATTGAAGAGGCTGTCTTTTCCACATTGTATATTTTTGCCTCCTTTGTCATAGATTAATTGACCATATGTGTGTGGGTTTATTTCTGAGCTCTCTATTCTGTTCCACTGATCTATGTGTCTATTTTTGTGCCATAACCATACTGTTTTGATTACTATAGCTTTGTAGTATAGTCTGAAGTCAGGGAGCATGACACCTCTAGCTTTGTTCTTTTTTCTCAAGATTGCCTTTGTTATTTGGGGTCTTTTGTGGTTCCATACAAATTTTAGGATTATTTGTTCTAGTTGTGTGAAAAACATCATAGGTATTTTGATAGGGATTGCATAACACAGCTACATGTAAAAGAATGAAATCAGAACATTTTCTCACATCATATACAAAAATAAACTCAAAATGAACTAAAGACCTAAATGTAAGACTGAAAACCATAAAAATCCTAGAAGAAAACATAGGCAGTACACTCTCTGACATAAGTCTTAACAATATATTTTTGGATCTGTCTCCTCAGGCAAGGGAAACAAAAGCAAAAATAAACAAATGGAACCTAATTAAATTCAAAAGTTTTTGCACATCAAAGGAAGCCATCAACAAAACAAAAGGACAAGCTACTGAATGGGAGAAGATATTTGCAAATGATATGCTTGATAAAGGGTTAATATCCAAACTATATAAAGAGCTCTTATAACTCAATATCCAAAAAACAAACAACCTGATTTAAAAATGGGCAGAAGACCTGAATAGACATTCTTCCAAAGAAGACATACAGATGTCCAACAGGCACTTGAGAAGATGATTAACATTTCTGATTATTAGAAAAGTGCAAATCAAAACTACAATGAGGTACCACCTCACACCAGTCAGAAAGGTCATCATTAAAAAGTCTACAAATAAGAAATGCTGGAGAGGGTGTGGAGAAAAGGGAGCCCTCCTACACTGTTGGTGGGAATGTAAATTGGTACAGCCACTAGGGAAAACAGTATGGAGGCTCCTCAAAAAAAAGAAAGAAAGAAAGAAAGGAAGGAAGAAAAAAAGAAAGAAAACAGAGCTACCATATGATCCAGCAATTCTACTCCTGGGTATGTATCCAAAGAAAACAAAAACACTAATGCAAAAAGATATATGCACCTTAATGTTTATAGCAGCATTATTTACAATAGCCAAGATGTGGAAGCAACCTACGTGTCCATCAACAGATGAATAGAAAAGATGTGGGGACTTCCCTGGTGGCGCAGTGGTTAAGAATCTGCCTGCCAATGCAGGGGACACAGGTTCGAGTGCTGGTCTAGGAAGATCCCGGAGCAACTAAGGCCGTGCGCTACAACTACTGAGCCTGTGCTCTAGAGCCCACAAGCCACAACTGTTGAGCCCACGAGCCACAACTACTGAAGCCCACATGCCTAGAGCCTGTGCTCCACAACAAGAGAAGCCACCACAAGGAGAAGCCTGCACGCCACAATGAAGAGTAGCCCCCGATCTCCACAACTAGAAAAAGCCTGTGCGCAGCAACAAAGACCCAAAGCAGCCAAAAATAAATAAATTAATTAATTAATTAATTAATTTAAAAAAGAAAAAAAGATGTGTGTGTGTGTATATATACTATACACACACACACACACACATATATATATAAACATACACATGCACAATGGAATATTATTCAGCCATAAAGAAGAATGAAACTGCCACTTTCAACCACGTGGAAGGATCTGGAGGGTATTATGCTTAGTGAAGTAAGTCACACAGAGAAAGACAAACACTATATGTTTTCACATATATGTGGAATCTAAAACATAAAACAAATGAATATAACAAAACAGAAACAGACTCATAGATACAGAGAACAAACGAGTCACTACCAGTGGGGAGAAGCAGGGGGGGCAAGATAGAAGAAGGAGATTAAGAGGTACAAACTACTAGGTATAAAATAAATAAGATACAAAGATATAATGTATAACACAGGGAATATAGCCAATATTTTATAGTAATTTTAAATGGAGCATAATCTATAAAAATATTGAATCACTATGTTGTACAGCTAAAACGAATAAAATTGTAAATAAGCTATACTTCAATTAAAAAAATAACTGACTCAGACTGTACATTTAAAAAGTTTTAGGTAATTTCAGCATTATGTGAGCTTCATCCAGTAAAAAGTCCAAATAAGCACCCCATATATAACAGCTATCCTGAAAAGGAAGAAAGAAATGTGGAAAGACTTCGTGGAAAAAGCAGAACCTGAGCTAGACCCCAAAGGAATTACAGGATTTTAAAAGGCAGCAGAGAGGCTCTGGGGGGGGCAGGTGGGGAGACTTCACAGCCAAGAAGCCACAGCATTAATTAGAATTTGTACACTGCTCTGACTCCAACTGAAGGGTGGGGATAACTGGGCAGGGAGGTAGAGGGCTGGGAAGCCAGGGAGGTCAGGAGCTGGGATTCAGAGCAGTAAGTAGCCCTGCAGAGAGGCAAGAAAATGGGAGGTTCCATCTGACAGGAAAAGGCAGCTTCCCAGATGGCATTTGCAGAAGGCATTTCAAGGCAAAGGTGTTGGCCACAGCAGACTGAGGCAAAGGGTGACACTTGGGACAAGCAAGAATAGACCAAAAGCCTGGAAAGGAAGAGGTTGGGGGAAAAGATATATGGGGAATAAGAGATTTTTAAAGCTACCATGTATACCAGGGAATCAAGAAGGCCAAGAACACGACCAGAGCCAGACAGATCCTCAGAACAGGCCTGAGAAGACCCTAAGTTCTCACCTGTGGCTGAACTTCAGGGTCCCCAAAACAGGAAGTCAAGGGTAAGGCAGAGTTGTAGATGGCCTAGCTAAGCACTGAAGAATTCCCTAACATGGAGGCACTCTGCAAAGACTGGGAGAGTATTTTCTTCTTTTCTAGGATCCAGGTATATAAGGAAACTTTGTCAAAACACTAGCTAACCACTAAGCTAATGGAACACAGACTTCATTGGCCACACACAACAAAAGAATATAAAATAGTTCAGAAAAGTGTTAAACAACAGTGACCCACAACAAATGGCAACAGCACATGCCCGGGAGAAAAGAATCTTATTCCAGAGTTGCCATAATATTCAAAATGTCCATTTTTCAACAAAAAATTACCAGGCATGCAAAGAAACAAAAAAGTATAGCCCATATGCAAGGAGAAAAAAAAAAGAAACTAATAGAAACTGTCCCTGAGGAAGCCCATGCATTGCACTTACTAGACAAAGATTTAAAATCAACTGTCATATATTCTCAAAGGTATAAAGGAACCACAGACAAAAAAATTAAAGGAAGCCAGCATGGTGTCTCACCAAACAGAATATCAATAAAGTAATAAAAATGATAAAAATGAACTAACTAGGAATTTTGAAGCTGAAAAGTATAATAATAGAAATCAAGAATTCATTAAAGGGGTTCAACAGCGGATTCAGGCAGACAAAGGAGTCAGTGAATATGAAGATAGGCCAACTGAGATTGTTCAGTTTGAGAAGCAGAAATAGGAAAGAATAAAGAAAAATGAACAGAGTCAGAGAAGCACGTAGGATACCATCAAGTTTAACAACATGTGCATATGGGAATCTCACAGGGATAGGAGAGAGAGAAAGGGGCAGAAAGAATACTTGAAGAAACAATGCTTAAAAACTTCCCAAATTTGGTGAAAGACACAAACTTACAGATTCAAGATTCTCAACAAAATCTAAGCAGGATAAAATCAAAGAGATCCACACTGACACACATTATAGTCAAACTTCTGAAGGACAGACAGAGAGAGATTCTTGAAAGCAGCAAGAGAGGCATCTCATGACATACAAGGAACCTTCTATAGTATTTTTTTTTTTTGCAGTATGCAGGCCTCTCACTGTTGTGGCCTCTCCCATTGCGGAGCACAGGCTCCAGATGCGCAGGCTCAGCGGCCATGGCTCACGGGCCCAGCCGCTCCGCGGCATGTGGGATCCTCCCAGACCGGGGCACAAACCCGCGTCCCCTGCATTGGCAGGCGGACTCTCAACCACTGCGCCACCAGGGAAGCCCCTCTTCTATAGTATTAACAGACAATTTCTCTTCAGAAACTGTGGAAGCCAGAAGGCAATGAGATAACATATTTAAAGTAATGAAAGGAAAAAAAGAAAACCTGTCAACCAAGAATTCTACATCCAACAAAATTATACTTCAAAAATGAAGGGGAAATTAAGACATTCAGATAAATAAAAACTGAGGGAGTTTGTCACGGTAGACATGCCCTATATGGAATGCTAAAGGGAGGCTCTGGGGCTGAAATTAAACGACAGCAGACAGTAACTCAAAGCCACACGAAGAAAGAAAGAACAATGGTACATACACAGGTACATAGATAAACATAAAAGGTAGTATTATTGGAGTTTTCTTTCATAACTCTTTTTGTATTTAAAAGACAAATGTATAAAACAATTATAAACCTTTGTTAATGGACACAGTATGTATAAAGTTGCAATTAGGGCCAATAAACATGATAGAGGAGACCGACTGAGCAGTGTCTCTGTATACTACTGAAACTGTGTTGGTATTAATTCAAACTTGATTGCTATGAATTTAAGATGTTAACTGTAATCCACTAAGGAAAAAATCCAGTAAGGTAAGCACTAAGGAAAAAAAAAAACCCTAAAGTATATACAGAAAAAGAAACAGCAAAATGGCTGAAGTCCTTTCTCATCCACAATTATTTTAAATACAAATGAATTAAACTCTCCAATTAAAAGGCAGAATGTATTAAAAACAAAACATGATCCAACTATATACTGTTATAAGAGACTCACTTTAGATCCAAATACACAAATAGATTGAAAGTGAAAGGAAGGAAAAAGATATTCTACACAAATAATAACCTAGAGAGCTAGGATGGCTAACCTAATATCAGAGAAAATAGAATTTAAGTTAAAAATTGTTACAAAATAATTACTTTATATATTGATAAAAGGATAAATCCATTGAGAAGATATAACCAATATAAACATATACACACCTAACAACAGAGCACCAAAATACATAGAGCAAAAACTGACAGAACTGAAGGTAGAAACAGTTGGAGATTTCAATATTCCATTTTCAATAATGGACAGAATTATACAGAAGATCAATAAGGAAACAGAGGACTTGAACAACACTATAGACCAACTAGACCTAACTGATGCATATAGAAAAGTCCCCCCGAAAACAGAATATAGATTCTTCTCAACTACACATGGAACATTCTCCAGAATAGACCATATATTAGGTGACAAAACTCTCAATAAATTTGAAAAGACTGAAATCATACAAAGTATCTTCTTTGACCACAATGGAATGAAGATAGACATCAGTAACAAGAGGAAAACTAGAAAATTCACAAAAACATGAAAATTAACCTGCACAGTCTTGATTCAAAAATGAGTCAAAAAGAAATTATAAATGAAATTAGAAAATACATTGATATGAAGGAAAATAAACATTACCAAATTTATGTTATGTAGCAAAAGCAGTGCTCAGAGTGAAATTTATAGCTGTAAATGCTTATATATTTTTTAAAAGATCCCAAACCAATAACTTAATTTTACACCTTAAAAACCTAGGAAGAACATGTTAAACCCAAAGCTAGCAGAGGGATAACATAATAGAAATTAGAACAGAGATAAATGAACTAGAGACTAGGAAAAAATAGAATCAACAAAATGAAAAGTTACTTCTTTGAAAAACCAACACAATTGATAAACATTGAGCTCAATGGACCAAAAGACATCAAAGAGAAGACTGAAATTATTAAAAGCAGAAATAAAGTTGGTGACATTAGTACAGACCTTAAAATAAAAGGGACTATAAGAGTATACATGAACAACTGTAAGCCAATTAGATAACCTAGAAGAAATGAACAAATTTCTAGAAACATACAAACTACAAAAACTGACCCAAAAATAAACAGAAAATCTGAAAAGAACTATAGCAAGTCAAGAGATTGGATCACCAATCAAAAACCTTCCAATAATGAAAAGCCCAGATCCAGATGATTTCACTGGTAAAGTCCCCCAAATCCTTAATTAAAGAATAATTAATACCAATCCTTCTCAAACTCTTCCAAAAAATAAAAGGAGGCAACACTTCCTAACTCATTCTATTTGGCCAGCATTACACTGAAACCAAAGCCAGACAAAGACATCAGAAAAGAACTATAGACCAATACTGTATTTCCTTATGAATACAGATGAAAGAGTCCTCAACAAAATAATAGCAAACAAGTTCCAGCAACATATTAAGAGAATTACACATCATGAACAAAGATGATTTATCCTAGGAATGCAAGGGTGACTAAAATATGAAAATCAGTGTAATACACTATAGTGATAGAATGAAGGGGGAAAAAACACACGATCATCTCATTTGATACAAGAAAAGCATCTGGAAAATCCAACTGTCTTACATGATAAAAACACTAAACAAACTTGGACTAGAAGGAACTTCCTCAACGTGATAAACGGCATTTATGGAAAAACTACAGCTCACATTACACTCAAAGGTGAATAACTGAAAGCTTCCCCCCCAACCCCCAAGATCAGGAACAAGAGAAGGATGCCCATTTCACCACTTCTATTCAACACTGTACTGGAAGTTCCAGCCAGAGCAAATGGGCAAGAAAAAGAAATAAAAGGCACTGAAATTGGAGAGAAAGAACTAAAACTATCTCTATTTGCAGATAACATAATCTTGCATATAGAAAATCCTAAGGAATCCACACAAAAGTAAACTATTAGAGCTTATAAACTAATTCAGCAAAGCTTTGGGGTACATGATCAACACACAAAAATCAGTTGTATTTCTATACATGATCAATGAACAATGTGAAAAGGAAATTAAGAAAACAATTTCAGGGCTTCCCTGGTAGTGCAGTGGTTGAGAATCTGCCTGCCAATGTAGGGGACATGGGTTCAAGCCATGGTCTGGGAAGATCCCACATGCCGTGGAGCAACTAAGCCTGTGCACCACGACTACTGAGCCTGTGCTCTAGAGCCCACAAGCCACAACTTCTGAAGCCCGTGTGCCACAACTACGAAGCCCATGAGCCTAGAGCCCGTGCTCCACAACAAGAGAAGCCACCCCACAGAGAGGTGGGATAGGGAGGGTGGGAGGGAGACGCAAGAGGGAGGGGATATGGGGATATATGTATACGTATAGCTGATTCACTTTTTTATACAGCAGAAACGAATACACCATTGTAAAGCAATTATACTCCAATAAAGATGTTAAAAAAAAAAGAGAAGCCACCCAAATGAGAAGCCCACACACCGTAACGAAGACCCAAGACAGCCCAAAATAAATTAATTAAAAAAAAGAAAACAATTCCATTTATAATAGCATCAGAAAGAATAAAATAATTAGAAAAATTTAAGGAGGTTCAAGATTTTTACACTGGAAAACTAAAAATTGCTGAAATAAATTTTAAAAATCCTAAGTAAATGGAAAGACATCTCATATTCATGGGTTGGAAAACAAACAGTTACGATGGCAATGCTACCCAAAGCAATCTACAGATTCAATGCAATCTCTATCAAAATCCCAGAGGCCTCTTTTGCACAAATGTAAAAGCTTATCTTAAAATTAATATGGAATTGAAAAGGATCTCAAATAGCCAAAACAATCTTGAAAAAGAAAAATGAGGTCGGAGGACTCACATTTCCCAAATTTCAAATCTTACTACAAAGCTACAGCAATCAAAACAGTATCTGATACTGGCATAAGCAAAATGTTTCCAAAACTAGAAAGCAATACAACATCCCCAAACCTCTGGGTTTTCTTAGGCTGGTTTCTCATACTGAAATAAAAGCAAAACGTTTCATATTAAATGGTGCTGTGAGGTTCTAATTACAAGGTTCAATTGTATTAGGCTTCTTTAAAAAAAAAAGTTGAGTTTTATTCTGGTGTAATTTATGGTAACTGTGGGAAATTTTTAGAAAATACAGAAAAGAAAAATAATATAGTACATCCTTCCACTCATAGGTTGATGAGCATAGTTCATACACTGGTATATTTTCTCTTGAAGGAAATATATCCATATATCTATATAGGTATAGTCCCCTGTATGTGTTACTTAGATAAAAATTTGAGAGTTGGGGCTTCCCTGGTGGTGCAGCGGTTGAGAGTCTGCCTGCCGATGCAGGGGACGCGGGTTCGTGCCCCAGTCCGGGAAGATCCCACATGCCACGGAGCAGCTGGGCCTGTGAGCCATGGCCGCTGAGCCTGCGCGTCCAGAGCCTGTACTCCGCAACGGAAGAGGCCACAACAGTGAGAGGCCTGTGTACCGCAAAAAAAAAAAAAAAAAAAAATTGAGAGTTAATTAAACCTGTCGAGTTCTAGTTCCAAACAAGATGGAATAAGCACGATAAGCACACTCCACCCTGTCTCTCCCACTGAATGCAGCTATAACATCTGGACAGAATGCATGGAGTAGCTGTTTGAGGATTCTGAAAAGTAAACAGTAGTAGGCAAATAGGGGAAGAGACCAAAAAGGCAGTGAGGTTCCCTTTTTCCCCCCCCTCCTGTATCCTGGACCCAAGGCAGTGCAAAACTCAGAAGTGGGTGCCAAGGCCCACACAGAGAAAGCTCTGGGAGAGGCCCTTTTATTGACTTGATCAAGAGCAGGAAAGGGGATCCCTAAGTTTGCAAGAGTGGAGGGAAATCCTTTGGGTTTCTTTTTCTTTTTTCCATTCTCTTGAGCCCCAGCCCCCAGACAATTCCATGGTGACAAAATTGGCAGTGGAGGCCCGTGGGCACCTAAAGTTCTAAGGGAGGGGCAACTTCCTCTCTGAATGGAGGAGCTGTGATCCCAAGAAAGTGGAACCAATCCCTGTTGTTTTTTCTGTGTGTATCTTCTGCCACTTGGCTTCAGATACAGGCTTGGCCATACGAAGTGTACAGCAGAATGGGGTAACTGAAACCCAGCTTTCTGGACAAAAGACCAAAAAGGGGAGGCCCAGAGTGGGGAAAAAACTGGAAAGATCACCGAGGCAAGAGCTCAGAAAGAGATCCAATAACACTGTAAGATGCTAATAATAGGGGAAACTGGGTTCAGAATACACAGAAACTCTGTACTAACTTTGCAATAATTCCGTAAATCCAGCAGTGTTCTAGGGACTTTCCTGGTGGCGCAGTGGTTTAGAATCCGCCTGCCAATGCAGGGGACACGGGTTCAGTCCCTGGTCTGGGAAGATCCCACATGCCACAGAGCAACTAAGCCTGTGTGCCACAACTACTGAGCCTGCACTCTAGAGCCCGTGAGCCACAACTACTGAACCCCATGTGCCTAGACCCCGTGCTCCACAACAAGAGAAGCCACCGCAACGAGAAGCCTGTGCATGGCAACAGAGTAGCCCCCGCTCGCCACAACTAGAGAAAGCCCATGTGCAGCAAAGAAGACCCAACACAGCTAAAAATAAAATAAACAAATTTACTTTTTAAAAAAAGTGTTCTAAAAATTTTTTTAAACTAAATATTTACCTTGGCTCCTTCACTCTTATGTTCATTCACGTTACTCACTGAATTATTTACTGAGCACCTACTATGTCGTGTCCCAGGCACTAGTCTATTCTCTGGAGATACAAACAGCAAAACAAAACCCAGCATGATTCCTGCCATCAAGGAGTTTGCAGCAGAAAATGAAAAATAATAATAAGTGGTTGCCAAGCCATAGAAATAAAGTTACCACTTCAAAATTAAAAATTATCTTCTTGAGTCTTCATTGTAGAAGAAACATCTATGAGAAGTTAAAAGCCCAGGCTGAAGACCGTACAATCTGTCAACTGACAATCAACGAGCAGGATTTCCAAAGAGGACTCATAGGCAGTTCTGTAGCCAAACAAGGCAAATCCCTAGCAGGCGGCCCAGCCCCTGGCCTTAGCAGGAACAATTACTTTGAATCTAGGCTTACACCAGAAGGCCAGGCTAGCTGTTGGCTCTCTGCAAGCCAGACTGTGCTGGGGACAAGACATGGATAGGAAGCCACATGCCCTACTGGGGTGCAGTCTCAGTAGTGGCAGGAAGGCAGCTGGGCAGCATGACCAGGACAGGCTCCACCTCAGCTACACAGGGATCCACGCATCCACCCTCCTCCCATGCTCACACGCCACACATTCTTTCTTTGAACATGAACTAAACACCTACTGTATACCAGGAATAGGGTAGGCCCTCCACAGTAAGGACAAACATAGGTATTCCAGGAGACACTGGGAGAAAATGTTCTAGGCAACGGGAAGAACATTTACCGAGACCCACAAGCTAGAGAGAGCGTGAAGCCTTCATGATTTTTCAAGCGGTTCAGTGAGGCTGGGGCGTGGGGTGGGGCACTGTCAGAGAGAAGACTAGAGGTGGTGGCAGAGGCCAGATCGTGAAGGGCTGTGTGGGTCCTATAAGGAGTTCAGACTTTTTCTTGATGACAAAGGGAAGCTGGTGAAGGGTTTCAAGCAAAAGGCGTGCATGGATGGGGCATATGATCAGATGCAGACTTTTACAGAAACCATTTTGCCAGCTGCTGCTATTGTTCTATGGTGACCAGACTAGAGAGGGCTGCCCTGGAGGCAGAGAGATTACATGGCATAGGCGGAAAGCAGAAGTGGGATTTGATACCTCACTGGATGTAGGAAGCAAAAAGGTGGGAGGATTCAGGGATGACGTCCACGTGTCTGACCTGGGTGAATTCATGGGATGCCAGAGTAGAGTAATAATGACAATAAACACAAACACTGTGTGCTCCCAGGATGAGTCAGACCCTGCCAGAAGGTGAGTGAGTGCTGGCGCTCTGGGGAGGACTGGGTGCTCTCAGGGACCTGTGTCAGTCTCCTACCCTGCAAATGCTGGTGTATTTGCCTTTACGTCATTCCCCAGGTCTTACTCAACAGGACAGGATGTATTAAATGAGCCTCCAGAAAGTTGAAGCAGTATTTACAGATATAAAATTTGAAAATAACCCCACACCCTGAACAAGCCATTTCTGTAAGGATTTCTACAAATACGTGATTCTATATTTTAAAAAAAGCAATATTCTGAAGGTTCTTGTTATCACGAAGTAAACACTACTCTTTTTTTATGTAAGCAAACACACTCGCCAAGGTAAATATCCAACTGAAGTAAAAATGGAGGTGACATGGGTGTGTTTAAATTAGCCAGTAATTTTGGAGGAAAAAGCAGAAAGTTGGGTGGGATGGAAGAGCAGCCTATGATTGGCCAGCTGATCTCACAACTCAGCGTAAACTTGGTGGAGGGAAGGAAGGGGTGGCCTACACAAGCCCAACGTTGTTAGGGAATCACTAATTCAGAGTGCTTCTATGGAATCCTCCGCTGGGCTAAAAATAGCTTTGCTGTAGAATGACTTCGTATTTTTAAAGTAGAAAAACACTGAGTCAAGTCTATGAGTCAATTCACAGCAATCAATATGAATGTTAAATATACTATACATGGTTTCAAGGAATTAGCCATCACCTCTCAACTCTAAACTTAGAAGATAGCTAGGATGTGTCTAGACATCTGTCAGCTTACCCCTGAAGACTATACATATGCACATAACTTCCATTTTGAAATAGAATTATCATGGCCGTAGCCAGTCATTATAAATCAGTTTTATTTTAAAAACTGAAGGTTATATATATACACTATTGATACTATGTAGAAAATAGACAACTAATGAGAACCTACTGTATAGCACAAGGAATTCTACTCAGTGCTCTGTGGTGACCTAAATGGGAAGGAAATCCAGAAAAGAGGGGATATATGTATACATATAGCTGATTCACTTTGCTATACAGTAGAAGCTAACACAACATTGTAAAGCAACTACACTCTGATAAAAATTTTAAAAAATAAATTAAAATTGAAGGTTATCCCAACTGACCTTATTACATTTATAGAAATTTAAAATATCACATCCTTCCCTCTAAGTCAACTCACCATAAACTCATCAACACTGGTGGGAAATCTGGGAAGTGTATGGATTGACAGTGAACTATATGACCTCAGTCCACGATTTACTAAATGGAGTTAAATCGTTGACCTACGGTTTCACAATACAGCCAAAGGGTATGGCAGAGACAGAAGTCGTCACCTTTTTCCCAGAATAGTTTCTTCACTAAACAAATCCCCATCTCAAACACCTAAACAGGGAGGGTGAACATTTTAGAGGCAAAAACTGTAGAGAAAGAAAATTACAGTCATGAAGTCATCTGGCTTTAGTCTTCTCTTGATATTTTGCCTTTCTCTTGTTTACTCTAGACAATATTTTTATATAAATGAATAGTGTTGTTGAGGTCTAAATATTTTAAATGACGTAAGAAACTAAAATCATTATTTAGGCCAAACTGACCCTCCAATACAAAAATAAATAAAATTTGGTCAGAAGTATTTCATGTTTTGAAATGTCTATAAAATTGTCTCATTTGGGGGGTTGAAAACAGATTTTAAAAACCTTTGTGAATGCAAACTATTACATTTAGAATGGATAAACAAAAACATCCTACTGTATAGCACAGGGAACTACATCCAATCTCCCGGGATAAACCATAATGGAAAAGAATATAAAAAAGAATGTAAAGATGTGTGTAACTGAGTCACCCTGCTATACAGCAGAGACTGGCACAACATTAAATCAACTATACTTCGATAAAAAAAAAAAAAAACTGTGAAAAAAACCCCACAAACCTATGTGGAAGCAGCCTCCCATTCCTACTCTGTCTCTGATGCCAATTTTCCATATTAATAAATAGATATAGAAAGTCTTGCGGTTTACAAAGCACCTCTGCAAGTGTCAGCTCAGTCAGCTCTCAGGATGACTCAGCAGGGTACTGTCCCCATTTAACAGAGGAGGAAGCCCAGGCCCAGAGAGATTCGGTGATTTATTTTGGGTTACACAACTGGTAAGTGACACCATCCTCAAACTCAGTCCTTCCAACTCCAAATATTCTCTCCTTTTCCCACTGTGCTGCCAGTTAAAAGAGCTTCATTTTTTTCCTAATTCAAGATCATAAAAAAGTAATTACCCACAAAGTGTGGTTACTTATTTAGCTGCTGCCAGCTACTCTAATACTTTCTGCTACCACAGCTCAGGAAAAAAGCCTTTCTCAGCCTCAAATGCAGAAAGCTTGCTATTGAATACTCCAGAATTACACCAAAGGGTCCTTGGACAATGAGGCAAACACATCTCTACTTCCACCGCTCAGTGTGATCTGCTTTTGCTGGCTTCTGAGCCATGAGGATCACTTGTACTGCAGCACCGTATCTAGTGAATCACCAGACACCATAATGGAGCAAGTGACACTGTGCTCAGCCTGGGCTCTGAACCTACAGCATGAACTAAAGGCACTGCAGGCACAGTGCCCACCACCCACCTCCCCCATCACCCCCACCCAGGCAGCAGCCTCCTCACCTTCCTTAAAACTGCTGCACTGCTGCTCGGCCCTCAAACTCCTCCAGTGACCCATGTGCCTACCAAACACATTTTCTTTCTTCTCCAGTCCGTTCTCCTCCACACACACCTTCTGAGTATAACTTTGGCCTTTGTTATTCAGTGTGGTTCCCTAATGAACAGCCTCAGCATCACCTGCCCACTTGTTAGAAATGCAGAATGTGGGGCTCCACCCTAGACTCGGAAATTAGAATCAACACTTTAACAGAATCCCCTCTCCCCCATTAATTTATAAGAAATTAAAATTTGAGAAGCACTACCCTAGGAAAAAGGACAAAGCAAGTGAACCTCCTCCTGTCTGGTTGTCACCCCGTGCTGCCCTTGGGTACCAGTATTTCAGGCTCTAAGAAGGTGTTATGGCCAAGTTCAAACCCTCCAGCGACAGCTCATCTATTCCCACAGTATATCCAATTCAGCTAGGTTTCACGGTTCCGCAAAATAACCTGCTTAATATTTAGCAAAGTAGTCACACTAAAGTATGAATAGCTAATAATGCCTACAAACAGTGGGCTCTGATAGAATGTTACTGAGAGAACACAGTGATAGCAAGAAAGTTGTAAAGTCAGAGAAATCTGGGTTTGCATCTCAGCTCTCTCAATGATTAGCTGTGAGAGTCTCAGAAGCTTTAAAAACTCTCTGAACTTCCATTGCTGCCTCTGTAAAATAAGGACAATCCCTGCCTTACAAAGGGAGTAGACATACTGCAAAGCATCTTGCATACCTTGCCTGGCACATAGTAAGTGCTCCCTTCCTTTTGAATGAATGAGCCAGTAACATCAGAGAAAACTGAATTTCAAAATCATGTTGATGCAAATAAATATCTAGTTGGTGCTGCTCCGGCCAGTGTAGCCACACAGGGGACATTCTGGAGCAGGCAAGCATTTCTTGTGACATGGAAAATCGTATCAGCCAACCGCCACGAGCCTGGAAGTCACACACCACACCTCTCCTACCTGGTAACTTCTCCTACACTAACTTATACTTTGGAGTCCTCTGATTCAAAAGCTCTTCTCCCTTTCTCCTTGGAAAAACTGTTTAATCATCAAATAAAACGGCCAAAAGTATTAGTAGTGGTGGAAGTAATAAGTTTAAACGGCAATAAGCTCATTTTTAGCACTTAAAATATCATTTCAGCAATATCATCAATGGACAAGTTACAAACTAGAATTGTTTTTATTATTCAGTATAACTGGTAAAATCATGCTTTAACCTGATTTTTTTTTTTTTGCCACACCGTGCAGCCTGTGGGATCCCAGTTCCCCAACCAGGGATCAAATCCATGTCCCTGCATTGGAGGCACAGAGTCTTAACCACTGGACCTCCAGGGAAGTCCCTAGCCTGATTTTTACACTGTCGGTTTGATTACTGATTATACTTGAAGGAAATTAATTTGAAAAAATCTAAGTTAAAATACATGGAAATAATTTTTAAAGATAACCCTTAAATCAGACTGGGCATCTTATAAGTTTTTCAGAATTAATAATGCTTCATTAATTTGTTAAACAAAAGACCAAAAAAAGCACAAAACATGAATGGAAAAAAAGGTACAGTTAACTAAAATAAAACAACATTTCTGCCTAACAATAAACACCATAAACCAAGTTAAAAGGCAACCCATCAACTGAGAGATTTCCCAACACATACAACCAACAAAGAAAATCAATAAGAAAAAGACAAACAAATCAATAACAAATATAAGCAAACAATATGAACGAGCAACTCCCACAAGAGCAAACCCATTGTGCAATAAACATGAAAAGGTCTGTAACCTCATTAACATCAGGGAAAATGCAAATTAACAAAGAAGCTACCACATTACACTCGGTTATGCGCAAAAATGTTGAAGTGTGACATTACCAAGTACTGGAAAGGAAATGGCACAAAAGGAACCCCATATCCTGCCAGTAGGATTGTCTAGTAAACTCACATGACCGCTTTGGGAAGCAATTTCACCCTCATCCAGAAGCTCGAGAATGGGCACCGGCACCACACATGGGGGCCTCATCTCCCCTAGAGCAGCGTTTTCCAAAGTGTGATTGCTGAGCTGGAGCAGCACCACCCAGGAGCCTGGTAGAAACGCAAATTCTCCAGCCCCAGCCCAGACTTACTGCCTTACTGGGGGTGCATTCTAAAAAGCCCTCCAGGGACAGGGAGGGTGGGAGGGAGGGAGACGCAAGAGGGAATAGATATGGGAACATATGTATATATATAACTGATTCATTTTGTTGTAAAGCAGAAACTAACACACCATTGTAAAGCAATTATACTTCAATAAAGCTGTTAAAAATTTTTTTTAAAAAAAGATGATATGTAAGATTTTTAAAAATAAATAAATAAATAAAAAGCCCTCCAGAAGGTTCTGGTGCATGCTCGAGTTTCTCACACATTTCGTCCTTACCTGTTTCATCAGGACATTGTGTCAGAATACCAGGGACGTGGTCCTTGATACATTCTCTGGGAAGGTGGTCTGACAGACAGACCTTGGTTTACCAGGACAGCATGTCACTGAGAGTCAAAGGACAGTGTGCAGACAATCAGATTTCCTCAAAGGCACACAGCTGCACAAAGAGGTACATACAAAGACGTATGTATACAAATAAAGCATTTAAAATAGTCTAAACAGCTGCCTGTAGAAGAACAGGTACGACAGTACACTATACAGCAGTTAAAACAGACGAAGTAGATATTCATGAACCGGCAGGGATAAATCTTGAAAATATAACATGAATGAAAAAAAGCAAGCTGCAGAACGACACCTATAGGATGATACCATTTAACACTTAAAATCTCACCCCAAAATACTGATGCTATCTTCGAATAAATAAATTAGCATTTGTGTGAAAACATCAGGGGTGTATCTGGGAAGTACATCTACTGATCTCAAGGTAATGGTATCTGTGGGCAAGAAATGAGAGGAATGGGATGGAGGAGGACAAAAAGAACATCAACTGTAAGATTTTAGTCTTTTTTTGACTGTCAAATATATGATAAAAAGTTAGTATTTGTTAGATCTGGGTTGGGGTAAAAGATACTGCTTGCATTATTCTGTGTATTCTTGTGCATATTTGGGGTATTTCATAATAATTTAAAAAATTTAAAATAGCATTTCATTATACTTGTTAATACTAGAAAACTGCATTTCTGTACAAAAAGAAATGTTTCAAAGCCACAGCCTCAAGAGGTGTAGGGCCTTTAAAAACTGAATCTTTGTGACACCTAGTGGTAGTAGTAATAGTCACAATTAAAAACAAACTTGATTCAATGTATTAATACCTGATTTCTTGGTTTAATTAAATTTCACAAAAAATTTAATACTTGTTCTTTTTGTTTCTATTTTTGTTTTCAGTGGTCTGTACTTGAATATTTTTAATGGGTATGACACTTTAGAATAAGGTTATCATCTCATATTCATTAATAATATGGTTCAGCCACTGGTCCCCTGAAAAATGTGTCAATTACATCAGTTCTAGTGTCCCCCAAACAAGGGCGTCCCTGCCATCCCATTCTCTGGGTCAGTGACAGCAGCAGCAGCAGCTCTGAGCTTCTCTCTTATACCCTGCTACATACCCAGCTGCCAGGCATCCTTTCTGCCCCAGACCTACACCTCCTGCATGATCCCTCTAAGCCCTCAATTGCTCCACCATTACTCCAGGCCCCAGGCTCTTCCTACATCCTTCATATCCACACAATCAGCTTCCAAGTTGGCTTACAGAATGTGCCATGTCTACATGTCTACACTTGTTTGCTTTACATCCCCCACTAAACTGTGAGTGACTTGAGAGTAGGAACCACGTCTAGCACAGATGTTCCCCACGAGAACCTAGAACAGCTCCTAGCACATAGTAGGTACACAATACATGTTACTGATGAATTTCCACTACGACAACCCAGGTCCCGACCTTCATTACCTGAAGCCTAGACTAAGACAACAGCATCCTTAGCCAAAACCATCCTAAACACCACCAATTAAGCATCTTAAAACGTCTCTCTGCAAAAGAACACCACTTTCTCACACCCTGTTCCTAATAAAGTTTTTCAACGTACACTTCTCATTTCCGTTCTCTCTCTCAGCCTAGACTTCTTAGCTTGGACTTTAATATGCTTCATAATCTGATCCAGATCAACTTTTCTGAACTTCCCTCCTACTTCACCCCTGCACGGATCTGCTACTCCTCAGGCAGCCTGCAGGCATTCCTGCCTTCATTTCTCTGCTCAATTTCTCCTCCTACCCACCCACAATCAATTCTGAACCTTTCTTCTTTGTTTTTTATGTGTTTTGTATGTTTTGATCTCTCACTTCCATGAAGCTCTAAGTGACTTCTGTCCATGTAAAAAGTTCATAGCACTAACTACCAACTGGTCCTTTGCCACTTCCATCATGATTTACCTTCTCGCCCGTGCCCTTGCTCACCGTGCGGGGGAGAGCTTTGCAGTGGCACTGAGCACCTCTCACACCAGTCTGTGCACTCAGAGACCAGCTAAGAGGGGAGCCTCAGAGGGGAGCCAACCTAGAGAGACTTGTTGAAATGAGGTAAGTCAGGTAGAGTGGGGGGGAGGCCATTGACTGCAATTAGGATAAGCCCTTATCATCTTTAAGCTGGAGGAACCTGGCACATGATTCTGAATAATGTGTTAAACAAGCGGGTCTCTTATAATTTGATGAGGGACTGACGACAGTGACACTAAGGTGATGAGCTAAAAAACCTATCACCGGTGGCTTTGGAACATGAGAGAAAAGAGGAGAGAGTATCAGGCTCCTTGTATTGGACAAGAAGTATGAGAACCACAAGAGGGTTGAGGAAGGCTCCCACCTTATAAACTGGGCACCTGTACAGTAATGAAGCCGCCTGTGATACTGCAGAGGTGAGGAGGGGAGAGAGTGTCTAGGAAAATAAAGTCAACTATGTTTCAGACACAGCTGTTTCTGTAACATTCTTAGCACACACAAATACATTCAGTAGTTTAAATATTTCACACAGAACTGGGCAATGAGGCCAGCTCCAGCACATTAGCTGGACAGCTCAGAATAGTGACTTTCTGAAACTTCCTTTCTCTAATACATTCAAATCCAGGCTCCTATCAACAATCCCATGAACCCTCAGTAGAGCCTTCAGCATTAAGAAGGGCTCAGTGTTAGCCCCCTTCTCTCTCCTTCACCAACTTCACACCTGACCCCTTTCCACCCACTCACAAGCCCACTTCTATCTTGCCCCAATCCTGACAGTGTGTGTTTAGGCTGGACAATGGGCATTGGTCCTGCTCCTGATTTATAGTCAAGCTCCTTGGTAAACACTGACTCCTTGGCTGGGCCAAATCTTTGCAAAATACTCTACCACGAGCTGTGCTGTTTGCTCTCTCCTCTCCTACCTTGCCCCCCTGCCCCCATCTCCCTCCCACTATTGCTCTGTTCCTGGCCAGGAATTTGCTTTGAACAAGGCCACTCACCTCTTGCCCTAGAGCTGCCGTGCGGTCATCCAGCTGACAGTGGGCCTGGGACCAGACCCCACGGTCTTGTGACAGTCTACCAACCCTCAGCTCTAGGGCATCGGCATTAGCCACTGACTGCTCTACCTCTGAGTTTGTTACGGGCTACTGGAGAACATGATTTAAGAGCTCTGATGAGGTCTCTACTTACCTAGCCCAGTACCCAGCATGTAATAACATGGTAGTAGTAACAACTTCACTATGAGTGCCTACTAAATTCTAGTCACTGCTACAAAAGCTCTACATGAATTAAGTCATTTAATTCATTTAAGTTTAGGGCCCACAGAGCTGTCCAACAATTATTTTATTCATCCATTCCGCCAGCAGATGTTTTAAAATTCATTCTCACTCAAGTACCTGACCAACCTCTGCCCTTCTCTCCTTCTTTACCAAGAGGATCAGAGGTATATGTTGCAAATTCTGCAACGCACCACTGTCCCAAATTTCATCCCCTTCCCTCAAAATCTCTCTATATATTTCCCACCCCTGGATGAGAGAAAAGAGTAATTCCCAAAGTGCTTTCCTCCCTCTGTGACTTTGTTCCACACCCAGTTCTTCTGGAACCCTGCTCTAACCCTCCTGAACCACAGTTTTAGCCTCTCTCTCTCAACTCCCCAACATTCCTATTGCCAAAACCACAAACAAAACCTCATTTCTCCCCACAAAAAGAATTCCTTCTCAACTCTGCAAAATTCTCAAGCCACTTCCTCTTCATCACCAAATTTCTCCAAAGAATAGCTTTACAATCTTTCCCTTCTTTACCAAAATTCACGCCTTAACCACATGATCTGAATTTCACCTCCACAGCCTTAATGAAGACTGTAAAAAGTCCTCAAAAGCCATCACGAGTCTTCCTACACATCACTGCCGCGTCGCAAGCCCAGACCTTTGAGGCTGGCGCCCAGGCCTCCACGATCTGGCCCCTAACGGTCCCTCTAGCCCTCTCTTTGGCTAGTTTTCTTCACATCCCCATGGGTTTCACGTGTTCAAAACTTACCTCTCCTTTAAGGTTTTTTCCAAGGTTCTCCCTTTCATAAACCTTGCTCAAATCATACTCTCCTCTAAATCCTTAGCTCCTATTTGTAACAATTAATAGTTCTTCATGCACACTGCCTCAAATTATATGTGCACACAAGTTATGCTTTTCAACCGCACAAAAGCACTGTAAGGGCAAACGTCATGCCTTATTCTTATTTCCCACAGTAACTAGCAGGGACAGGACTGGGACAAGGCAAACGGAGTGCCTACGGCGCAAAATTTGAGGCAGTCACTCAGGTTCCTGTAATTACAGAGTCAGCACTTAAACTTTTACCACATTTGCCTCATCCTGGCCAAGCCCTGTAACTAGTGACGTCTCTTTGACACAGATTGAGAATAAATGAATCTAAACCAATGAATCAATAAGGTGATAGTGTAAGTACTTTGGGTGATGACTACCCATCTTTGTTGGGAATGAGATTGGAGATGATAGGCATATAGTGCAATCACAAGCAGTGAGACAGGAAAAGTCTGCTGAGGAGTCTCTAGGAATATAAATACTACCACCCAGGAAGACTCTCCCCACTTCTCACACAAGATGCTGTTGTGTCTGAATATAACACCTGGATTTATTTACTGCAGCCATGCAAGGAGCAACCCGAGGATGAAACCAATAGAAGAGAAAGACGGAGCCAAGAGGGGGCAGCTAGAGCCCTGATCTGTCATGTTTATGACCTGCCCATTCTCTGCACTTCTCCTAGGAGACATTAAGTCATTTGATCTATAAAGCCAGTTGAGTCTGGATTTTTTAGTTATTTCAGCCAAAATAAGACTAATACAGTATAATTTCCCAGAAGAGAATGGTGTGGCAGACGAGGAGGCCAGGCTATTTCTGCACCCTCCTCTCTTGCTCCTCCCAAGAGAAGGATGAGTTGGTCTGGGGTAAAGGTCCCGGGCTCAACCGGGCCTTTGAGCTCTTGCCCCTGAATGTCTCAGCAAGCAGAACCGACCACGGACCCTCCATGCTTCCATCTCCCCTCTGAGAAGCAGAGCAGACCGGGCTCTCCACCTGACACAGAGAGAACTGCAGCTCCCCGAATGCTTTTCCTGAGACTAGCCAGCAGCAATAAAATACTCAGTTTGGGCCCAGTGTCCAAAGTGCACTCTCTGTGGAAGTTTTAACGTTTGTAAAGTTGATTCTTTGACTCGCATTTGGCCCTTTATGCCTGGTTCCAAACAGGATAAGAGATATAAGTCATTAGGTACCTCCAGGACCCCCTAAGTTCTTCTCAGAAAATAATCACATTAAACTTCATGAAATTAGGAAAGTTGAGTATAGCAAAGGAATAGTTTTCCATGAGAAAAAGTCTATAGGGTTTGATCTTTGGCTTTAAGCCAGGATGGTCTAAAAGGGATAGGACTTACACGTGAAACAATTAAAACCAGGACAAATACATGAAACAATACTTGTCAAGACAGTGAACATAAGGCAACAAGGGACAATAACCCCTGGGAAATGAGAAACAATTAAAGTGTTCCCTACAACTGCGCCAATGTACTTCCTTGAGAGTGATGCCCAGCTACAGTGCCGGGAGGCGGAATGTATACAAAGCCCGGTGGTCTCCCCGACTTAAGGAGAAGGAGCTGAGGGCACAGAGGTACCTACAGAGGGTCCTCCTCGAGTCTTCAGCTGAGTGATAAATGCATGTGTATGAGGAAATGACACAAAGCTAAGGAAAGAACCCCCTGAAGTGATTAGAGGGCATTACCATGGCTCAAAGAGAGCCAGGAAAAATATCTCTTCCTGTCAATCACACATCAATAAAGTGGTTTTACTATATGAGAAAAGAATCTGAAAAAGAATGAATACATGTATATGTAAAACTGAATCATTTTGCTGTATACCTGAAACTAACACATTATAAATCAACTCTACTCCTATAAAATTAAATAAATAAAATTTTTAAAAAATAATAATTTCCATTGGAAAAATAAAGTGGTTTTAAAAATACAATAAAATAGGGCTTTCCTGGTGGCGCAGTGGTTAAGAATCTGCCTGCCAATGCAGCGGACAGGGGTTCAAGCCCTGGTCCGGGAAGATCCCGCATGCCACAGAGCAACTAACCCCGTGGGCCACAACTACTGAGCCTGCACTCTAGAGCCCGCGAGCCACAACTACTGAAGCTCACGTGCCACAACTACTGAAGCCTGCGTGCCTAGAACCCGTGCTCCGCAATAAGAGAAGCTACCTCAACGAGAAGACCGCACACCGCAAGGAAGAGTGGCCCCTGCTCACCGCTACTAGAGAAAGCCTGCGTGCAGCAACAAAGACCCAACTCAGCCAAAAATAAATAAATAAATTTATTTAAAAAATTAAAATACAATAAAATAATTTATCTTCCCACAGCCAAAGTGGAAATTCTCATAATTCACTCAGCATTGGATAGCATACACCCAGAGATGGTTGCCTTAACTGTAGGGCAAAATTAGCCCTAGACTGAATGCTCCCTTAGTCCCACCTAACAAAGCTTCTTAAAACTAAGATCAGGGCTTCCCTGGTGGCGCAGTGATTGAGAGTCCGCCTGCCGATGCAGGGGACACGGGTTCGTGCCCAGGTCCGGGAAGATCCCACATGCCGCGGAGGGGCTGGGCCCGTGAGCCATGGCCGCTGAGCCTGCGCGTCCGGAGCCTGTGCTCCGCAATGGGAGAGGCCACAACAGTTAGAGGCCCGCGTACCGCAAAAAAAAAAAAAAAAAAAAAAAAAAAACACTAAGATCAGAAAAGAAATCAAACTATTTCCAAGTAACTTAATTGCACCTAGGAACAAAACTCGAAAATATTTATTATAGGAATAAAAATACCCAACATTTAAGAAGATAAAATTCGTATCTAATCAAAAATTACCAGGCATAGAAAAAAGTAGAGAAAAACAAATGACCTATAATGAGAAAAAAACTCTGCCTCAGAAATAATACAATGACAGAATTAGTAACCAAAGACATTAAAGCAGTCATTCTAATTGTCTTCTATGTTTTAGAAGCTAGAGGAAAGAATGAACATATTAAGTAGAGGATGGATGACATTTTAAAAAAATAATAAATATAAATGTTAAATATACCAGACAAGATTAACAGCAGATTTGACATTGCAGAAAAAAATAAAGTTAAGTTTACTTGAAGATACATCAACAGAAACTTTCAAAAATGAAACACAGAGAGAAAAAAAATAAAAAGAAAGGAATTAAAGCATCAGTGAGAGCTCAGTTCACCCAATGGGGAGAAGACAGTGAAAAAATACTTGAAGAAATAATGATTACATTTTTTTTCAAATTTGATAAAAACCTATAAGCCAAGGAACTCAACAAACCTAAGGCATATAAAACATGAAGGAAACCACACCAAGCCACACTATAATCAAATTGTTCAAAACCAGTGATAAAGATATTAAAATCAGAGGAAACAGACATATTACATAGGAACAGTTAAGGATGATATTTCTTATCAAAAACAATGCAAATGAGAAGACAGCAAGGAATCATCTTTAAAATACTGAAAGAGAAAAAACTGTCAACCTACAATTCTATAAGCAGTGGAAAACTCCTTCAAAAACAAAGGTAAAAATCCAGAAAATATATTTATATACAAAATACAAAAACTACACAAAATTCAAAGACTTGTGTCTTATATCATTACATGATAGATGATTACAGATTTCATTTAATGTTAGCAAGAAATGTACCATTTGGCCTTATCTCACTAGGATGCAGAAGAATAAAAATAAATAATTAAAAAATGAAGGTAAAATAATGTCAGCAGAAATGGTAGAATAAGGAACTCCAAAAATCCTCTCCTCCATAAAAGCAATGATAGTAATGGTGCAAACTGTCAATATCGACTTTTCAGAACTCTTAAAATTAACCAAAGGCTTGCAACAGTCCAGGGAATATTTATTCAAGAAAAACAGCTGAATCTCAAGAACAGCATTAGCTTTGTGGCTATTTACTTTTCTCTATTCCCATTCCCTTACTCCCATATGTCTATGGTAGCCTTGAAAACCAACAGGGCTTTCATGTTGAAACCATGATGAAAATCAGTGACCTGCAAGCCAATAAAAAAGTCAGAATCAGGATGGAACTCTTCTAAAGCCCAATTCCCAGAAAACAGTCATTATTTGACTTGTCTGGAAGTTCCATGGAAACTCCCACTTGAAAAACTATATTTGACATGACTCAGAGTTCACCCATTGCAACCAGCCTTTTCCCCGGGGGTGTTGTCAACAAAAATCAGCATCAACTTTTTGTTTTTGTTTTTGTCTTTTTGCGGTACACGGGCCTCTCACTGTTGTGGCCTCTCCCGTTGCGGAGCACAGGCTCCAGACAAGCAGGCTCAGTGGCCATGGCTCACGGGCCCAGCCCCTCCGCGGTATGTGGGATCTTCCCGGACCGGGGCACGAACCCGTGTCCCCTGCATCGGCAGGTGGACTCTCAACCACTGCGCCACCAGGGAAGCCCAGCATCAACTTTTTAACATCATGTCTGCCTGAGACAGTGATAACAGCTGGGACAAAGAACAAGATGACCAAAAACTTAAGTGGAAAAGCTTGAGAATAAGATTCCATAAGGGGATTTCAAAATCTCTGGCATATTGCTAGGAATTGAGAAGGCCACACATACTTGCAGGGTTGTACACGTGCCTAAGGCTATGTGCACAGTTGAAAAAGACCGAAGAAGACCGTAGGCTCCATCTCTGGCTGAACTGGAGGCCTCAACACAATCAGAAAGTGAAGGTTAAAGCAGAGTTGTAAACTGTTGGGTTGGCCAAAAAGTTCATTTGGGTTTTTCTGTAACATCTTAGGGAAAACCCAAATGAACTTTTTGCTCAACCCAATACATGCCTAAGCATTGAATGTATGCCACCAACCAAGTCTGGAAGACTTATTGGTTCCAGACATCTAAGGAAATCTCTGTCAAATCACTGGCTGACCACTAAGCAATCCAAGCAGACTTCAATGACCACATATGATAAAACATGCAGACATTACAAAGTTCAGAAAAGGTACTAAACAAACAAATAGGAACAAGAAGAACAAATAGCAATAATAATAAATCCTGGGAAGGGGGACAGAATCTGTTTTCCAGGATTGCCAATATATATATTTTAAAATATCCAGTTTTCAGAAACTTACAAGGCATGCAAAGATACAAGAAAGTATGGCCCATATTCAGGAAAAGAAAGGACTATTAGAAATTGTCCCTGAGGTAATGTAAATTGATACAGCCACTATGGAAAACTTAAAAAACTGAAATAGAACTACCATATGACCCAGCAATCCCACTACTGGGCATATACCCAGAGAAAACAATAATTCAAAGAAAACACATGCATCTCAATGTTCATTGAAGCACTGTTTACAATAGCCAGGACATGGAAACAACCTAAATGTCCACCGACAGAGGAATGGATAAAGAAGATGTGGTACATATATACAATGGAATATGACTCAGCCATAAGAAGGAATGAAATTGGGTGATTTTGTAGAGACATGGATGGACCTAGAGAGTGTCATACAGAGTGAAGTAAGTCAGAAAGAGAAAAGCAAATATTGTAATAATAACGCATATATGTGGAATCTAGAAAAATGGTATAGGTGACCTTAGTTGCAAAGCAGAAATAGAGACACCAATGTAGAGAACAAATGTATGGATACCAAGAGGGAAAGGGGTGGGGTAGGAGGAATTGGGAGACTGGGATTGACACATATACATTATTGATACTATGTATAAAATGGACAACTGTTGGGAACATGCTGTATAGCACAAGGAACTCATCTAGTGCACTGTGGTAACCTAAATGGGAGGGAAGTCCAAAAGGGAGGGGATCTCTGTATGTGTATGGCCGATTCATTCTGTTGTGCAGTGGAGGCTAACACAACATTGTGAAGCAACCATACTCCAATAAAAATTAATTTAAAAAAAAGGAAGAAATTGTTCCCGAGGAAGGCCAAGCATGGGGCTTATTAGACAAAGACCTTAAATCAACTATTTTAAATATGTGCAAAGAGTTAAAATAAACCATTCATAAAACTAAAGAGAACAAATAGAAATTCCGGATTTGAAAAATACAATGACTAGAATGAAAAATTCAAGAGAGGAACTCAACAGCAGATTTGATCTGGCAGAAGAATAAATCAATGATTATGAAGATATGTCAATTGACATTATTCACTGAGACACAGAAAGAAAAAATATAGATAAAATAACAAAGCCTAAGAGGCAAATAGGCCACCATCAAGTATACCAACATGTGCATAATGGAGGTGCAGAAGGAAAGAGAGACAGAAGCTAAAAAAGTATTTGAGGAAATAATGGCCCCAAACTTCCCAAATTTTATGGAAAACATTAATCTACATATCCAAGAAGTTCAATGAACTCCAGGTAAGATAAATTCAAAGAGAGGCACACTGAGACAAATCACAGTCAATCTATCCAAAGACCAAGAGTGAATCCTGGGAGCAGCAACAGAGAAGCAACTCATCACATACAAGGGATCCTCAATAAGATTAACAGCTAATTCCTCATCAGAAACCTTGGAGGCTAGAAGGCAGTGGGGATGACATATTCAAAGTGCTGAAAGAAAACGCTGATAATCAATAATTCTATGTCCAGCAAAACCATCCTTCAGAAATGAATAAGAGGGAAGGGTAAGCTGGGACGAAGTGAGAGAGTGGCATGGACATATATACACTACCAAATGTAAAACAGATAGCTAGTGGGAAGCAGCCGCATAGCACAGGGAGATCAGCTCGGGGCTTTGTGACCACCTAGAGAGGTGGGATAGGGAGGGTGGGAGGGAGACACAGGAAGGAGGAGATATGGGGATATAGTATATGTATAGCTGATTCACTTTGTTATAAAGCAGAAACTAACACACCATTGTAAAGCAATTATACTTCAATAAAGATGTTAATAAATAAATAAATGTTAGGCAGACCAAAAAAAAAAAGAGAAATTAAGACATTCCCAGGTAAACAAAGCTGACAGAATTCATTGCTAGCAGACTTGCTCTGCAAGAAATGCTAAAGAGAATTCTTCAGGCAGAAATGAAAGGATACTAGACAGTTATTTGAATTCCGTGAAGAAATAAAGAACACTGATCAACATAATTATGTAGGTAAATATAAAAGACAATATAAATATATTTTTGTTTGTAACATTTTTTCTCCTATATTATTTAAAAGCAACAATTATAAATCTGTGTTAATGGGTATACAAATTATAAGATGTTATTTCTATGACAATAGTAGCACAAAAGAGGAGTGAGGGAACAGAGCTATCTAGCAGCAAAGTTTCTGTAAATAAATAAAATTAAGTAGGTATTATTTTAAAGCAGAGTGTTATATATTAACATATTTCTTGGAAAGAACAGTCTCTTCAATAAATGGTGCTGGGAAAATTGGATAGCCACATGCAAAAGAATGAAACTGGACCACTATCTTATACCACTCACAAAAATTAACTCAAAATTGATTAAAGAACATAAGACCTGAAGCCATAAAACTCCTAGAACAAGGTGGTAAGCTCCTTGACATCTGTCTTGGCGATTATTTTTCTAATTTGACACCAAAGCAAAGGCAACAAGAGCAAAAATAAACGAGTGGGACTACATCAAACTAAAAAGCTTCTGCACAGCAAAAGAAACCGTCAACAAAATGAAAAGGCAACCTACCAAATGGGAGAAAATATCTGAAAGTCATATATCTGATAAGAACTCACACAACTCAATGACAAAAAACAGTAATTAAAAAATGGGCAGGGGCTCCAAATAGACATTTTTTCAAAGAAGACATAGAGATGGCCAACATGACAAGGTGCTCAACATGACTGACCATCAGGGAATGCAAATAAAAACCACAATGAGGTATCACTTCACACCCATTAGAATGGCTTTTATCAAAAACACAAGAAATAACAAGTATGGGTGAGGATGTGGAGAAAAGTGGTCCTCAGTGCACTATTTTTGAGAATGTAAATTGGTGCAGCCGCTATGGAAAACAGTATGAGGTTCTTCAAAAAATAAAATAAAACTATATGATCCACTTTTGGGTATTTTTCAAAGAAAATGAAAACATAACTCAAGAAGATATACACACCCCATAAAGGATTATAAGGGAATACTATAAATAATTGTATATTAACTGTATGCCAATTAGATAACCTGGATGAAATGGACAGACTCCTAGAAAGACAAACTATAAAAACTGTCTCAAGAAGAAATAGAAATAGAAATCCTGGAAAAGGACAGGCCTAGATGGCTTCCTGGGTGAATTATACCAATTTTTAAAAATTCTACCAATTAAAGAATAATAAATAATAAATATCAATCCTTCATAAACTCTTTCAAAAACAAAAGAGACAGGAACACTTCCCAACCTATTCTATGAAACTAGTATTAACCTGATACCAAAGCCAGACAAAGACATCACAAAAAAACTACAGACCAGAATCTGTTTTGAATATGGATGCAAATATCCTCAACAAGTTACTAGTGAATTGACTCTAGAACCACATAAAAAAGATCATACCATGATAAGAACATTTAACAAATCATGAATACAGAGGAACTTTCTCAACTGGATAAAAAAAATGTATGAAATACCCCAGTAACATCATACTTAATGGTGAAAGATGGAAAGCTTTTTCCCTAAGATCAGGAACAAGACAAGGATTCCTGCTTTCAACACTTCTATTCAACATTATACTGAAAGTTCTGGCCAGGGCAATTAGAGGTGACAAGAAAGAGTAAAAAGGTTCCCAAATTGGAAGAAGTAAAATTATCTCTCTTTGCAAATCACATGATCTTGTGTTTAGAAAATTCTAAGGAATCACAAAAAGAAAAAACTACTAAAGTTAATAAATGAATTCAACAACAGACCAACAACAAAACCAGTTATATTTCAATACACAAGCAATGAAAAATGTAAAAGGGAAATTAAGAAAATGATTCCATTTATAATAGCATTAAAAAATAATTAGGGGGCTTCCCTGGTGGCGCAGTGGTTGAGAATCTGCCTGCCAGTGCGGGGGACACGGGTTCGAGCCCTGGTCTGGGAAGATCCCACATGCTGCGGAGCAGCTGGGCCCGTGAGCCATGGCTGCTGAGCCCGCGCGTCTAGAGAGGCCGCGATAGTGAGAGGCCCGCACACCGTGATGAAGAGTGGCCCCCGCTTGCCGTATCTGGAGAAAGCCCTCGCACAGAAACGAAGACCCAAAACAGCCAAAAATAAATAAATTAATTAATTAAAAAATAATAATAATAATTAGGAATAAATTTAACTAAGGAGGGGCAAGACTTGTATACTGAAAACTACAAAACATTGTTGACAGAAATGAAGAAAACTTAAACAGAAAAACATTTCACATTCATGAATTAGAAGACTTAACATTGTTAAGATGGCAATACACCCCAAACCTAAGGAGTCAGTGAAATCCCCATCAAAATCCCAATGTCCTCTCTTGCAGAAGTGAAAAAGCCAATCCTAAAATTCATATGTAATTGCAAGGGGGCCTAACAGCCAAAACAATGTTGAAAAAGAATAAAGTTGGAGGAAGCACATTTCCCAATTTCAAAACTTACAAAAATTACACAGCTACAGTAGTCAAAAGAGGGTAGTACTGGCATAAAAATAGTAATATAGATCAATTGAATGGAACGGACATTCCAGAGGTAAACCCATACATTATGGTGAACTGATTTCAACAGAGTGCCAAGACCATTCAATGGAGAAAGAACAAACAGTCTCTTCAACAAAAGATGCTGGGATAACTGAATAGGCAAATGCAAAAGAAGAAAGTCAGACCCTTACCTCATATCATATATAAAAATTAACTCAAAACAGATCAAAGACCCAAATAAAAGCTAAAATTAAAAGAAACTATAGAAGTAAATCTTTATGGCCTTGGATTTGGCAATGACTTCTTACATATGACACCAAAAGCACAAGTAACAAAAGAAAAACATAGATGAACTGGACTTCGTGAAAATGAAAATCATTTGGGCATCAAAGGACACTATCAAGAGAGTGAAATGACAAATCACAGAATGGGAGAAAATATTTGCAAATCATATAAATGGTAAGGGTCTAGAATCCAGAATATATATTAAAAAAACCCAAAACCTTAAAACTCAACAACAAAAAGACAAACAACCAAATTTAAAAATAGGCAAAGGACCTGAATGAACATTTCTCCAAAGATGTACATATGACCAACAAGCACATGTAAACATGCTTAAAGTCGTTAGTCATTAGGGAAATGTAAACCAAACCACAATGACATACTACTTCACACCCATTAGGATGGCCACAAAAAAAGAAAAAGAAATAGAAAGGACTTCCCTGGTGGTGCAATGGTTAAGAATCCGCCTGCCAGTGCAGGGGACATGGGTTCAATCCCCCGTCCGGGAAGATCCCACATGCCATGAAGCAACTAAGCCCGTGTGCCACAACTACTGAGCCTGCACTCTAGAGCCCATGCGCCACAACTACTGAGCCCACGCGCCACAACTACTGAAGCCCACGCACCCTAGAGCCCATGCACTGCAACTACTGAGCCCACACACCTCAACTACTGAAGCCTGCGCGCCACAACTACTGAGCCTGCATGCTGCAACTACTGAAGCCTGCATGCCTAGAGCTCCTGCTCCATGACAAGAAGCCACCACAATGAGAAGCCCACGCACCGCAACGAAGAGTAGCCGCAACTAGAGAAAGCCCGTGCGCAGCAGTGAAGACCCAACGCAGCCAAAAAAAGAAAAAAAAAAGAAAATGGAAAACACCAAGTGTGGGTGGGGGTGATACATTGTTGGTACGAATGTAAAATGGTGAGCTACTGTGGAAAACAGTTTGGCGGTTCCTCAAAAACTTCAACATAGAATTTACTGTATGACTCACTCCCAGGTATATACTCAAAAGAACTGAAAACATATGTCCACATAAAAGTTTGTGTACACATGTTCACAGCAGCATTATTCACAACAGCCAAAAGGTAGAAACCACCCAAGTGTCCATGAATTGATGAATGGATAAGTGTGGTGTATCAATACAATAAATGATTATTCAGCAACAAAAAAAGTACTGATACATGCTACAACTTAGATGAACTTTGAAATCATTATGGAAGTGACAGAACCCAGGCCATATATTATGATTCCATTTATTTGAAATTTCCAGAACAGGTAAATTCATAGACAGAAATCTGATTAGTGGTTGCCAGGGGCTGGGAGGAGGGGGAAATGGGGAGTAACTGCTTAATGTGTGTGGAGTCTGCATCTGGGATGATAAAGAAGTCCTGGAACTAGATAGTGGTGATGGCTGACTGTACTTAATACCACTAAATTGTACACTTTAAAATGGTTAAAATGGTAAATTTTATGTTATGCGTGTTTTACCACAGTAAGAAAGAAAACATATACTTAAAATGTCTAATTCTCTATGAACATTGATCTATACAAATATAATTGCTTCAGGTCTTTTTTTAAATTATTGCTTTCAATTTTCTTGCCCCTACCCAGAAGCTGTATAGTGAAGTGACAAAATACTGCCACTGTGACTTTGGGGCCCAACAAAGGCTAAGTCCAGGTCAGCCCTGTCACTTACCAACTGTATAAAATGAGACAAAACTCCTCTCTTTGTGCCTCAGTTTCTTCATCTGTAGAATAGGGAATAATATCAATTATTCAGGGTGCTGAATAATGACAATACTGTAAATAAGGAATAAAGGAGCTCCCACTTACCAAGGTTATGACAATAAAAAATATTTGTAATGGAATGAAAAACACTAAATGAATGAAATACCATGAGTCCATAATGACAATCAATTAAAAGAAAGCCAGAAAAGAAAAACTGTCACTATTCATAACTACTTCATAACTCCTTACTTTTAACATTAGTAATTAAGGGAAAAGAAACATTTGTTTTTCAGGAGGAATTACATTTTAGAGTAACCCAGTAATTCCCAATGATTAAGAAAAGCTTTTCAGAAGAATGCTAGACATAAAAGTAAAATGAATACAGAATTAACAAAATGCATTTCACAAATTCCGATGCAAATTTTGATGTGGGTAAAAATTAGCAACTGGTATTAAAATAATTAGAATTGGACGGTCATATTGTAGCACCACACAAATTACTCTGGAGTTGCAAGGGGAGCCACAAAAGCTTGGAAAGCACAGACTGTCATCACCCTAACCCAGTGGTTAATCTTAGCTTTACTCATAGTGGGTCAGATACTGTGTCTTCTGATGTACAATAATACAGAAAAACTAGATTAGTGGTTGCCTAGAGTTTAGAGGGAAGGACGGGGGGTGGTGACCACTTAAGAGTATGGAGTTTCTTCTTGGGGTGACAAAAATGTTCTAAAACTGATGTGGTGATGGTTGCACAAATCTGTGAATGTACTAAAAACCAATGAATAGTAAACTTTAAACGGGAGGTGTGTGTGTGTGAACTTTCTCTCAATAAAGCTGTTACCACCCCCAAAAAATCATATACAGCTATATCCAGGATAAAGTATTTTCAATCCAAACAAAATTAAACATATAGCATCTACAGAGAAGAAAATGGGATTGGAGAAAAATTAGGTACCCAAAAGTATCAAACACAAAGAACAGAGAGTCTAAAGAAAAAACACACTAGAGAAAAAAAGTACTGAGAAGTATCTCCTCCATTTTAGCTGAGAATAAACATTTACATAGTATCACAAATGTGTGGCACAGTGACCACAAAAGTTCCACAGCAGTTAAAAATGTTGAGAAATTACTGCTCTAGCACCATAATATTAAACTACCAAAATTTTAATAAAAGTGTAGTTTTCAAATTGTTGTATCTCAGAAGTTAACATATAACTTCAGCCTTGACTCTGGCTGAACAGTGAGATTAATACTCCGTCATTCAGGCTTCCCTGATGACGCAGTGGTTGAGAATCTGCCTGCTAATACAGGGGACAAGGGTTCGAGCCCTGGTCTGGGAGGATCCCACATGCCGCGGAGCAACTAGGCCCGTGAGCCACAACTACTGAGCCTGTGCGTCTGGAGCCTGTGCTCCGCAACAAGAGAGGCCACGATAGTGAGGGGCCTGCGCACCGCGATGAAGAGTGGCCCCCGCTTGCCGCAACTAGAGAAAGCCCTTGCACAGAAATGAAGACCCAACACAGCAAAAATAATTAATTAATAAACGTGTCCCCTGCATTGGCAGGCAAAAAAAAAAAAAAAAAAATACTCCGTCATGCAAGATTCAACCAAAACATCTACTTAACTGTATGTTATCACTTACATGTGGAATCTAAAAAAATACAACAAACTAGTGAATAAAACAAAAAAGAAGCAGCCTCACAGATACAGAGAACAAACTAGTTCTACCAGTGGGGAGAGGCAATATAGGGGTAGGGGATTTTTTTAAAAAGGGTTATTATGGGATTATACAAAATAATTTGTGTGAAACTTTTGAAAGTTGTAAAGCACTACAGAATTTAAAGACTCTTTCATTCAATAACAAAAAATACATTAAAAAATGTCTATTCGGTGCACCTGTATTTTGATGGTTTGTTCTGTCTCACCTTTTGCAGTGAGAAATGTAGTTAACTACCTATGTTTAGATCCTTTAGGTCTCTCCATTCTTTCATCCATTTCTTCCTCCCCTTCTGTTATCCTTGCCTTCCACAAGAACCAGATCCACAGGGAAATCCAGAATACCTCAGCCAAGACCAGGCTGCCACCCAGCTACAGAAAGGCTCGCCAGAACAGGAGCCATCCCACCCCGTCGTTTGGGTGGGTCTAAAATAAGTCTTGCTGCCAATGGCCAAAAACGCTAAGGCCTAGATCCAGACTCAGCATAGGTGTCTGCCCGAAAACAACAGGCTTGCCCCAGTCCCAGCAGGCAGTGGGCATCTGCTCTATCTGTGAGTCATCTCCTTGGGGGCATAGGAGCCTCTTCCCAGGCACCCTGACCACCAGCTAAATCCTCACGAGCGCTCTCTCTCCACACAGAGGTTGAACATGTTTCATCTCCTTTCTTACCCCATTCCACCTCCTCACTCTTATGCCCAGTTCTGGCTGGGAGCTCTTCATACAAGACTACCCTCTGCCCAGAATCACAATGCTTCAAGAGTGACTAACACTCTGAGTGCTGGCTAACACTCAGAGACTCTTGCTGTCAAATCCCAGAGCCAGACTGCATCCTTCGCAGACCAGCATGGGCTGTGCTGAGCCCAAGATGCCCTCGGAGCCTTCCCTTCCACACCTAGCCCTCCACAATGGTACCACATGGGTTGAGACTGAGGCCTTGAAGGACACGCTCTTGCTGCCTTTGACACTCCTACCTGGGTGAAGTGAATGCAGGGCATCCATGTGGGGGGCACAGTGCCTGGTAGACTGACTGACACATAAGTCATCTCTCCAGGGCACCTGAGACTTTTTTCTCAAAAATGTACAGAACTGGAGAGGAGTCAAGATGGCGGTATGGGAAGACACGGAGTTAGCCTCTCTCCTCAACTAGGGTGCCTGCCAGCTGCTGGTGGGGAACTCTGAATCCCAAGGAGACAGGAGGAAGCCCAGAGTGAACCGGTAGGACGCAGGGGGACCCAGAGGGGAGGAGAAGTGGACGCCAGACAAGATCAGCACCCCTGAGGCTGGGGAGATCAGGAGAGGCAGGTGGGAGGGACTCTCCGGGAAGAGCAGGAAAGGAGCAGAGGGCGATTGCCTGGCCACTCAGGTCGAGGAGTCTGCTGAGCTCCCAAGCTGCTTCCCCCACCTCCAAAGCCCCCTCCAGGCCGCATGGGTCCTGGGGGCATAGGAGGGAGGCCAGGGAGGTCAGGAGAGGCAGGCAGGAAGGGCCCTCGGGAGGAGTGGGAAAGGAGCAGAGGGCCACTGCCCTGCCCACTTGGGCCCAGGGAGCCTGCTGAGCTCCCAGGCCAATCCCCCGCCCTCCAAACACCCCTCCAGGCTACATGGGTCCTTGGGGGCATAGGACGGAGGTGGGGAGACCAGGAGCGGCAGGCAGGAGGGGCCCTCTGGGAGGAGCAGGAGAGGAGCGATTGCCCCACCCACTCAGGCATGGAGAGCCTAAGGAGATCCCAGGCCAGTCCCCTGCCCTCCAAGGCCTCCCTCCCCCCACAACCCCGCCCCAGCTGCACTGGTCCTGGGGGCATAGGAGGGAAGGTGCGGGGGGGGGGGGGGGCCCCCCCGCGGTGATCAGGAGAGGAAGGCGGGAGGGGCCCTCCCAGACCCCAGACCAGAGGAGCAGGAGAGGAGAGGAGGGCATTTGCCCCACCCATTCGAGCCCAGGAAGCCTGCTGGGCTCCCAGGTGAGGTCCCCTGCCCTCGAGACCAGGCACGCCTGGGTCCCTTCTGTCCCTTGAGCCTAAGCCCCACCACCCACAGCCCCCAGGGCCTTTTCCAGCCCTGTGGGTGCTGAGCACTGGCCCCACCCACTGCACAAACCTTGCCCTTGCTTAGGCCCCACCCTCCATAGCCAAGGCCTTCCCCCACCACCCTGCCCTTGGTTTTTTGGTTTTTTTTTTCTTTTCCTTCCTGCTCTTTTTTACTGTGTGGTACTGACGTACCTTCCAGTTGCTGATTCATCTGTATTTTTATTTTTACATTTTTTCTCACATATCTATTAGTTTCCTAGTCTAATTTTATTTTTTACTTTGTCATTGCTCTTTTTTTTTTTTTGGCTGCCCCACATGGCTTGCGGGATCTTGATTCACGAGCCCACGGTCAGGCGGAAGCTCCTGAAGCGGGAGCTCCAAGTCTGAACCACTGGACTAACAGAGAATCTCAGACCCCAGGGAATAATCATAGGACTGAGGTCTCACAGAGTTCCTCGTCTCAGCACCAAGACCCAGCTCTACCCAAAAGCCTACAAACTCCAGTGTTGGAAGCCTCAGGCCAAACAACCAGTAAGACAGGAACACAACCCCACTCATAAAAAAAAAAAAAAATGAGATGGCAAAACAAAATGTCACAGAGGAAGGAGCAAGGGAAAAACCTACAAGACTAAGTAAATGAAGAGGAAATAGACAGTCTACCTGAAAAAGAATTCAGAGTAATGACAGTAAAGATGATCCAGAATCTCAGAAACAGAATGGAAGCACAGATTGAGAAAACACTAGAAATCTAGACAATAAATACAAGAAATCTTAACAAAGATCTAGAAGAACTAAAGAACAAACAGAGATGAACAATACAATAACTGAAATGAAAAATACACTAGAAGGAATCAATAACAGAATAACTGAGGCAGGAGAACAAATAAATGAGCTGGAAGACAAAATGGTGGAAATAACTGCCAAGGAGCAGAAGAAAGAATGAAAAGAATTGAGGACAATCTCAGAGACCTCTGGGACAACACTAAATGCAGCAACATTCGAATTATGGGGTCCCAGAAGAAGAAGAGAAAAAGAAAGGGTCTGAGAAAATATTTGAAGAGATTATAGTCGAAAATGTCCCTAATATGGGAAAGGGAATAGTCACCCAAGTCCAGGAAGCACAGAGAGTCCCATACAGCATAAACCCTAGGAAAAACACACCAAGACACATATTAATCAAACTAATAAAAATTAAATTCAAAGAAAAAAATATTAAAAGCAGCAAGGGAAAAACAAAAAATAACATACAAAGGAATCCCCATAAGGTTATCAGCTGATTTTTCAGTGGAAACTCTGCAGGCCAGAAGAGAGTGGCAGGATATACTTAAAGTGATGAAAGAGAAAAACCTACAACCAAGATTACTCTACCGAGCAAGGATCTCATTCAGATTCCATGGAGAAGTCAAAAGCTTTTCAGACAAACAAAAGTTAAGAGAATTCAGCACCACCAAACCAGCTTTACAACAAATGCTAAAGAAACTTCTCTAAGCAGGAAACACAAGAGAAGAAAAAGACCCACAATAAAAACCCCAAAACAATTAAGAAAATGGTAAAAAAAAAAAAAAAACATACATATTGCTAATAACCTTGAATGTAAATGGATTAAATGCCCCAACCAAAAGACACAGACTGGTTGAATGGATACAAAAACAAGACCCATATATATGCTGTCTACAAGAGACCCACTTCAGACCTAGGGACACATACAGACTGCAAGTGAAGGGATGGAAAAAGATATTCCATGCAAATGGAAATCAAAAGAAAGCTGGAGTAGCAATACTCCTATCAGATAAAATAGACTTTAAAATAAAGACAGTTATAAGAGATAAGGAGGGACACTACATAATGATCAAAGGATCAATCCAAGAAGAAGATATAACAATTATAAATGTTTATGCACCCAACATAGGAGCACCTCAATACATAAGGCAAATGCTAACAACATGAAAGGAGGAATCGACGGTAACACAATAATAGTAGGGGACTTTAACATCCCACTTACATCAACGGACAGATCATCCAAACAGAAAATAAATAAGGAAACACAAGCTTTAAATGACACAGTAGACCAGACGGATTTAATTGATATTTATAGAATATTCCACCCAAAAGTGGCAGAATACACTCTCTTCTCAAGTGCACATGGAACATTCTCCAGGAGAGATCACATCTTGGGTCACAAATCAAGCCTCAGAAAATTTAAGAAAACTGAAACTGTAACAAGTATCCTTTCTGACCACGACGCTATGAGATTGGAAATCAATTACAGGGGGAAAAAACTGTAAAAAACAAAAATACGTGGAGGCTAAATAGTGTGCTACAAAATAACCAAGACATCACTGAAGAAATCAAAGAAGAAATTAAAAACTACATAGAAACAAATGACAATGAAAAAATGACGACCCAAAAACTATGGGACACAACAAAAGCAGTTCTAAGAGAGAAGTTTAGAGCAATTCAATCTCACCTCAAGAAACAAGAAAAATCTCAAATAAACAATCTAACCCTACACTTAAAACAACTAGAGAAAGAAGAACAAAAAAAACCCAAAGTCAGTAGAAGGAAAGAAATCATAAAGATCACAGCAGAAATAAATGAAATAGAAACGAAGAAAACAATAGCCAAGATCAATAAAACTAAAAGCTGGTTCTTTGACAAGATAAACAAAACTGATAAACCCTTAGCCAGACGCATCAAGAAAAAATGGGAGAGGACACAAATGAAAAAGGAGGAATCACAACTGACACTGCAGAAATACAAAGGATTATAAGAGACGACTACAAACAACTATATGCCAATAAAATGGACAACCAGGAAGAAATGGACAAATTCTTGGAAAGGTACAATTTTCCAAGAATGAACCAGGAAGAATTAGAAAATATAAACAGACATATCACAAGTAAGGAAACTGAAACCGTAATTAAAATCTCCCACAAACAAAAGTCCAGGACCAGATGGCTTCACAAGTGAATTCTATCAAACATTTAGAGAAGAGCTAACACCAGTCCTTTGCAAACTCTTCCAAAAAATTGCAGACAGAGAAACACTGCCAAATTCATTCTATGAAGCCACTATCACCCTGATACAAAAACCAGAAAATGGTATCACAAAAAAAAGAAAATTACAGACCAATTTCACTGATGAACATAGATGCAAAAGTCCTGAACAAAATACTAGCAAACAAAATCCAACAGCACAATGAAAGGATCATACACCATGATCAAGTGGGATTTATCCCAGGGACGCAAAGATTCTTCAATATATGCAAATCAATCAATGTGATACAGCATATTAACAAATTAAGGAATAAAACCCATATGATCATCTCAATAGATGCAGAAAAAAGCTTTTAACAAAATTCAACACCCATTTATGATTAAAAACTCTCCAGAAAATGGGCACAGAGGGAACCTACCTCAACATAATAAAGGCCATATATGACAAACCCACAGCAAACATCATACTCAATGGTGAAAAACTGAAAGCATTTCCACTAGGATCAGGAACAAGACAAGGAGGTCCACTCTTGCCACTCTTATTCAACATAGTTTTGGAAGTCCTAGCCACGGCAATCAGAGAAGAAAAAGAAATAAAAGGAATACAAACTGGAAAAGAAGAAGTAAAACCGTCACTATTTCCTGATGACATGATACTATACATAGAAAATCTTAAAGATGCCACCAGAAAACTACTCGAACTAATCAATAAATTTGGTAAGGCTGCAGGATACAAAATTAATGCACAGAAATCTCTTGCATTCCTATACACCAACGAAAAATCAGAAAGAGAAATTAAGGAAACACTCCCATATACCATTGTAACAAAAAGAATAAAATACCTAGGAATAAACCAGCCTAAGGAGGCCAAAGACTTGTACTCAGAAAAGTATAAAACACTGATGAAAGAAATCAAAGATGACATAAAAAGATGGAGAGATATACCATGTTCTTGGATTGGAAGAATCAATATTGTGAAAATGACTATACTGCCAAAAGCAATCTACAGATTCAATGCAATCCCTATCAAACTACCAATGGCATTCTTCACAGATCTAAAGCAAAAAAACTTACAATTCGTATGGAAACACAAAAGACACCGAATAGTCAAAGCAATCTTGAGAAAGAAAAACGGAGTTGAAGGAATCAGGCTCCCTGACTTCAAACTATACCACAAAGCTACAGTAATCAAGACAGTATGGTACTGGCACAAAAACAGAAATATAGATCAACAGTACAGGATAGAATGCCCAGAGATAAACCCATGCACATATGGGCACCTAATTTATGACAAAGGAGCAAGAACATACAATGGAGAAAAGACAACCTCTTCAATAATTAGTGTTGGGAAAACTGGACAGCTACATGTAAAAGAATGAAATTAGAACACTACCTAACACCATATACAAAAATAAACTCAAAATGGATTAGAGACCTAAATGTAAGACCAGACACTATAAAACTCTTGGAGGAAAACAAAGGAAAAATCACTCTTTGACTTAAACCACAGCAAGATCTTTTTTGACCCACCTCCTAGAGTAACACATAAAAACAAAAATAAACAAATGGGACTTAATTAAACTTAAAAGCTTTTGCACAGCAAAGGAAGCCATAAACAAGACAAAAAGACAACCCTCAGAATGGGAGAAAATATTTGCAAATGAAACAACAAAGGATTAATCTCTAAAATATACAAACAGCTCATGGAGCTCAATATCAAAAACAAACAAACAATCCAGTTAAAAAATGGGTGGAAGACCTAAATAGACATTTCACCAAGAAGACATACAGATGGCCAAGAGGCACATGAAAAGATGCTCAACATCACTATTAGAGAAATGCAAATCAAAACTACAATGAGGCATCACTTCACACTGGTCAGAATGGCCATTATCAAAAAAGCTAGAAACAATAAATGCTGGAAAGGGTGTGGTGAAAAGGGAAACCTCCTGCACTGTTGGTGGGGATGTAAATTGATACAACCACTATGGAAAACTGTATGGAGGTTCCTTAAAAAGCTAAAAATAGAACTACCATATGACCCAGCAATCCCACTACTGGGCATATACCCTGAGAAAACCATAACTCAAAAAGGGACATGCACCACAATGTTCATTGCAGCAATATTTACAATAGCCAGGTCATGGAAGCAACCTAAATCTCCATCGACTGATGAATGGATAAAGAAGATGTGGCACATATATACAATGGAATATTACTCAGCCATAGAAAGAAACGAAATCAAGTTATTTGTAGTGAGGTGGATGGACATAGAGTCTGACATACAGAGGGAAGTAAGTCAGAAAGAGAAAACCAAATACCATATGCTAACGCATATATATGGAATATATAAAAAAAAAGGTACTGATGAACCAAGTTGCAGGGCAGGAATAAAGATGTAGACATAGAGAATGGACTTGAGGACATGGGGTGTGAGGGCGTAGCTGGGGCGAAGTGAGAGTAGCATCGACATATATACACTACTGAATGTAAAATAATTGGCTGGTGGGAAGCAGCAGCATAGTACAGGGAGATCAGCTCGGTGCTTTGCGGTGACCTAGAGAGGTGGGATAGGGAGGATGGGAGGGAGGCTCAAGAGGGAGGGGATATGGGGACATATGTATGCATATGGCTGATTCACTTTGTTGTGCAACAGAAACTAACATGGTACTGTGAAGCAATTACACTCCAATAAAGATGTATTAAAAAAAATGTAGAGAACTGGGTTTCCCGGGTGGCGCAGTGGTTAAGAATCCACCTGCCAATGCAGGGGACACGGGTTCAAGCCCTGGTCCAGGAAGATCCCACATGCTGCGGAGCAACTAAGCCCGTGCACCACAACTACTGAGCCTGTGCTCTAGAGCCCGTGAGCCACAACTTCTGAGCCTGCACGCCTAGAGCCCATGCTCCGCAGCAAGAGAAGCCACCACAATGAGAAGCCTGCCCACAACGTAGAGTAGCCCTTGCTCGCTACACTAGAGAAAAGCCCATGTGCAGCAATGAAGACCCAACGCAGCCAAAAATAAATAAATTTATAAAAATTAAAAAAAAACCTTGTTAAAAAATGTACAGAACTGATATAACATTTCAATTTTTTTTTTTTTTTTTTTTTTTTTTTTGCAATACACGGGCCTCTCACTGTTGTGGCCTCTCCCGTTGCGGAGCACAGGCTCCAGAAGCACAGGCTCAGAGGCCATGGCTCACGGGCCCAGCCGCTCTGCGTCATGTGGGATCTTCCCGGACCAGGGCACGAACCCGCGTCCCCTGCATCGGCAGGTGGACTCTCAACCACTGTGCCACCAGGGAAGCCCCATTTCTTTTAATTAAATAGACTTTTTTTCCCATTATTTTTTTCTTTTTTCTTTTCCCACTTAAGCAACTAGGCTGTTCTGTTCTCACTGCCTCGGGAAAGGTTATGTTATAACCAAAAACAGAATTCTTTTTTTTTTAAAGAAGCCTCTTCCTGGCATTTATGCTTCCACCATTCCTTAAAGAACAGAAAGGACTCATAACATAGACTTAGGTTTGGAAGAATTTTATAAAAGAAGCAAAATTCTCCCTAAAGCTCAAAGTTAGACCTGAAACCTCCAGGAGGCCAAGAGTGCAGTCAAGGTCCACAGACCACCCAGCATCCCCTGAAGGAAGCACCTTGCACAGCCTGTGTCCACTAAGATCTTCCTTTCAACAGCAGCACAGGGCCTCTGCCCAGTGACTGTTCCAGAAAAAACAATGCTACCCTGTCCCTGGGACCTTTGCATCCCTCCCCATCCCAGCCCCATCAATAAGCATGGATTAAGTGGTACTACAAAGCATCACTCCCCAGCAAACTGGGGGAATCTTTGCAGTGCACTCCCAGGAGGAACCACCATCTCTAAAGCATGTTGACAATTCCTGAGCTCTACACAGTGGCAGCCCCTTTCACTTCTCATAGAACCAGTAACTTTCAACTCAGGAAATCTTGTTCTCACATAGATGCACACATTCTTTTCAGCTTGTCTCCCATTTGCCCCTTTTCGTTGCTTTGGGAAAGAGAACACTCTCTCCTGTTCTCTCACTGGCATCACACAAGTAATCAAAATGGTGTCATACAAGTAATCAAAACAGTATTTTAAGGCCACTCTTGAAGCCCATTTATAAAGCTGTCTTTAGAGGGAGGAAAAGCAGAGTTCAAGTTTGGAGGGAAAAAAACAATTGGCGACCTCCTATTTTGAAACTTGAAAGAAGAAGAAAAATTTATTGTTCTTTGGTTGGTTGATCCTACAAATCTTGATCAATGTTTAATGCAACCTAAAAACAAAAAGTAAATATGTTTTAAAATACAACTAGAACTGTGAAATGTACAAGCCACAGAAAATTTAAGCTTAGGTAACTTCTATGTGACTATGTAAATGAAGCTTTTTGATAGTTTCAGATTATTTCAAATAAAATCTGAAGTCAATATAATAATAATTTAACTGTGTTCTCAATGTATTTATCAACCCATCCTTTCTTCTACTTCTCTTGCTATTCTCTCTTATTGTTATCCGTATCCTTCTTGCAGGGGTCCTGTACGCATCCCTTAAATGTTGAAATTTCTCATGTGAGCCAGGTAACCTGACTCACTCTCCTAGCTTCACTTAGCATATATGCTGATGACTGCTGAATTCATCTCTCCTGCCTGGACCTCTCTCCTTCCTCCAGACCCATAACATACTTCAAGGGGTCTTTGGCCATTTTCACCTGCATACCTCAGAGTGACCTGAAATCAACATGTCCACAACTGAAGACATCATTTTCACAAAACCTACTTTCTCTTCATATGTTCCTCAATTTAACGAATGGTAAAGCTCAAAAAATGGTGAAGAGTTCAGTTGCCCAAGGCAGAAATCTGGGCTTCATCCTTAATTTCTTTCTCTCCCTTATCTTCCCAGCTGATATCAAATCCACTCAGCTGTCCCCATCTCTGCTGTCTGGTCCTAGCCCTGGTCATCTTGCATCTGGATGACTGTGATAACCTCCTAAGTGGTCTCCTGTTTCCACTCCTGTCCACTCAGATCCTTTCTCCACCTTCTAAAAACACATATCTAATCCTTACATAAACCCTTTCAATGACTCCCACTGCATATAAGTCCAAAATCCTTAAGAGGACACACAGAGCCCAGTGTGATCTGGCCTTTATCCACTTCTCCAGCTTCAAATCACACCATTCTCCTAGCTCCATTCAACTCAGCCAAAATACTGGACTATGTGCATTCCTTGAAAGTATCTTGCTCTCTCCATCCACTGGGCTCATCTCAGGCTAACTCCTTAAACGTCATTTCCTGGAGAAGACTCACCCAGGCTAGGTCAGGTTTCCCTGCTCTGTCCTCTCAGACCACCTGCCCCGCTGGCCCATGGTCCCCAAAGGGCAGAAACCCTATCTGTTTTGTTCACTGGTATTTTCTAGCTCCCTGCATGGCACCAAAACACAGCAGCCATTAAACAAAAATGTATCCACTGACTGATTAGCACCAAATCCTCCCGGCTCCACTTTCTGAACAGCTCTTAAAAACACCACTCACTACTTCAGGCCATCAGTGCCATCCCTCTGTAGATTACAAATAGCCTCCTGGTGGGTCTCCTCAAATCGATCACTCCATTCTCTTCTACACGCTATAGCCAGATGGCCTTCCTAAAACACAGTTCTGATGTTGGCCTCCACTGCCTTTAGGATAAAATATAAACGTCTGAGCACAGATTACAAGTCCTTTCATGGTCTGGCCCCTGCTCTCCACTGCCTCAGCTCTGATATCTCCCTATCTCCCACTCTCTCTTCTCCCCTCCCCAGCCTCCCATCCCACCACTGAGTGACAAAGCTGACTTCCTCCAGGAAGCCTTCCCTGACCAAGGGTCCTCAACTGGGTGGCTGTCCCGCTTTGTCAGTGCCCACTGATGCAGGTGACTCAGTGCAGCCCTCTGCCAGGGCAGTCCCGGGTTACAGCTGCTGATGGGCCTGTTAGCAACAGCCCCTCCTCTCGCTCTCCAAGCATAATGCTCTGGACCAGACATTACCTGCTCACTCTAACAATGACTATCAACTGCTTGTCCAGTTGTCTGTTTCTTCCCTAGACAAGGTCAAGAAGGACCTGTTTTCGGTCATAAAAGCATCGGGCACAGTTTATGTGGTGCATAGGAAACACTGTATGTTTATTAAATAAGCAAATGGACTTATATACTTTAAAAGCATGCACCCTCATTAGGATATTTACTTGGCTCCACGGTTTGCTACGGAGAACCAAAATGTTGGCCCCCAAAATTTAATTGAAAGATTATGTATTTCACCACGATTCTAAATACGTATTTTGAAGAAATTTTGAAATTTTCAAAGGCTCATTTCCAAATATACATATCACCCTCTACACAGGAGGGCACACTGCTCCATCCACATTAATGCCCAGTGACCTCCCCATCAGTGCCCACACATTTGTGTGGAGCCAGACAAGTGCCCACTCTCACCCTCAGGGCCAGTAGCACAGTGCACAGAGGGGCAGAAGGCAAATTAGGGATAAGTCAGCACCCAGAACACTGGTTTTCTTTCTATGAAACAAAGGGCCCATTTTGCCATCCAACCTTGGCCTGAGATACACTAGGCTCTCCCAAAGTAAAAAAAAAAAAAAAAATCTGCTTTTCACAAAACACTTTCCTAAGGATACTCACATCCGATAGCATCGGTTCATCAAGTTCTTCCACCCTGCTCAAGTTCGGCGCTCCATATCGATCACTAATTTCAGCTAGTGTTCTGCCTGAGTCGGCTTCATCCTACAATCACAGAGCTCATTTTCACTTTCAAATGATTTTGAGATTAATACATTAATTTGCTTTCAGTTTTGCTAAGACACTTCTGTATTACAACATCAAAATTCAACACTGTCAGTTAATGGAACGAACCAATACCTGTTAATGACAAGAGAATTCCAGGAATAAACGCAAAAACGTGTTTAAAAAAATACATCAGAAATTTAAAACATATCATTGCATGTAATCATGTGGTCAATAATCTCACAATATTCTGGTTTTTAAAAATACCAAACAACCCGAATCTCCCAGTTCTACCCACTTGGAGATTTTGCTTTAAAGCACATCATATTTGTGACTTGTTATTACTAGACTATGTATTTGGACTATCAGTTTTGATAATCTCCTTATTAAAAATTTAGCTATTAATGCATCAAAATTAAGCTTTACATTCCAGGATACTTATTCATTTCCCATAATATAGAGTAACTTTTTCTTCTCACCTCTCCATGTGAAATATCTTCACCCTTAGCTATACTTTCCATATTCATTCTCAACTCCTATAATACAAAAAAATGAAGAAAAATACTTTTAATATACTTTTTATTTTGATTCCATGTTTAATTTTCAAGCATTTTATTTTTACATTATGATCAATTTAACAGCAAAAATGCTGTCCCTCAAAGGAGCAATGTGAATACAAAACTGCAGATAGTCTCATTTAATACTCTATTAAGAGGTGACTATGATGTTCTGTCTATAATTAAATAGAACTTTTTAAAAAATGAAAAAGGCTAACTATTTCACTAACCCTGAAGCCAAATTACTAGCAAATTTGAAAAGTGACAAAATAATAATTTTAATAAACTCTTAGAATACGAGATTTTGAAAGAACTGACAGTTATGTAGAATTTTATACATAGTAAAAAAGAAGCAAATATTTCTGAGGGAATTAATCTGGCCCAAGGCACTATCCAATACATGACACCTCTCCACAGTACCTGGACAATGCCCTCTATAATGCTCTGAACACATGGGCGACTGCTTTCTGAATGTGAAAACGTAGAATCTGCTAACCAAGCCAAACCTTGCTGTGGCCTCTATCTTTTCATTCTAAGGCAGCAGGCTGACTTAACTGCTCCTGAGCTGATTCATTTCAACTGTTCAAAGATTAGTGATCGGGCTTCCCTGGTGGCGCAGTGGTTGAGAGTCCACCTGCCGATGCAGGGGACACGGGTTCGTGCCCCGGTCCGGGAAGATCCCACATGCCACGGAGCGGCTGGGCCCGTGAGCCATGGCCGCTGAGCCTGCGCGTCCAGAGCCTGTGCTCCGCAACGGGAGAGGCCACAACAGTGAGAGGCCCCCGTACCGCAAAAAAAAAAAAAAAAAAAGATTAGTGATCTTGTGATCACATACAGTCACCCTGATTATTGGGGACATATATCGTACATATATGGCTTTCTCAAGATCATTCCCTTCTCCTGGGCATGTCTTATCCCACAACCACATGGCTCTGGTGTGAAAGCATATATTCTCACAGGACTCTGTTGCCCAGCCAAGGGATGGATACTTGACACAAACTAAGCCAGTCAGAATCCTTCCCCAAGATTCTTTTCTTAACCGAAAAGAAAGGAATCCATTCCTCTCAGACAGTAGGAGCCACATTACAAGACCCAGGAACTATTAAGGACCGTGATCCTCACCCATGCGCAGCAAACCAGGCCACAGTGAGAGACAACAGCAGAGGTAAGAGCCCTGGCAGCACTGATTCTCTTGCTCCCAAAGGTCTGGAAGACCCAACTCAACCAGAGCCCTTCACAGTTTAGTTGTAAAACCCTTTCTTCAACCCAGGATCCTTCCAATAAACTTCCTTTTGCAACTGATAGTTTAAGTTATGTCTCTGAAGCCATAAAAAGGCGAGGACAAAAAGACATGGGTGAATTTGTCTCTGAGCAAGGGGTCAAGCAGCAGCATGTTGCAGGGAAGAGAGGGGCGATAAGCCAGTAGGAACATGACTTATTAAAGCTACAGTGGCTCTGGTCACATAGTCTGGTAATGGCCATAGAGTAACATGAATGGGACCCTCTGGAGCCAATCCCTTCTATAAATCACAGACTTCCCAGCACTCAGATATAGCTATCAGGCATCTCAATAAAAAATACTTTCAATTCTCTTATTATTTTGATCACCGTCTTCTTGATGTATTCTGGTTCTTCTTTCTTTTGCAATCACGGAATCTTAACTGAAGAGGAAGGGGGTATGCATTTACGTGTGTGTGCATGCATGGGTATCCATGTGTCCTACCATATTCAGACAAAGATAGATCAGCATCGGTGTTTTTTAAAACTATGTATAGAGGTTTGAATTTATCCTTTTAAAATCTCATCTTTTTGACTCACAAAAGTAGTTTTCTGACACTTGGGCTACAACAGGACTAAATGATTTCACTTTGTCAAGAACAATTCTTAGTAGATTAATCTCTTATTATAGAATGAAGAGCATAGTACATTGTCAAGAAGAAAAGAATTGAATTTATCTCAAGAGTTAAAAAATTAACTAATTAAATAATCTCATCTTTTAAAAAAATTTAATTTACCCTTCCTACTTTTTAAAATTGCTTTAAATAATGATGATTTCATCTAAGCCATTAATAAACATCTTCTACAAAACCTGCTTCTTTTTAAAATTTTAATTTCAGAATAAATAGAGGAGTAACATTTGAGTAACAGATACTAGCTATAAGCATACAATATGAAATATCCAGTTGAAAAGTATAACTCAGTCATGCAGAAGTTTGGTCTATACGACACATACTTTTCGGATACAAGGAAACATTAGCCAAGCAAGAGGCTTGACATAAGACAGACACAGTCTGGAGGCTTCCCTGGTGGCACAGTGGTTAAGAATCCGCCTGCCAATGCAGGGGACACAGGTTCGAGCCCTGGTCCAAGATCCCACATGCTGCGGAACAACTAAGCCTGTGTACCACAACTACCGAGCCCACATGCCACAACTACTGAAGCCCGTGCTCCACAAACAAGAGAAGCCACTGCAATGAGAAGCCCACACACCGCAACCAGAGAAAAGCCCACGTGCAGCAATGAAGACCCAATGCAGCCAAAAAAATAAAATAATAAAATAAACTTATTAAAAAAAACACAGACACAGTCAATGGAGATGGACTTTTTTGACATAAGTTACTGAATAGTTTATTTAAAGAAAGACATGAAAAATCCAAATAAAAACATACATATATATATATTTTTGGCTGCGTTGGGTCTTCGTTGCTGCACACAGGCTTTCTCTAGTTGTGGCAAGCAGGGGTTACTCTTCATTGCAGTGCGCAGGCTTCTCATTGTGGTGGCTTCTCTTGTTGTGGAGCACAGGCTCTAAGTGCGTGGGCTTCAGTAGCTGCGGCATGTGGGCTCAGCAGTGTGGCTCACGGGCTCTAGAGCGCAGGCTCAGTAGTTGCAGCGCACGGGCTTAGTTGCTCCACGGCATATGGGATCTTCCTGGACCAGGGATTGAACCCATGTCCCCTGCTATGGCAGGCGGATTCTTAACCACTGTGCCACCAGGAAAGTCCCCCAAACATAGTTTTAAATGTAAAGTATTGTTGGTAATACATCTAACATTAAGAAAAGAAACAAACTATTGCCTCAGAGATCAGAATACCCCCAATACTACAAAGAACTTCAGTATCAGCTACCATAATTAGGAACAACTATCTCTTGACTAAAATGTTGACCAGGGCTTCCTGGCAACATTAGACCTTCCTGGCAGGTCTCTAGACTATGAATCCCCTGCTATAACAGCTGGAAGAAACTGTTTGAGGATTCTCAGAGGTTTTGAATAAAAGAGACATTTATAAAACTTCAAATTACCTTCTCAAGTTGCTCTTGAGCTCTCTGCAGTTCTTCTATTCTCTGTCTCTCTTTTTCTTGCATTTCCAACTCCAGCTGGAATGCCAACTGTTGCTGAACATTCAGAAATAAATAAGTCATATTAGAGTCAGATCAATTGCAAGGAATTCACTCTATTACTCTAAAGTGTCCCAGGATAATTAAGTTTATGTCCACCTAAATTTCAGAAACTTACAAAAATAAATGGTCACAACCACCCAATACTTTAGCTTTTACAAATATTTCCTGAAGTAGAAAATTAAAAAGGAAGCTTCCTTAATTGCTAATTTTAGAAAAGCACTATTTGTACAAAATCAAGTCGTTTTCTCTGTTCATCCTGAAGCTACAAATGAGACTGCAGTGTTTTTTGTTTTTTTTTTTTTTGGATAAAATCTCTTTAAGCACAGATGGATCTTCAAATAGCCAAACCTTGGTTGTAAAATAGTAGATAAGAACATTTTAAGTAGATTATCTTAAACCAGAGATGATCAACAACATATTTGGTCCCAACTCAACATATATCCTAGCCACGCGAGAACAGGGGTCGGTAGACTCAACTCCTTGGGCCAAGCCTAACCCAACGCCTGTTTTTGTACAGCCCACGAGTGAAGAATGGTTTTTATACATTTTTCATGGTTGAATAATATCAAAAGAATAATATTTCATTGCACATGAAAATTATATGAAATTCAAGTGTCAGTGTCTATAAATAAAGCTCTATTAAAACACTGCCACGCTCACGCTCACTCATTTAGTGTGACTGCTTCTGCCCCATGATAGCACAGCTGAGTGTACGCAACAGAGACCACAGGCGGTACTCTCACTACCTTGCACTGCTGCTCAGCACACTGCAAGTTCAGTGACACCATTATAACTCACAGCATTTGGAGTGCCACGGTACCACTATACCGGGACTTTTTTTTTTTTTTTTTATCAGTGCATTACCCATCATAACAAAACAAGAAAAGAAGTGGATTTTGAATGTTGTCCTTTTAAGACACAGTGGAGTGTGGGTTACTTTATTATCAGATTAAACAGCATAGGACAGTGTTTCTCATGCAACGACACTGTACTAAAAGAATATAGTAAATATCAGCATTACCAGAGGAGGCACTCATCACGATCTTCTCAATTCACACGAATGCAAAGGTCAGAAGTATTAAGAAATTTAGAACAGAATTACTTCATGAGAGCAGGATTTCTTCACAAAAATTAAAAATGAAACGGAGGCTGCAACAAAAGTAAGATCCCAAGTGGCTCTTTTGTTAGCCAAGCAAAGAAGTACATTTATCAATGGTGATTCAATTAAAACAAGTGAGAATTCAATGTCCAGAAAAAACATAAACTTAAGATTATTATCCTTTTGGTGAGAACCGCTGCTCAAAGAGTCGATTACACGGGGAGCAAACTCAATGGTCAATTAAAGGCAAAGGCAAAGGGTTCTGAGTGGTTTTCCCTGGCTCTTGATGAGTAGACAAACGCTCCCAACTGCTTAGTTGTTGTTTATCAAAGGAGTCAATGTTGAGTTTGCAGTGACTGAAAAATCAACCACTATGAACAGTCTTCATGAACAGTACTACAGGCAAGAACATCTTCAAAGACGTTGAGGAACATTAATTCAGTACAACCAGATGTGACATCTGCTCAGATGTGTTACAACAAACAGTGATAAAAGTGTGTATGGAACAGAAAAAGGCTTAATTGGACAAAATTTACAAAGTTGGTGAAAACATAGTGTTTAAAACCTATGAGTTCTCATTTTATGATTCAACAGCAGCTACTCTGCAGAAAATATCTGATTCTATCATGTGTTATTGAGCCAGCAGTGTTGAAACCGAGTCCCCCCTAAAGCTGAGTTCCCTTATTGAGTTTCTGATTAATCTCTCTATCCAAAACTTTATTCCCTTTCTTGTCCCCTCTGACCTCAATCCTGTGCTAACTGAACACTAATCAACCAGAGTCAGATGACTAAAATTACTGTTGTCAATAGCATAGTTAATGTACTAAAATTGCTATTACAGATATAATCATTAATGTACAAACTCAGGTTGTTTCTCTAGGACAAGATGAGCTAACAGACCCCCCGCAGGCCATGGACCACCTGGCTGGAGAACTGTAAACTGGAGACAACCTGACTTCCAAAGGAGTCAATGTTGAGTTCAAAATGACTGAAAAAATCCATCACTGACTGAAAAAAATCAATGACTAAGAAATATAACAGAAGTGCTGCAGCAACATGGATGGACCTAGAGATTATCATACTAAGTGAAGTAAGTCAGAGAAAGACAAGTATCATATGATATCACTTATATGTGGAAACTGAAAAACAGTACAAATGAACTTATTTAAAAAACAGAAACAGATTCACAGACATAGAAAACAAACTTATGATTACCAAAAGGGGGGGGGATTAAACTGGGAGTAGGGGATTAACAGATGCACACTACCATATATAAAATAAACAACAAGGATTTACTGTACAGCACAGGGAACTATATTCAATATCTCATAATAAACTATAACAAAATAGAATGAAAAAGAACACAGATATATACATATATATGTATATATAACCACTTTGCTATACACCTGAAACTAACACAATATTGTAAATCAGCTATACTTCAATGAAAAAAAAAGCAAAGAAATGTCACAGAAACATCACAAGATTAATCCTAGCCTCTTTGCTCTTCCCCTTTAAGAAAACCCCTCACTCAAAGACTCAGTTGGAGTGGATCCGAGGCTCGTCTCCCACTTCCTTGCTTGGCAACCTGCAGTAAACTCTGTACTTTCCTTCACTAGAACCCACTGTCAATAGATTTGGCTTTGCTGTGCGTTGGGCGAGCAGACCCGTTTGGTTCAGTAACAGTGTCAACAGTGACCTTCATTTACCCTTATGAACTTAAGCATCATTTCTGGTGAATTTCTGTCAGAAATAGAAGCTGAATATATCTTGACTTGCCCTACCACCCCACAGTTCCATGGCTCAACGGTGGTAATGTTTTATTGTGAATTTTTGAGCTCAGGGACAAGACTGACGTTTTTCTTAATGAGAAGACCATTTTCAACTACCATTATCAAACATTAAATAGCTTTGGAAATTAGCTTCCGCTGCAGACTTACTAACGGTTTTAAATCAATTTAACCTAAAAGTTGCCTACAAGGCAAAACAGCATCATATGTAAAACTTACACTGCAGGAAAGTCATTTCAGCAACAACTAATTTTCTGAATCACAATGTCAAGCTGCTTTATACACTCCCAGTGCTGTCAGAAACGGGATTTCCATTCCCACACAAATTTGTGACAGATACATTTTCCAAGCTCAAACTATAGTTCCAGAGTGTTTTTAGGCCTTGACGTAAGTGCAAAGGAAATTCCCACATTTCAAAATCCATCTAACTGTGTAACTGAGAAGTTTTCACCAACCTTCAACTGGAAGGGATTAACCTACCAGCTAGTGGCTAAAAGACAAATATCAAGAGGAAAATCTAATAGAATTCTACGAGCGCCTTCCAAGAGATGAATACACTCAAAATTATAGGCACATGAACTGATATCAATATTTGGCAGGACCTATGAGGGAAAAGACATTTTTCAAAGATGATACACATAAAATCTCATTACAGATCAGCATTAACAGATACATATTTTCAATACATTTTGATGACAGGGAACATTATCTTTGAACTCCAACTAAGTGAAACGTTATCTTTAAAAAGGGAATGTAATTCTTCTCAATAATAAGCCTACACTGCAGAAAAAACTGTATTTGATTTTGTTAAATTTTTACTTCATCAATAAAACATTTGTAGAAATTTATTTTCTCTCTTGTTATAGCTACATAGTATACCATAATCCCTACATAACATCCTCAATTTTGCTTCTTGGCCTGAAAATCATAAAATATCCACCTTTACAGAAAGAGTCTGTCAACCTCAGCTAGAAAATAATTTCTCACCATCAGTCCAGTGCCACCCCATAAACGACCTAATATAAGCTCATTCCATTAAGAGCACTTTAAAACTATATTTTTAAACGCATTTTAAAAAAATAATACATTTTTACAAAGAGATAATAAACAGTGATTAATATTTATTCACAAAGGGCTGTTTAAGGTAATTTCTTCATATTCCTATATCATCCCCACTAAGATAAAAGTGATGGGCTACGTAGCCAAAATGCAGGAACGTTATCATTCAATCAGCTTTCAGATATTTGTAGAGGAAGCGAAATTAACCTCTCAACAATAACACAAAGTGCAGTTGCTAAATACCAACCACATTGGTCAACATAACCGGTTTCTTAACATTTTCAGGAAATGTTCGAAACCCAATCGCTTTCTTCACACATGTGTCAAACCATTAGAAAAACATTCAAACAAATACAAAAGCCAGTACTTCCAAAATGAACTCTTAAGCAGAAAACAGCAAGAAAAGTGTTGCCCTGCTCACAAGGACCCAGGCTTGCTGGAGAATGCCTAAAATTTCAAGGAATTTCAAGTCCTTGAATTTATGAGGACACCTGCTCTTGCAACCAACAGGCAGGTGACCAGAATCGGGACCTTCCAGCTCACTTGACTCGGGGGACACGGAGAGGCCTCTCTCTTTCTCTTCATCTGTTGGTCTACCCGTCCCTTCTCCTCCTCTCATCTATCTCTGCCCACCAATCCACTTCTTTAATGGGCCACCACATCTTCTGCAGGATATCACTATGTCTTCCACCCCCAATACAATGCTTAGGGTTTGATGCACAGGGGATGGCTTCATACTGATACAGCTAGAAAGACGTTTGGGTTCCAGTATTGCCAAATTTTATTTAAGTAAGGTAAAGAAGATGAGTCAAAGCAAATTAAACATCTCCATATCTGTGATCTAACTATCTTAGGGAAGGAGAACTGCTGAGAAGTTCTTATTCTGATAGACAGGGGACAGATGCCAGCTCTAGGAGCTGGAAGAGGCAGGGCAGATCCTCACTCAAAGCTGGGGCGACTGCAGCAGACACTTGCCCATTTGGATGGTCATTTAACATCCAACTCAACACTGTGCAACCACCCCACAAAAATAAGCCAAATGACTGAAAGATGGAGACTCAGAAGCAGTAAAGGTGCTTAGAATAGCCATATCCATCTAAGGTGCCTAGAATGATCTACCCCAGTATCAAGGATGGGAGACAAGACAGAGAAGCTAGTTCCCATGTCTACATTTTCCTTTTTTATCCACACACCCAAATAACAGGCTTCCTTCCCTTTTTATAATATGTAAACTGGAGTTGAGACTCTAGAGTTAAGTACCATATGACAGAAGTATAGGGTGGCTCCAACTTGGTTTACAAGAGCTCCATAAATTAAATAAGTCCAGAAGCCACTCTAGAACTTGCCCCTCTCTGGTTTATACTCCATGTCCCACCTCTTCAACCATTTTCAAACCAACATCTTTACCTCCCCAATCCTGCTAACCCAAACTCACTTCAGTCAAAGGTCTGTCTCCTCCACATCCTCACTCAAATATCCAGCCCTAGGTGGAGAAAATCACATCATCACAAAACCAAACCAAAAGGCCCCATTATGACTGCTTGGTCTCAGGGAATTCAGTGCTACCGAGGGATGCTAAGTTTCCTTGGTCAACTCTACCTCTCCAAAGCCACTGTTTCAAACCTTCACCACTCTCCCCACACCTCCTACCTTACCACCTCATTCTGGGCAGATGATCAGGGTCCCTACTTTACAAAAGAGAAACAGTCACACAGAAACTGCTTTCAACTTTTGCCACAAAATCTACACACCACATGTACCTAACACCGTCCTCTCTTTCCTTGAATCAAAGAATCAAAGAAGGGCCCCTCCACCCGCCTAACCTGTGTTCCAGAGCCAATTTCCTCTGGTCTCCATGAAAAGTTGACTCTAGTAATCATCCCCTTTATTTCTTTACATCAACCACTCCCCTCCACTCAGTTCCTTAAAAAAACCAAACAAATAAACAAAAGAAAACTCCTTCCCTGAAAATCTCCTTGAAAGCATTACCTGTACTCACCATCTCCATCTCCCCTGCTTTACCCCACCCCACATTCGGTGCTCCCACCAAGGTCACCAGTGGCCTTAAATGAGACTTGGCAGTTCTGTTCCCACTCAACCAGCCACAGACATGGTTGACCACTCAGGTCTCATTGAGATGCTGTCCCCTTGGCTTCTGTGACAGCAGACTCTCTGGGTTTTCCTCCTACCTCATCACTGCTTCTTCTCCAGTAAAGAAGCCACATACAGACATAAAGATGAAGATATAAGAAAGCTACAACTAAGCACAAGAGATGAGTTTTTCAACACCTGGGTTGCACCACACCAAGGGTGACTCCACTAGTTCCAATCACCAACTCTCTTGTCTCACCTGCTGAAACAGGAACTCCTCTGCTTTAAGTCTCTCCATCATTTCCTGCTCCATCACAGCTAATTCTCTTTCCTGCTCCAACTGGGCCATTTCCTCTTGTCTCTAACATGGTTTAAAAAAAAAAAAAATCATCATGTGACTAATTACAGATAAAACAATCTGTAAAAACAATCTTAACAGCATCTTAATCTCCAACAGTAGGGAAAGGATTAAGCAAATTATAGTCTATCCATTTGGAAACTGTATAATAATTTGGGGAAATGTGTGTTTTATTTCAACAAAGAACACAAAATTAAAATTACACAGCAAATACAATCACAATTGTGTAAAAAAAAAAATCTCCAGGCAAATGTGTAGAAAAAAGACTAGAATACCTAAAAATACCTAAGAATCTAAATAGAGGTCTTCTTTATTTTCTTCTTTCTACTTTTTCATGTTATCTAAGTTTTGTAATAATAAACATACTATTTTTATAATAGAAAGAAATGATAATATTGAACTTTTTTTAAAAAGCAAAGAAGCTGGACCAATTATTTCACTCCTCTAATTTTATAAAAGAAGATCCACAATGGAACAGGATAGAAGGCCCAGAAATAAACCCAAGCACCTATGGTCAATTAATGGAGAAAAGACAGTCTCTTCAATAAGTGGTGCAGGGAAAACTGGACAGCTACGTGTAAAAGAATGAAATTAGAACATTCTCTAGCACCATACACAAAAATAAACTCAAAATGGATTAAAGCGCTAAATGTAAGACTGGATACTATAAAACTTATAGAGCAAAACATAGGCAGGACACTCTTTGACCTAAATCACAGCAATATCTTTTTTGGATCCATCTCCTAGAGTAATGGAAATAAAAACAAAAATAAACAAATGGGACCTGATTAAACTTAAAAACTTTTGCACAGCAAAGGAAGCCATAAACAAAAAGACAACCTATGGAATGGGAGAAAATATTTGCAAACGATGCAACCAACAGGGATTAATCTCCAAACTATACGAACAGCTCATATAGCTCAATATCAGAAAAACAAACAACCCAATCAAAAAATGGGCAGAAGATCTAAATAGGCATTTCTCCAAAGAAGACATACAGATGGCCAAAGGCACATGAAAAGATGCTCAGCATCACTAATTACTAGAGAAATGCAAATCAAAACTATGAGGTATCACCTCACACCAGTCAGAAAGTCTACAAATAATAAATGCTGGAGAAGGTGTGGAGGAAAGGGAACCCTCCTACACTGTTGGTGGGAATATAAATTGGTACAGTCACTATGGAGAACAGTGTGGAGGTTTCTTAAAAAAAACTAAAAATAGAGTGCATATGATCCTTCTATCCCACTCCTGGGCATATATCCGGAGAAAACTATAATTTGAAAAGCTACATGCACCCCAATGTTCACTGCAGCACTACTTAAAATAGCCAAGACATGGAAGCAACCTAAATGTCCACTGACAGATGAATGGATAAAGAAGATGTGGTACATATATACAATGGAATACTACTCAGCCATAAAAATGAATGAAATAATGCCATTTGTAGCAACATGGATGGACCTAGAGATTATCATATTAAGTGAAATAAGTCAGACAGAGAAAGACAAATATTATATGATATCAGTTTTATGTGGAATCTAAAAAATGATCCAAATGAAATTATTAACAAAACAGAAACAGACTCACAGACTTAGAAAACAAACTTACGGTTACCAAAAGGGAAAGGCTGGGAGGAGAGAGATAAATCAGGAATTTGGGAGTAACATATATACACTACTATATATAAAATAGATAAACAACAAGGACCTACTGTACAGTGCAGGGAACTATACTGAATATTTTGTAATAACCTATATGGAAAAAGAATCTGAAAAAAATATATGTGTGTGTGTGTGTGTGTGTGTGTGTATATATACACACACACACACACATATATATGCATAACTGATCACTTTGCTGTAGACCTGAAACTAACATAACATTGTAAATCAACTATACTTCAATAAAAAATAAATTAAAAAAAAAGAAGATCCATACTTACTTGTTGCTCCATGGTCACATTGTTCTTATAATTGTAAATCCACAATGCTAAGTATTCTATTGGATCCACTGGGCGCATCCTTGCCACTTCTGCAAGACCTTGAGTTAGACATGTCCCAAGATTCTTTTGAAGATATGCCGACTCCATTTCTAACTGCTAAATAAAAACCTCTAAAAGATGAACATTTTGCATTAGAGCAGGAAATTTTCAATGAAGGCACAATCGAAGTAGAGTTCAGTGAGGCCAACAAAGCATTACATCCTGTCACCAGTCATGGGCACCTGCCATCAGGGATGGCACAAGCAAGCTGGCTCCAGGACACTTCTAGCAGTGTCCAAAAAGCCTCCACAGAAGTCACTACAACTAAAATAGTTTCAAAAACCTGAAGGACCCTGGAGTCCAAGTGTCAGAAAAGGGTTACTGTCATTATTGATGGTGAAACGACTATATGGCAAGCGATGCATGTCTTACTAAATCCTTACAACATACCTGAACATGGTATCATTAGCCCCACTGTGCAGATGAGGTCGCCCAGGCCCAAAGAGCATACGTGAACAGCCCAGAATCACACAGGTGGTGTATGATGAAGAGGGATTCATACCCAACTCTTGATTCCAGAGTCATTACCCTAAGTGACTTACTGAGATGCTCCTCCCAAGCCATGAGAGTCGTTTCTAGAAAATATCACAATAGATCACCTCAAATTTTTTAAAAATCCAAGTATCTCAAGGCCAAAGAATAAAAAATTCAACCTTCAAAGAACAGCCTATGAAGCTCCTCATGCTTTGGCCCCAATTCTGTTTCCAGGCTCACCTCTCGATATAGTTTCTGCCTCTAACATGTTCTGGGCTCTAACTACACAGAACATCCTGCCATTCTGCTGCTCACACCTTGCATGTTTCCATCTCCATGACTTTGCACATGATGGCCCCCTCACTCTCAGCTTGGAAAATATCTCCTCATTTGCAAGGTATCAATCATCTCCAATTCCTCACTGCTGTGGCTAATACAACCGTCTCCCAGGCAACACAAAGACGTTCCTCCTTCCCCAAGCAGCTCACACAGTACTTTTCACACTATCTGAGCATTATTTGTGTATGCATATGTCTGTCCTCCTGCTAGAGGACAAACTTCTCTAGCTCCTCAAAAAGTGTGTTTCAATCACAGCGTGGACACAGCTTGCTCTCCATGGTGGCAAGTGAATGAGTTTCTCCACTCTCTCAGTAATGTCCCAGTTTATTTACAAATATGGACAGGAATCTCAGATCAGACAGAGAGAGAGAGATGGAAGGGAGGGAGGGAGAGAGGGAGAGAGGGAGGGAGGGAGGGAGGGAGAGAGAGAGAGTGAGAGAGAGAGAGAGAGAGAGAGAGAAGGAAATGCAGTAACTACTCTATTTAAGGTGCTTTGAAAAAACTGATCACCTTCGAATTACCCTTATGGAATCCAGACTACTCTGAGAATCTGATGAAATGTACTCATTATTCAACAAATATATATTGAGTACCTTACATGTCAGGCATGAGCAATTATAGGGGACAGACTGCCAGTGTCTAGACCTGTCCCTGGACAAATCCACCTAACATTCTGCACAAAGTTTCAGAAACAATGACCTCCTGAGTTTCATCCATAGACCCCAATACTACTCTCTCTCATATGATGGTGGTAGAGTACAAAACGGCAGAACCCCATGCAGAAAAATTTGTAAATATCTAGAAAATTACGTATGTATTTACCCTTTGACTGATCAATCTCACTCCTGGGATCCTATCTTGCAAAAATATGCAATGATATATGCACAGGGTTGTTTTGCACTATTACTAAGGAGAGCCAAATTGGGACCCCCATCCAAATGTTCATCATTAAAGGATTAATGAGATACAGCTACACAATGAATTATTGTGCAGATAAAAAGAGAATGAGGAAGATCTCCAAAATTGGGAGTGATCTCTAGAACACAATGTGAAGTGAAAAAAAGCAAGCTGAAGAACTTGTGTATAGTCTTTTGTATTAGCAACAGCAGTGGGGAAAGGAATGTGTATGTGTGTATACATAAATTTAGTCATAAAAGCAAACTAAAAACTGACACAAACGAACCTAATTCCTTATCAAGCTGTGTGCCTTAACCACACAGAGAAAAGAATTATTACAACTGAGTATGGAACACGGTATCCTCATCGTACTAATTCAATGGGATAATACTCTAAAGACAAATCTCAATGTCATTTGAAATAGTAACAATTAAAAAGGGAACAGGTTCCTGCTGTTAATCCAGAAAGATAACAAACACATGGGAAGGGTACCGTGGTCCGTAAGGAGAAACCTCCCAAGTAGGATTGGTCTCAAACCTACGCAGGCTGCATCTCGTTAACAGCGGAACCCAGATGAAACTCGTTACCTCGCTTGGTTTGTTTCCTGCCCATGAAACAGCGACAATACCCATCTCAAAAGCCTGTTGTAAGGAATATTATTTTTCATACACAGCAACAGGCTTCTTGGCTCATACATAAGAAACCCCTTCCCACAGAAACAGCTGCCTCAAGCCTGGAGAAGCTGTCAGAAGAAATAGAAGGCGGTTCCTCGCTCATGCTTGGGAGAAAGCCGGCCGAGTACCAAAGGAAGGGATCAGGTAGGGCTGCCAGTTTTGCAAATAAAAATACAGGATGCCCAGTTAAATTTAAATTTCAGATAAACAATGACTAATTTTGTATTATACTATATTTGTGCTAAAAAGCACAAAGTCTGTGAAATTCAGATTTAACTGGGTACGCCTAATTTTATCTGGCAACCCTGGATTCCGAGCGCTTCGGCTGGTTTTCCATCCCGGGTCGGCGGAAGGGTGCCCGCCTCCCCTGCCCCTCCCAAATGGCGCGTCGCCGCTCACCACCGAGGAGGAGGACCCAGCCGCAGAGGTGCCCACGGAGTCCGGCGCTGAGCTAACCCTCTCTCGCCTCTGGAGCCTGGACGTCGCCTGAGCCCTACACCACTCGCAAGGTCCAACGGTCAAAACCGCCTCCGTCCGCCGGAAGCCAGCCCAGCACCGGAAGCCGTTCTTCCAAGACGGCGCCTGCGTTCTAAACGCAGGCGGCTGACGCATGCGCCTACCTACCCGCTAGTCGCGTCCCGTCGCTAGGCAACGAGCGTGCGCGCTCCAGGTGCGGGAGACGGCCGGGGGCAGAGAGGAAGGGGCGCCCGCGGAGAGCTGAGCGGACTGCGCCCGGCGGGGATCGGGGGCGGGGGGGCGCGCGGACAGGGGTTGATCGGAGGCGGGGTCCGGAAGAGGATGTGCTGCAAAGAGCAGAGGCGGGCGGAGCGGGGCGGGGTAGGACGAGCAGTTGAGAGCGGGGGCGCGCGAGGTGTGCAAGGTGCAGGATGGAGAGCAGGGGGCACCTGGGTAGGTGAACAGGGACGTGCAACCTAGAGGCTGTGAGGACGGGCTGCCGAAAAGGGGAATCGAGCGAGCGGGGCCGGCAGGTGGGCGCATACTGGGAGAGAGAAAGGGCAGAGACTACCTATAGGTGAAGCCCCACAGCCTTACGCCAGAGAAGACTAGCTACCTGAGCAGCCTGGTATTTTCCCAGCTTAGCACCTTTGCATTTGCTGGTGACTTCTGCCTGGTTCCTGTCCACTGAAAAAAATCGCACATCTGAGAGCTGTGAGTTCAGTTTTATTTGGGGACTTAACTGAGGACTCTAGCCCTGGAGACAGCTGCTCTGACAACTCTGAGAAACTGCTTCTGCTTGGAAGAGGTAAGGGGGGAGGTCAGCATGTATGTGATTTTTGGAGAAGGAATACCTGCAGTCAAACATATCTAGGTAAAAGGTCACTGCTAGCCACCAGGCACAGATAGCTTAATTATTTTAGTGCTTTTCTAAGTATGTGAAATGGAAGAAATTGGGTTTATAAAATTTTCTCCTGGAAATTTCTATTTGAAGGTCTGTTCTGTCAATTTTCCCAGAGAGCAGAGTTCCACATTCCTGATCTCCACCCTGAACTCCTTCCAGGGTGTGTTAGTGAGTCAACAACTGCAGTGGCTAATGACTTGAGCCTGGTGTAGCCAGCTGGCTGGGGACATTCTTTAGTTGGCATTCCTTTCAGAACAAGCACAGGTACCCCCACCTCCAGGAAGCCTTCTAGCCTTTGCCATTTGCGGTCTTCCCTGGGCTAGTGGTTTGTGCACAGTCCTCAACTAGCATTTCCCATGGTCTGTTTCAATTTATGTGGGGCAGTGCTGGGCAGGAGATGCCTCGTTAACCATTAGTTGAGGTACTTAGTAAGTGCCAGTGTGGGCACTGACAAATGGAAGGGAGCATGAGCTCTTGCCTGGGCCCGGAAACATCAGAGCCCTCACTGCTTAAGTCAAGAAATATTTGCTGAGCAAGTACTGAGTGCCCAGCACTAAGGATGTGGTGTGAACAAAGACAATCCCTATACTTAGCACCCCGCTTACTGAATGCAGGGCCATGAGCAAGGAGGTCCAGTATAAGCAGACCCTCAGAGGAGCCCTGGGAAACTGAAAAATAGCCCCCTCCTCACTGGTGAGTGTGGCTTGATTTGGTGGGGAGTGGGCTATAAAATGCACCCCTTTGGTTCCTCCCTCTCCAGGCTTCACATGGTGGCTGTTTTTTTCTGGCTCTGCTGTTTTCACATCAAGTCTTAGTGACGGTCAGGTCAGTGTATTTTGTTGAGACCAGTGTTGAAAATGTGCAGATGCTCTCTCCAGAAAGGGTTTGCCACACCTACTGCAGTGTGGCAGCCACCAAGGACCAGGCAGTGAAGACGCTTCCTAGGAATGCAGAGTTGGTGATTCCGCCCTCTGGGAAGGGCAGTTCTACTGTGATAAAGGCAGAGGACATCTGTAACTGTGGGTCACCTGGGGATTTTGTTAAAATGCAGACTCTCAATCTGTAAGTCTGAGGTGGGACCTGAGAATCTGCATTTCAACAACCTCCAGTTGAAGCAGTGCTGCTGACAGTGGACCACACTTTGAGTAGAAGGGGTGTGGAAGACAGTTTATTCAGGTGCATTGGTTCAGGTGGGCCCCAGATTGGCAGAAGGAGCCACCACACATCCCATCCCCACCCTCCACCATTACCCCAAACGTAGTGACTTTAAACACTCATTTATGATCTTACAGTTTTTGAAGTTTGAAATCGAAGATGAATCTTACAGGGCTAAAACCAAAGTATCAGCAGGGCTGGCTCCTTCTGGAGGCTTTAGGAGAGAATCTATTTCCTTACCTTTTCCAGCTTCTAGAGGCTACCCACACTCCTTGGCTCGTGGCCCTGAATCACATCACCTTTTCTCCCCCTGCTTCCATCACCACATCTCCTTCTACCCTGTCTGACTTTACTGTGTCCCTCTTATAAAGACCCCTGGGATTACATTGTGCCTACCCGGATAATCCAGTAAAATTTCCCCCAAGCAAAATGCTTAATTTAATCACATCTGCAAAGTCCCCTTTGCCATATAAGGTAACATATTTCATAGGTTCCAGGTATTAGGATGTGGACACTTTGGAAAGTCATTATTCAGCCCTACCACACTGTGTATTTTCTAAGGACAAGGACATTTTCTTACTTACTCATATTTCAATTACCAAAACCAGGAATTTTACCCCTGATACAATTCTATTATGTAATCTACAATTCACATTCGGTATTTCCAACAACGTCCTTTACAGAATTCTATTTTCTGGTCCAGATCCAACCCAGGATCATGTGTTGCATGTAGTTGTGATGGCTGTTTAGGCTCCTCTGATCTGGACTGGGACCTCATCTTTTTTTATTTTTATTATTATTTTTTTAATATTTTGGCCACACCGCACAGCTTGCAGATCTCAGTTCCCCGACCAGGGATCAAACCCAGGCCACAGCAGGGACAGCACAGCACCGACTACTAACCACTAGGCCACCAGGGAACTCCTGGCCTCATCTTTTTCTGTCTTTCATGATCTTGACATTTTTAAGAGTACAGGCCAGTTGTAGACTGTCTCTCAGTTTGGCTTTGTTTGATGTTTCCTCAATCAGATTCTAGTTTTGCATTTGGAGCAGGAATCTACAGAAATGTATTATGTCCTTCTAAGCAGTGCATTGCATCAGGAGACACATGATGTTATTTTGTCCCTTTACTGGTGATGCTTACTTTGATCAATTGGTTAACGTTGTGTCGGCCAGGTTTCACCACTGTAAAGTTTCCATGTTTACTTTGGAATTGATCCATAATTTGTGGGGAGAAACTTTGAGAATATATATAAATATCCTATTCCTTGTCAAATATTCACCAAGTTTTAGTGCTCATTGATAGCTGCTTCAGTTATATTATGATGGTTTCAAAATGTTTCTTTAACTGCATTATTCTTTCCACATTTATTAGTTGGCATTCTACTTTAAGAAAGAACTTACCTGCTCTCCCATTCACTTGTTTATTCCTACATGGACTCATGGATTCTTATTTTATTCAATTGGTTATAATCCATTACAGTCATTATTAATTCTGGTGGCCAAATTGCACCAGGTTTGGCTAGTAGCAGCCCCTTCAAGCTGGCTCCTGTGTCCCCAACCATTTTATTTTTTAGCATTTCCTTTCTGGGACAACAAAACATTCCAGGGTTATTAGACATTTCCTGCCCTGATCTTGGAATTAGTCATTTCTCCAAGGAACCTTGATTCTTTTTAAGTGGTGAAGCCTATTTAAAAGCAAATTCTAATGGAATTTTACTCAGCCATAAAAGAATGAAATTGAGTTATTTGCAGTGAGGTGGATGGACCTAGAGACCGTCATACAGAGTGAAGTAAGTCAGAAAGAGAAAAACAAATACCGTATGCTAACACACATATATGGAATCTAAAAAAAAAAAAAGGTTCTGAAGAACCTAGGTGCAGGACAGGAATAAAGACGCAGATGTAGAGAATGGACTTGAGGACACGGGGAGGGGGAAGGGTAAGCTGGGATGAAGTGAGAGAGTGGCATGGACATATATACACTACCAAACGTAAAATAGATAGCTTGTGGGAAGCAGCCGCATAGCACAGGGAGATCAGCTCGTGCTTTGTGACCACCTGGAGGGGTGGGATAGGGAGGGTGGGAGGGAGACGTAAGAGGGAGGAGATATGGGGATATATGTATATGTATAGCTGATTCACTTTGTTATACAGCAGAAAGTAACACACCATTGTAAAGCAATTATACTCCAATAAAGATGTTAAAAATAAATAAATAAAAGCAAGTTCTGTGGGGAAGGGATGGATTGGGAATTTGGGGTTAGCAGATGCAAACTGTTATATATAGAATGGATAAACAACAAGGTCCTACTGTATAGCACAGGGAACTATATTCAATATCCTGTGATAAACCATAATGGAAAAGAACATAAAGAAGAATACATATATATGTATAACTGAATCACTTTGCCATACATCAGAAATTAACACAACATTGTAAATCAACTATGCCTCAATTTTTTTAAAAAAGCAAATTCTGTGTGTTCGTTGCTACTGAGGTGTTTTTGCTTCTAGGCGTTTGCAGTGGAAGGAGCTGGGAATTTTTTTTTCTGTATTCGTATCTATCTATCTACTTATCTTTCCCTTCTTAAACTGAAAAATGCCTCCAGAAAATGTTAGGAATTGATCTAAGCCTTTATTATTCACTTTATTATTAGCTCTTTTGGAGTTAAAATATGTCAGCTTCAGGAACATAGAGATGTTCAGGCATAGGCTGGGTGCTAGGCCATTTCATGTCACAATCTTCCACTGTAACAGCTAATATTTATTAAACATGTACTGCACGCCAGGCTATGTGCTTCACATGGATTTATTATCTCTTTTAATCCTCACAGTTATGAGATACATATTTTTGTTATTCTGTTCCACAGATCAGGAAACTGAGGCTCAGAGAGACTTAGTAAGTTGCTGAAGATCACACAGCTAATAAAAAGCAGAGCCAGGACTGGAACTTGGTCTGTCTGATCTCAAATTCTACATTCCTACTGCTACACTACACCTCCACTCCTAACTTATGGTTTAACTCAGGCTTCATTCCCTCCAATTCTTGACATCTGATTAAGAGTAAATCCAGGGGCTCAACTCAACCTAAAGTAGTTTCTTGCTTAAGCAATAGAAAATGGAATATTTTCTAGCTACAGTGCTGGGCATTCTCCGTCCCTCTCCTCCTCAGGGCTTCTCAATGGTCCGTTGTGAAATAGATAAGCCTGTCTTATCTATGTCACAGATGACTGTAGCTCCCAACCTCACAATAGTGCAGCTTGCTGGGTGCTCAGAGCCCCTCCTGGGCCCTCCTGCCTGCTCAGTTATTTCCTCCCTAGTCAAGGGTAGAGTCGTGTAGTGGAGGCCTTAGCCTCTTTTAAGTACCAATCCACCAAGCTCCTCTCAGGCCTGATGAGCCCCGGGACCTATTTACTGACCTGGGAGAGCTGGAGAGCTTTAGAAAAATGTCCATTTGAATGTAAGAGCTATTGGCAAGTACTTATGTATTTATTGGTTCTTTGGGGAAGGATGGGCTCCAGAAACATCTCATATTTGTCCTGAAATGAACCTGCGTTGGTTAGAATGTGTCTATTTTTTATGTCCAGTTAGATTTGTGAAATAGTGTGACCCTGCTTGACGTTTTCCAAACCCACCAGGATGGAAACCGAATACCTGAAGAGGTGCTTTGGAAATTGCCTGGCTCAGGCGCTGGCAGAAGTGGCAAAGGTTCAGCCCAGTGACCCCATAGAGTACCTGGCTCACTGGCTTTATCATTACAAGAAAACGGCAATGGCAAAAGAAAAGGTGTGTGTGCGCACAGGGTCGACTTGGGGAGGGCTTTCAGCTTTCCCAGAGGAATTTGAAATCCAAGGCACCACGCTGGAGCTGGCCTGGGGAGTGTCATGGTTTATTCCACTTTTGAGGATGGCTTAGGCCCAGATATCCCTGAAGTATAGGGAGTCGGGGGGCTGAAGAGAGAATCCAACTCAGAGGAGTTTTGGGGTTGGTGGGTTTGGAGATACTAGCAGGTTGAAGCTAGTTAGTTACAGGAGCAAAGTCAGGAGGGCTCAAGGGCCCGGGGCCTGTCCTGGGAGGGTCCCTGCTTCCGAGGACTGACCTTATTCTACTCTGTCATATCGCCCCAGGATAGGCAAGAGAAGATCCAGCTGCAAGAAGAATATGAAAATAGCCTCAAAGAAACCAGAGTGACAGAAACGCTGATGCAAGAAGAGTGTGAGATTCAACAGAAGTGTGAAAAGTGTCATCCCGTGGTGGGTACCAGGAAACCTGCAAGACAGCTCAACCATAGTGCACAGTGCACTGAGGCTCCCAAAACCTACTTTTTCCTCCATATTCATATGTTTGTATGTAAATCAATCTTATTGACAATCCTTGTCAATAAAATCCTTGTAATGAATAAAGAAGATGCTTAAAGGCAATTCCACTTACGATGTCAGGGAATAAATTACATGTTACTGGTTTAAGAAATCAGATTTTAAGAAAAATCTAATGTGTCACTTGGAACATATATTTCTATACAAGATCCTTTGAATCCTTTTCAAAAATTACTCAATATTTTTCAGAAACAAATATGGTTTCTAGTATATACTTCAGGTATATTATTTAATTTATTATATACTATTTACTTAAATATTTAATTTAATATATGCTGTTTATTTATGTATCAAGCCACAGATGTCTCCTCTGTGTTGCTCTAATAGCGGTCATTCACTTATTGAACTTGATATCTGGCATCTTTTTAACTATCACTCTGTCCTGTGCATGAAAATCTTTAATGTAGTCCTATACAATTTACTAGCTTTTGCTAGTTTCAAAGCCAACTTTGATGAAGACATGAAAATATTAAGCTTATGTACATTTATATCAATATTCTCAGATTTCCTCATAATAGATTTATATTTTTAAGTCTGGATGTTTTATAAATAAATCAAAAGAAAGATAGTTTCCTACTACAGTCTGAAAATAGTAGTGTAACGAACTCTCCCTCAGGAACAGTTCATTCTTGGAACAGTTGTTGGGAGATGATAGAATTGAGATCATTAAGCAAAAGTTGTCATCGTCACCTTGCTGCTCACTCTAATCCTTTTCTAACACCATGCTTCACTGTTAATAGAAATATAAATATATAAGGCAGGGAAAGACTCCCAAAACTCTACCCTGGTTTTATGATGCCTTTATTAAAGAACACTTTGTTCACATCAACCTTTTTAATTGTCCCTTTGTGTTACACTCAGGAGATTTTATACCCTGAAGCAGTATTTCTTAGCAAGATTCGGATGAGTAAAAGGTTTGCTCTTCTTTTGCCAAGTGTGAGACAATCAGCGATTGTAAGGGAACTTGAGAAATGAGAGCCGGCCTGATGCCCACTATGTGCAAGTTCTCAGCTTTAGGAGAGAGTTCATGGGCAAATTGTGGTTATGGAAATCGATTCCCTTTGTTAGAAGGAAATAAAGGGAACCCGACAGTGATGTAAAACAAAGCTTATTGCTTACTGGCAAGGGAGAGCCATATCTTCCAAGAGCAAGTTGCTCTCCTAGTATAAACTGCAAGAGCTAGATAAAGGGCAAAGAGGTGGAGGTACATCAAATAAGATGAGATTCTAACTTCTGGTTTCTTGTTGGCTCAAGGTGAATAGCAAATTATTCCTTGCTACTGTCATCTTTAGATTTCATCACCAGAGCTTTAAAACTTATCTGAAATAGCCCCAGGATAGGTTGCATAGGATTTCAGCAGGCCTGCTGATTTAGCTGATGGGCTTTTACGCCTATACTAAAAGCTTTGCAAGATTTTCCTTAATATCTTAAAACCATCATTGCTTTTAGTACCCCAGATTGAATACTGCTGGTCCGGTGGATGTGTCCAAAGGGGAGTAGAAACAGCACTATGTGTGGTAGAGATCATACCTAATTATGGGAATCAAGAAGGGACTCACAGAGGAGATAACATTTGAGTCAGACCTAGAAGAAAGCTGGCAGAAGTTGCCCTTGTAGTGATTTCTCTTCATTAAGCAGAGGCAGCTTTGAGTAAGTAAACCATTATTCTGTTTCTAAGTCTGAAAGCAATCCCTTTGATATAAAGATCTGGGCCATACAGGTGTTTTAGAAATAAATTTTTATGGAAACTACATAGATTTGCTGCATAGATTCATAGCACTTTGGAGTTAGAAGGTCTTAGAGATCATGTGGGCAAGTACTCCACAGACCTCGCTGCAGTGACCCACAGGGTCCACTGTTGAGTGGAAAATGGACAAAGATGGGGTAGAGATGGCCCGTAGAGCTCAAGCTCCAATCTTCCTACCTCACCAGGGACTGCAGTTACATGGATACTTGATATCATCTCATAGGTCACTGAGACTGCATTCATTTTTTCCATCTTTTTTCCTCTGTGCTCCGGTTTGGATACTTTCCATTGACCTGTCTTCAAGTTAACTAATCCGTTCTCCTGCGATGTCCAATCCTATTTAGGAATTCAATGAATTTTTTTCATTTCAGATATTTTCTCAATTCTAGAATTTGTCTGGTTCCTTTCTATGATTTCCATTTTCTCTGCTGATATACCCTATCTTTTCACTCATTATGGCCATTTTTCTCCTTTCAATTTTTTTTTAATAGATTTATTTATTTATTTATGGGTAAGTTGGGTCTTTGTTGCTGTGTGCGGGCTTTCTCTAGTTGCAGAGAGCGGGGGCTACTCTTCATTGCGGTGCGCGGACTCTAGGCACGCCGGCTTCAGTAGTTGTGGCTCGCGGGCTCTAGAGTGCAGACTCAGTCGTTGTGGTGCACGGGCTTAGTTGCCCCACGGCATGTGGGATCTTCCCAGACGAGGGCTACGAACCCGTGTTCCCTGCATTGGCAGGTGGACTCCCAAACACTGCGCCACAAGGGAAGCCCTCTCCTTTCAATTTTAAAAAATATTTATAATCACTGTTTTAAGTTCTTGTCTGCCAGTCTCATCGTCTTTGTCATTTTGAGGTCTCTTTCTATTAAATACTTTTTCTCTGGATTATGGTTCACATTTTCCTACTTCTTCACATGTCTAGTAATTATTACTTGTATGCTAAACATTGTAGATGATACTTTATGGGGCATCTAGCTTGTGTAGTGTTCCTTTAAAAGGTGTTGAATTTTGTTCTGTCAGGCAGTTACATTATTGATGAGTTATCTTGATCCAATTAGATTTGTTTCATGCTTTGCTGGATTAGGTCTTTTTCAGTTTTGTTCAGTCTTGGGCATGAAAATGGCAATATTGTATTCTTGCCATGCCCAGTATGTTTAGTCTCTGCTAATGACTGTTTTCTCTTCTGTTTTCTATTTAGCCACTGATATCTGTAGCGAGTTCCACAAAGAAGACCGTGTTCATGCAGGAGAACACAAAACCCCTTGAGAAGGAAGCCTTGAAGCAGGAATCCCTGCCAGGAACTTGCAGTATGATTCCAGGAATGCCTCAACAGATTCCTTCTTCAGAGCCATCTGTCCAGGTTGACTGGAACATTGAAACTTCACAAGACATAAATTACCAGGCTTTTTAGCATGAAATTGCTCCTGAAATGCATCCTAGCTCCACATCTCCTCCCTGGGTTATAGAAGGTGGATGATTCTAGTGATGCTTCTCTCAAAGCTGCAAGCTGAGAAAACGGCCAGCTAGAAGAGCTCTTACTTGAAGATGATTAACTATGTGGATTAAACCAAGATATGAGAGGCTGTGGAAGGAGATGTCTGCAGGGACTCTCCAGCCCAAGTCCTGTCCTGACAGCCATGAAAACCCCTTAATCATGTGAAGATTTGAACTACTTATAGGATAAAATAACTCATAATAAGGATTTAAAATAAGTAACCAGGGCCTCCCTGGTGGCGCAGTGGTTAAGAATCCTCCTGCCAATGCGGGGGACATGGGTTCAAGCCCTGGTCCAGGAAGATCCCACATGCGTGGAGCAACTAAGCCTGTGCGCCACAACTACTGAGCCTGCGCTCTAGAGCCCGTGTGTCACAACTGCTGAGCCCACATGCCACAGCTACTGAAGCCCGTGTGCCAAGAGCCCATCCTCTGCAACAAGAGAAGCCACGACAATGAGAAGCCCGCGCACCGCAACGAAGAGTAGCTCCCATTCGCCACAACTAGAGAAAGCCCACGCGCAGCAATGAAGACCCAACACAGCCTAACTAAATAAATAAAATACAGTTATTAAAAAAATAATAATAAGGAACCAAACTGATGAGACTTTTTCCTTTTGCTTTATCTTTTTTTTTTTTGGAGACTAGACAGTGAAAACACATCCATCTCATGTGTTCATATCTTAACTCTAGCTGAATTTTGCAATCAGGTCTCTTGGAGTGTTTATACATGTCCTTATTTTTGAAACAGCTCCAGTGACAGTAAAAGTTAGGAGTTTGACTTTTTTTTCAATTATTTTCTATCTGTATTCATGCAAATATCATCTATATGCTGATGACTTGAGATTTATATCTTTAATCAGAATTTCCTTGAACTTGACTCCCTGTTTGACATTTCTCCTTGGATAACCAATGGACATCTCAAACCTAACTACAGTTGACGCTTGAACAACACAGAGCTCAATCCACATATAACTTATAGTTGGCCATCCATACCTGAGGTTCCTTCATACCCTGGGATTCAACCAACCACTGACTGTATAGTACTGTAGTATTTACTATTGAAAAGTATCCTCATGTGAGTGGACCTGTGCTGTTTGAAGCCATGTTGTTCAAGGATCAACTGCGATCCAAATGGAATCCTTTATATCCTCCCTGAATTGGTTTCTACCATTTTTTTTAATCTGCTCAGTCAAAACTTCTGGTGCCATCCTTGGCTCTACTCTTTTTTGTTAGCCCTAAATCTGGTCTGTTGGCTTTCCATTTAAAATAAAGACAGAATTCAACCACTTGAATGCATAAGCCACAATCATCTTTTGCCTAAATTATTACAATAGCCTGTTAACTGAACACCCTTGTTCTGCCCTTGACCTTTCTAGTCTATCCTCAACATTAAAGTCAGGATGATCTTGGTGAAACATTAAGTCAGATCATGTCTAATGAGCAGCTTCCCATCTCAGTCACAGAAACATTTAAGGCCCCTACCATGACCTACCAGGCTATAAGAGTGATTCCCCATCACTTTTTTACTCTCCGTATCGTTCTCTCCATGCCAGCTATGCCAACCTCCTGTTCTTCAAACATGCCAAGCATGGTTCAATCTCAGAACTTTTACTTTCTCTTCTCTCCACTTGGAAAGCTCCCATCTCCCCATACCCCTGGATAAATCTCTAGGTCCATACCTAGAGATTAAGTGAAGTTAAGTCAGATAGAGAAAGACAAACATCAGATGATATCACTTATATGTGGAATCTAAAATATGACCCAGGAGCTTCCCTGGTGACACAGCGGTTAAGAATCCGCCTGCCAACACAGGGGACATGGGTTCGAGCCCTGGTCCAGGAAGATCCCACATGCCACAGAGCAACTAAGCCTGTGCACCACAACTACTGAGCCCACGTGCCACAACTACTGAAGCCCATGTGCTTAGAGCCGTGTTCTGCAACAAGAGAAGCCACCGCAATGAGAAGCCCATGCACCACAATGAAGAGTAGCCCCCGCTTACCAAAACTAGAGAAAGCCCGCGTGCAGCAGCTAAGACACAAGGCAGCCAAAAATAAATAAATAAATTTATTAAAAAAAAAAAAAAGAATTGCCTCCTTCTAAAAAAAAATAAAAGTAAATAAATAAATGTAAAAATGATTAGACCTACTGGTTCCTAGTGAAAAAGTATTAAATCCTAGGTCAGGGATGGGTTATAGGACTAGATCTCAGTTATGGGTTATAGGAAAAGGGCCTCAGGCATGGACTTAACACCTTCAGGATGTTGTGGCCACACAGCAAGAAGGCATGAAGAGGTTTATTACTCACATAATGAGGCTTCCGGGCTTCCCAAAACAGGTTTGAAAATGGCTTAAGACAGCTAGGAAAGGAGACGGGCTTGGGGTTTGTATTGTGTTTAGGGGAGGGGCCCAGGTAGGAGCTACCATACATGGGGAGGGGCTTGTGTGGTTTGAAACTCCTGCTGTGCCAAAGTTGGGAGCACCTGAGCTTATCAGCTGGCCCGGTGATGCCAGGCACAAGGAGAAGAGAAAGAGTTGAAGCCAAAAGCTGTCAGAAGTCAAACATCAAAAAATGGAGCCAGGGGTTTCCCTGGTGACACAGTGGTCAAGAATCCGCCTGCCAATGCAGGGAACACGGGTTCGAGCCCTGGTCCGGGAAGATCCCACAGGCCGCGGAGTAACTAAACCCACGCACCACAACTACTGAGCCTGCGCTCTAGAGCCCGCGAACCACAACTACTGAAGCCCGCGAGCCTAGAGCCTGTGCTCCGCAACAAGAGAAGCCACCACAATGAGAAGCCAGCACACCTCAACAAAGAGTAGGCCCCCGCTCGCCGCAACTAAAGAAAGCCCACGAGCAGCAACGAAGACCCAACGCAGGCAAAAAATAAATAAATAAATAAATTTACTAAAAAAAATGGAGCCAGACTCCACTACAGAGGGCAACCCTGGGAAACTTTGAGTGACCTTGACCTGCTCCATCTTTAGTAAAGCACTCCAGGCATGTGCTGAGGTCATTGCATCTAATTTGCACCTGGTGGGAAGGCATGCAGCCAGGCTTTCCAGAGTAGCTGAAAAAGGTCAGGGAATCCCAAAACCCCACACAGAGCAAACAGCTTTGTAGAAGACCTATTGGACTCCTTGGTGGGTCTGCAGCCCCTCAGTGGGAAGGTGAAGTCCAGGTAGTTTGTCCTCCATCTGGGAGCTGCTGTCTCCTGGACATCACAATCTGTGTGAGGGAAGTGTAACCTCTGCCTGCTTTAAAGGATTCCATGCTTTTTTGCCTTTGTTACATTATTTGGCTCCAATTTTGGATTATATCACTGGGCGGTGATAATTTAATCAATCTCTACCAATGTTCTTTACATTGACTTTTTTGTTGTTGTTTTATTACTAAAAACTTGTTACAGTGAACTTTCTTGTACACGTATCTGAGTAAATCTCCACTGATATATCTATGGATTGCTAAATCAGAAAAAAATTTGCATTTGGGGGGCAAAAGACAGGAATGAATAGACATTTCATCAGAGAGGATGGACACATGACAAATAAGCACATGAACATATGTCCAACATCAGTAGCCATTAGGGAAATGCAAATTAAAATCACAATGATATTACTACACATATGTCATAATGGCTAAAGTTAAAAGATAATGACAATACCAAATGTCAATGGCGAGGATGAGGAGAAACCAGGTCACTCACACTTTGCTGATGGGAATGTAAAGTGATACAGTTACTCTGGAAAATCGTTTAGCAGTTTCTTATGAAACTAAGCATATAATTAATAGCCATACAGCCCAGCAATTGTACTCTTAGGCACATATCCCAGAAAAATTAAAACTTATGTTTACATATAAACCTTATGTGAGTGTTTATAAAAGCTTTATTTGTAATAGGCAAAAACTGGAAATAACCCAAGTATTCTTCAGTGGGTGAATAGTTAAACCAACTGTGGTACATTCATGTCGTGGAATATTACTCAGCAGTAAAAAGGAATGAAATATTGATACATGAACAACTTGGATGAATCTGAAGGAAATTATGCTAAGTGTTTTTACATGCTATAGGAATCCACTTGTATAACACTCTTGAAATGACAAAATTACAGAGATGCAGACTAGATTAGTGATTGCCAAGGCTTAGGGACAGGGGTTGGGGAAGGAGGGAGATGGATGTGGTTATAAAAGAGCAACAAGAGGAATTCTTGTGATGATAAAACTGTTTCATCTTTTGATTGTGGTGATAGATACACAAAGTTACATATCTGAAAAAAATTGCTTAGAATTTAACACACACATATACAAATAAGTACAGGTAAACAGGGGAAATCTGAACCAGACTGGTAAATTGTACCAATGTCAGTATCATAGTAGTTCTATAGTTTTGCAAGATGTTACCTTTTGTACATGAGATCTCTCTATATTATTTCATACAACTGTATGTAAATCTATAATTATCTCAAAATTAAAAGTTTAAAATTTTAAAAGTTGTAAAATTCTTACCTTATGTACAGTCCATTTTCAAACATCCTCAATTATCCCCATAATGTAGTTTAACTTTTATTTATTTAAAAAATAAAGTTTTATTTTTAATTGCAATCAATTTCATCAAGTTGTCATCTGGAAAGTCTAGACTAATTTACACTCCTACGTGAAAATGGCCATTTCTTTATACTCTTGCTACACTGAGCTAGTTTTTTTTTTTTTTTTGGTTGTGCTGGGTCTTAGTTACAGCAGGTGGGCTCCTTAGTTACAGCAGGTGGGCTCCTTAGTTGTGGCTCCAGGCTGAGCTAGTTATTTTACTTTTATTTTCTGCCAGTCATACATGAAAAATAGTAAAGTTCTTTATGTATATTCTGAATACTAAACACTTATCAGATATATGTTTTGCAAATACATACTGTTGTTATCCCCATTTTACCAGTGAAGAAACTGAGGCACAAAGACATTAGGTAGCCTGTCTGAGCCCGTGTGGCTAGGAGTGGGAGAGCCAGTGTTCAAATCCCAACATTTTGGTTCCAAAGGGAGGGCTTGAGCTCACTCACCAGCACTGTCCTCAGAAAAGCAGGCTTAGAAACAAAGGGTTAAGGGCACTTGGCTCAGAAGCCTCATCCTCTCCCAGCTGAGATGGCTCTACCCTGCAGTCCAGGACAGACCAAGTCATGACTGGTTACCAGACTCTCACAGGCTTTCCCGGGGCTAGCCTGGCCCAGGGGTTGAAAATGGCAAAGTGAAATGACCAAGCCCTCTCCGCTCCGACACCCGGCAATGCCTGGAGGTCACTGCCAGCGCTTGTGCTGCCCCTTCTGATGCACACATTCTTTCTAAAGGGAGCTGGATGCCTTCACTCAGGTTAGAGTCTTTCTCGCCTCTCCCTCTAAGCTTATATTATGTGTCTCACCTCTGACCAGGCTTGCTTTGCTCTTGCTGAGCAATTGACAAGCAACTGAAGAAAGACTCTCTTATTTTCCTCACCCTCTAGCTCTTGTGGTTGGCAGCTTTCCTCACTTATCCTGTCTATTGATCAAGAGCAGCTGTGATGGACAGAAGCCGTAAGGGATTCAGTGTTGAGTGCATGGGAAACGTTCAATGACCACAGTAACGGACCAGTGCAGGGGGACATGACGGCATAAACAAAGGCAGGTGAACGACACCACAAAGAGCATTTCAGAGCAGGAGAAGGGCACGTGCAAAGGCACAAAGACAGGAGTGAAGACTCTGAAGCATAAGCAGGGTGTGTGTGAGGAGCTGCCAGAGAGGCTCAGGGTGCAGGGAAAGGGCTGGATCCGAGAAGAATCTACAGTGAGTGGGAGAGAAGTCCAAAACGGCTTCCAGCTTTTATTTGTTTAGGGGGAAATTAAGGGGCTGAGTAAATTCACCCCAAAATAATGTCTGCTTTTGAAGGGACTTTAAAATCAGGACGTCTCCCAAAGAGCTAGGGTCTAGGATGGAGCACATCTTCCCCCGAAGGGTATGTGTTCATCAGACTTTCCATACCCTTCAAAAGGGAATATGGAAATTCCCACTTTCCACTCAGGTTCATTCCTCCACACATGTTTAAAGAAAGAAAGGGACATAGTTTAAAAGCATGATCTTCGTTGTCAGTAATAATATCCGACTTACGTTGGACGTTGAATATGAGCCGGGCACTATGCTCAGTGCTTAATTGCATTACCTCATTTACATCTCACAATACTCCACAAGTTGGATACTTGAATAATCCCCATGTTATGGATGAGGAAACAATTTAGGTTCGGAAGCTGATGGCTGGCCCAAGGTCAGACAGCAAGGCAGTGGCACTCGGGTCTGTCTGTCAGGAGCCCACACACTTGACTGCCAGGCGGTGCTGCCTAATGCTTTCTAATGAAGGAATTTTAATTCCTCTGTCAGTGGATATTTTGCTTCAAGTCAATTAGTCTTTTTTTTTTTTTTTTTTTTTTGCGGCACGCGGGCCTCTCCCTGTTGGGGCCTCTCCCGTTGCGGAGCACAGGCTCCGGACGCGCAGGCTCAGTGGCCATGGCTCACGGGCCCAGCCGCTCCGCGGCATGTGGGATCCTCCCGGACCGGGGCACGAACCCGTGTCCCCTGCATCGGCAGGCGGACTCTCAACCACTGCGCCACCAGGGAAGCCCAATTACAGTCTTTTTCTTACCTCTCAGATGAAATCAAATCTTCAAAGAGCTTTCAAATGATCATTGTCATCCGGAAGCGTTTAACCTCACTCATGCATATTTTATTGTCTTGATTATCAGCCAAAATTAACCAACACTCTTAAGCATTTAAAATCCCAAGCAGGATACTTCAAAAATTCATGTTAGACCCTTCAGGGACACTGTGATAACCACATAAGTGATGAAGTCCATCACTAAAGCTCTTCCCAGTGACAGAGTAATACCATCCAGTGAAAATATTCTTTTGAATAACTAGTACCTAGTAATATCATTGTTATATTTTTATGTAGATTGTAAATTTTTTCAAAAGGTTGAATAATATCTTGTGGGTGGAATAAATCTCACTTTTCTATCTTTGGAAAGAGAACACGAAGAATGACTTTGGGGGAACGAATGCAAAACCTGTGATGTCACAACCAGATATTTTCAGAATCTGAGAATGAAATGGCTTAAATCAACTAAAAATGTGGTTCTAAGAAGACGCTTGTCAGCAAAGAAAAACTAGTGAGTGATTTTCTGGACAGGATTAAAATTTATGATGTGTATGAAGAGAGTTCAATGCTTACGCCAACAGTTCCTTAAGGAACAGCTCTGAACCCTGTTGCATGTCTCATATTACTAAAGGGAAAGTTCTCTGGGTCTTTCTGTGTTCATGTTTGAGTTCTATTTGTCAAGAAGAAACTTCTTCTGATGCTTTTCAACAAAAGGCAAGTCCAAACGTCACAGATGACAGAAAGTCCCATTAAGTATTCCCAGAAAGCAGACTTTTGGAAGCCATGGTCAGAAGTCATCCTGACTCCCTAGTGTCAGGGATTTCTTGGGTCTTCCCACCTCAAAGAAATTATTAGAAAAGAAAAAAAAAAGTTGGTTGCCATTGTCAAAAAGGATGACCTTCAGGACTAAAAAGATAGCAACCAAAGATATTGTCTAAAAATATTACACTCATAGATAAATTTAGCTAAAGTGAAATGGAATTATCAAAAATTTCAGGAGAAATACAGTTCACAGATACCAGTTATCGGGGCAAAAATTGCTCCACAAGAGGCACCAGAAAAGAAAAGTCCACATACAGAATGCCAAGAAGGGAGAAACTGGTCAGGAATCATTGCCCCTAATGATGAAACACAAGTCTATTTTAAGCCAGACTGCAATAATTCCCTACAGCCCCAAAAAAGTCACCACTGGGGACGTATTCCAAGCCCATAACGCGCCAGAATGAATTACCTCCAGATTATTTGTCTGAAAAACTAACTACATGGACAAAACTAGCTGAGGAGAGACTTTGCAAGAATTATCACTAGGGGAGATAAATTCTGCAGATGAGCCTGGCTAAGGAAAATCCTCATGAATAATGGCCAATAGAAAGCAATTTCCTGAGAACAGTTAGCCAGGGGAAAAATTCCTCAATATTCATCACTGTCACAATCAGTGTATAAAACCAGTGTTTATGAGATGCCTCAAAAATCAGTTGCTGGCCTTAGAAAGAGAAGTTTCCATCAAGAGGATTGGCCAGAATAGATGTTCAGAAAAGTCATACAGAAAAATAATGCCAAAGGTCAAGATGTTTAGAATAAAACCCTCAAAAGAGGCAGGATCTGAAGAATGGTTTGTTGACTCAATGAGAAATGATAAAGTCCTTGAGGGACTTCCCTGGTGGCGCAGTGGTTAAGATTTTGCCTGCCAATGCAGGGGACATGGGTTTGAGCCCTGGTCCGGGAAGATCCCACATGCCGAGGAGCAACTAAGCCCGCGAGCCACTATTACTGAGCTGACACTCCACAACTACTGAAGCCCGCACTCCTAGAGCCCATGCTCTGCAACAAGAGAAGCCACCACAATGAGAAACCCATGCACTGCAACGAAGAGTAGCCCCCGGTCGCCGCAAATAGAGAAAGCCTGCGCTACAAAGTACAAACACCCAATGCAGCCAAAAATAAATTAATTAATTTAAAAAAAAAAGAAAGAAAGAGAGAAAGAAAACCTTGAAATCTGGAGAACTTTAACAATTGTTTAAGGGCAAGCCCCAGGGCAGAGGTTGTTAGGGTTATTCCTCAGAACAGTCAGTAGTCAGGTTTACTGAAGGGGTTCTGCAGGGTGATATTCCTGAGAACATGCCTTGGGGTACATTAGTATTCATCACTAGATCCCTTCAACACAAAATATCAAAAGAATTATCATTGTCATGGGTAAAGCTACCAAACCAAATAAAGAACCTTAAATAAAGAACAAATTTCTCAGCAAATGTCATCACAAATAATAGTAAGTCAGTCTAGTCAAATAATGCCATCTGGAGATTAAAAAAAAAAGGTTCAAGCATATGATTAGTCAGGATAAAAATCTTGCAAGCAATTCTTTAGGAGAAGAACAAGTAATGCATACTTTGAGCCAGGAGCTTCTTCCCAGCAAATGCTGTCAGGAAATCTATGGAGAGGATCCAACTCAGTGAAGTTCCCTGGCAAACACGATTCAAAGGAAGAAAATCTTTAGAAACAGGTAGTCAAGACAAAACGTCTTAGGAATTGGGAGTAGTTTGGAGCAAGGCTGAGCTGACACGAGCTCATGATGCCCTATGTTTGTAGCCCATCAGAAAGAAGTACTCTGCACATTCTCTGCTGCAGAAATGACCTCTCCTGAGGTAAACTCCGTTATCTCAATTCATTTCTTTTCAGAAAAAACAGATAGCCAAGGTAAAGTAAATCCAGGCCAAGTAGTTCCACAGATGTCATCTTGTAGTGCAAACCCTGTAGTCAGTGTCACCCAAGCTAAAGCTTTAGGTCTTCCTTTTGTATTCTATGACCCATTTCTGGAAAGCCATGAAGGCATGAAGATTTTCTCCACTTCAAGTTTAATTTACTTGCCTTTAGTGATTCAAAAGAAATCTTTTCAAAAGTTTTCACGAGAGGTAACTCCAGACTAAGGTTAACAAAGCCGATAGATAACAGCAAACAGAAATGAAAGTCACAGCATCAGAGAATGAGGTCAGTCAGGATGAAGTACCTAACGGATAAATGAGAGGAGTATAGCTCCTTCTCTCAGTGAACAATGGAGACAAAACAAAAAATAAAAAACTGATGATAAGATTGGCCAATTTCTACTTGATTTTCATCCCAAGTAAATTGTTATTTATTTGGAAAGCAAGCAGCATAACCTAAGGATTAAGAGCAAGAATTTTGGCCTCCACAAGAGCTGGGTGCAAATCCACGCCCCGGCACTTACTAGCTGTATGGCCATGAGCAAGTTACTTAAGCACTTTGGGCCCCATATGCCTGCCCTTCCTGAAATTAGAATTCTAATAAGCTTCACCACGTAAAATTGTTTTGGGGTTTCCATGAGGCAGTACATACAATACACAATAGCTATTGGCCATGTTTCTGCAGCTTAAACTGGCCTCTGAAAACCATAGCATTAAAAGTGATTATGCATGGGCTTCCCTGGTGGCGCAGCGGTTGGGAGTCCGCCTGACGATGCAGGGGACACGGGTTCGTGCCCCGGTCCGGGAGGATCCCACATGCCGCGGAGCGACTAGGCCCGTAAGCCATGGCCGCTGGGCCTGCGCGTCTGGAGCCTGTGCTCTGCAACGGGAGGGGCCACGGCAGTGAGAGGCCCGCGTACCGCAAAAAAAAAAAAAAAAAAGTGATTATGCATATTTTATTTTAGTGTCTTATTCCACCTATTAGTTCAGACTCTTCCCTAGCTTATTTTTGTCATCCCTAATGATATGCCAGGTGAGCTCACGCACGATGCCATGTAATGCCTCTCCCACTCAGTGAGCTTGCTCCGCAGGCTTCTACTCTCTGAGGAGTGGTTTGAAGGTTTCTGCCACCAGGCAGTTGCTGCGCCCTTCCACCTCATGACGGCTGCTGCCGCACTGCTCACCCTCCAAGGGCTAACCCAGCACCGCGTCCCCAGAGGCAGAGCCCTGGGCTGTGGGGCCTTCTGGCAGAAGTGGATCTCTTGCCTCTTTGTGCCACCCGTTTTCACCTGGTCATTGTTGCTCCCAGTCTGGAAGAAGTCTCTTTGGAAATAGCTCTTGCAGCTTCTGATGGCAGCCCCTCTGCTCTCACAAAGTAAGTAAGACATGAGAAAGAGCTTTTTAATTTATCAAGCTGTATAAAGATGTGTGTACAGAGTTGTTCATTAAGATAAGTTTATAATAATGAAAAACCCGGAGCAATCAGAATGTCCACCAATAGGGAGAATGTGGTACAGCTAAATGATCACATGATTTTTATGTATGTGTGAATGTGTGTGTGTGTGTGTGTGTGTGAGAGAGAGAGAGAGCGAGAGAGAGAGAGAGAGAGAGAGAGAGAGAGAGAGAGAGAGAGACAGGTGGGAGAAATAAGAGGGGTTTGAAAGGATGCTGTAAAAAAGGGTGGATTTCTTCTCCTTATTCAAAAACTATTTTTATTAGACTCAGAATCTACATAACTGAAAAGAAAGCTTCTCTCCTTTTTAATATTTCTTCCTCCTGCCTAAGTACTGCCCTTCAAGAACCCAAGGGAAGGGGAAGAGGTTAAAAGACAGACATGACTGGAGGTTGCAGGGCCCAACCTTGATAGCCCACCACCAGGGGGCAGCATCAGAGAGACAAGGGCAGGGGGGCCTGCGAGGAGCTCCACGTTTCTGAACTTTTTCAAGCCCTGCCTGCCCACCTTTCCATCTAAGGGTTTCGTTTTACATAAGTGGCCAAATGAACTCCAGAATCTTATGTTATTCTATCCCCGGTTCCAATCTGCTTAGCATCTAAACTTTTCTTAAATATTTGAACATTTCCCAAACAACTTCACAGAACAAAAACAAAAACACACAAACATAGACTGACAACAATTTTGAGAGCTGATTACAAAAAGAGTACTTTGATTTGGTATTTAATTTCTTGTATATTTCAGAGATAGATAGATAAAAGGTAGATAGCACAAAAGGCATTACTGGAATTCATCATGGAAACATTCCACGATGACTATTATGCAGCCATTAAAAGCAATAATGTAGAAAGATATGTGTTGGCATAGCAAATGTATTATCTTAGAGTGTGCATGTGTGTCTATGCATAGAGAAATATATAGAATGATGGCCATTTAAGTGATAGGAATACTGCTGGATTTATATTTTGTTATACTTTTCTGCATCACAAACTTCTTTATAATGATCATAAATCTTTTATAAAATTAAAAAGAAAAAAAAGAAATAAAACTATTTTCTCCATCGGGGAAACAAAATTTACTTTTTAAAAGTAAAATTTATCAATATGAACCTGAGAAGCCCCAATTTTTTTTTAAGTGTAAAATGTACATTTAAACTTGAGCTTTCACTGTGACTGCTAAATGGATGCTTAATTCCCAGTCCTTGTGTTTCCACAGAATTCTTCTAGACCAACCTCCAGATGGGACAGTAATGGAGTGAACTCTTCTGGTTACTTGCTCCACCAGTCCTCCCTCTAGGAGGAGAATTGACCTCTCTGGCTGTTGAGATCGTCTGGCGCCTGATAGTCTTGGGGTCATGTTTCTCTGCTGGGCAGAGGGAATGTATTAAATGTCACACTGTTTGGGATTTCTTTTCCTCCCTGGTCCCTTGAACCTGTCAGTACTTGTCAGAGGCTCAGCAGGTATTCACGCTCTTGGTTTCAGCTTCTCCACCTACAATTTGGTGGGAAAGTCAGGCTTGTGGAGGGAGATGGGAGACACTACCACATTCTTCATTTAGCAGCTTACCTATCTCTGAACACAATCTTAAATAAACTATAATTCCACTGAAATGCAAGGAGAACCCATTGAAACTGCTCTCTTGTCATAACACTGCCCTTCAGATTATTATTATTTTAATGGCCTTTGAAGTTGCCATTATCCATTGCTCATGACAAGTATAATGATCACTAATACAACCATCATTAGCTAAATGCTTCTAACTCTTTCCTACCAGGCATAGTCCTTCAGGGGTCTCATGCTCAAGAAGTCAGTCTCTGCTATATAGACATTTCTCCAAAGAAGACGTATAGATGGCCAATAGGCACATGAAAAGGTGCTCAACATTACTAATTATTAGAGAAAAGCAAATCAAAACTACAATGAGGTATCACCTCACACTGGTCAAAATGGCCTTCATTAAAATGTCTACAAATAACAAACGCTGCAGAGGGTGTGGAGAAAAAGGAACCCTCCTACACTGTTAGTGGGAATGTAAATTGCTGTAGCCACTATGGAAAACAGTATGGAGGTTCCCCAGAAAACTAAATATAGAGTTTCCATATGACCCAGAAATCCTACTCCTGAGCATATATCCAGAGAAAACTCTAATTGGAAAAGATACACCCACCCCAATGTTCATAGCAGCACTATTTACAATAGCCAAGACATGGAAGCAATCTAAGTGTCCATACACAGATGAATGGATAAAGAAGACGTGGTACATATATACAATGGAATACTACTCAGCCATAAAAAAGAATGAAATAATGCCATTTGCAGAAACGTGGATGGACCTAAAGATTATCATACTAAGTGAAGTAAGTCAGACAGAGAAAGACAAATACCATAGGATATCACTCATATGTGGAACCTAAAATATGACACAAACGAACTTATCTATGAAACAGAAACAGACTCACAGACATAGAGAACAGACTTGTGGTTGCAAGAGGGAGGAGCAGTGGGGGAGGGATGTATTGGGATTTGAGGTTAGCAGATGCACACTAGTATATATAGGATGGAAAAACAACAAGGTCCTACTGTAGAGCACAGGGAACTATATTCAATATCCTGTGATAAACCATAATGGAAAAGAATGTGAAAAAGAATATATATATGTATATATATATAACTGAATTACTTTGCTGTACACCAGAAACTAACACAACATTGTAAATCAACTGTACTTCAATAAAATAAATTTTTTAAAAAGTCAGCCTCTGGTTATTCTGCCCATGAACATCCACCTCCAGCTTCCAGTACCCTCTGTGACACTTAAATGAGTTAATTCACAAATCTCCTAGAGTGGTGTGCCTGGAACATAGGAAATCCTCAATAACATCAGCTGCTGATGCTCTTATTGTCACTATTGTTGTTGTTGTGCTAGAACCATGTAATTCTAAACCTGCAGTTGTGTTGCTGCGGGGGCTTTCCCCCAGCTCCCCACCACTTCCATGATTTTCCTTTCTCCCTTTACAAAAGTTCCAGCCTGTGTTTCCTTTCACAGCCTTGTGGTGTCACCAGCACTTCACAAACGTTCATCTGAAGTGGCTGGTTGTTCATTTCAGCAACAGGATCATGCCTCTGCTTATACAGAGAGCCAAGCCTCATCAGACAGATCTTTCCGTGGATGGCAGAAACGTTTCCTTTATATGTTTGTTTTCATGGAGATGTATTTAGCACTGAATTTTGTGTAAAGTACCGCTGCTTTAGCCTCCATATTTCTTGTTAATTATGCTGAGAAGATAGACGCACACCAAGGAACAACTTGAAAAGAATAATGGTAATTTATTGAACACCTGCCAGGTGCGGGCACTGTCCTAGGAGAGACAAAGTCTCTGCCCTCCTGGAGCTTACAGAGTAAGCTGAGCCAATGATGAAGATGAAGCTAGAGGAAGGACAGAAGCTACGGTGCAGATCACCTTGTATAGTTCAGGATCTTACAAATCTGGCCAGCCCCAACCTGGGTCTGAACCGATAGCAGCCCCCAAACAGGCAGCCCACGTCATGATGCTGGGTCACGTTGTCTAGGGGGAGCCAGATATCCTCAGGCTTGTGTGACTTGTTTCAGATGTGAGGTGAAAATTTTGCAAATGCGATGATGTGTCTGTATGTGTGTTTCCTTTGGTCATGTGTGCATCTATCCAGTCATGTGGAGATGAATTAAAACCCCAGCTCTACCTTTTCCTTGCTGCATGACCTTGGCCAAGTCACTTATCCTCTCTAGGCCCTCAGTGCTCATTTTTAAGTGGAGGATAGCAAGGCTTTCTTTACAGAACTGAGATGAGGATTACCTGAGATAACGTATATAGACCACTTAGCACTGGGCCAGACAGATCATGAACACATGGTAATTGGTAGTTATTAGCGTCCCTATTATAACAATTAAGTTAACCCAAAACCACCAGGTACCAAGCATGAGCCAGGTACCGTGCTTGGCTCTGCACAGAGCAGAGAAATCAATCCAACATAATCCTTGCACTGAAAGAGCTTCTAATTCAATAGAGGAGCAAATTATACACCAAATAATGATCATACAGACTGACTGGAATCACATGCCAAGAGAGGAACCACAAGTTGTTAGAGAATCCAAGGCAGGAGAGTTGCTGTGAATGTAGGAAAGGAGAATTAGCCTAGACCTTTGATCTAAACACAAGTAGGGGATGGAGGGGGCAAAGGTCAGACCCATGGACCCAAGATGGTGCAGAGGGAGCCAACTCCACCACCCAGGGTTGCTTTTACTGGGAAAAACAGAACGCAGGCGGCAGCCTACTAGGAGTGCCCATGCAATATCCTCAAGAAAGCTTCCTTCTTCTCCAAGGCTTGCAGTAGCTGACAAACTGGGTCATATAGGTGCCCCCTTAAGGTCTCACAGACATCCTGTGAAGAGAGAAGCTGTGGGTCTGCTCACAGAAATTTCCAAAGTGCCAGAGAAAGACTAAGCCCCTGTCTCAGGTCCTAGAGCCTCCTGCATTCATGACCACCTGAGGACACATTCAGCAAACTGCCTCTGTGACACAGTGTCCTTATAGCCCAGAGCTACACAAATCGACCTCTAGCACAGATACTTTCCTTCTGGGAGGGTCAATGAAGTCTTCAAGAATGAGGTGACTTTGATCTGGGCCTTGGGGGGATTTGGGGAAGATGCTCTAGAAAGAGAGAAGAGAGAAGTAAGACAGAGGCAGAGACTGGAATGCACAGACCATGTATACAGTGTACATCTGGTAAATTATCCTACTCTGCTGGAGCAGAGGACACCTGTACTGTTGACAATATGTCCAGTTTCCAAGTGCTTCAGAGAGTGCTTACATTGTACGGGGTTCTAGGCTCAGGTCCGGCATGCCTTATCTCATCAAGTCCTCACACACTAGATACTGTTATCTGTGTTTTTCTTTAAGAAAGTCTGAGTGAGATAAGTGACTATCTAAGGCTACAGAGATAAAGCGTGTTAAAGTGGAATTCAGCACTGACCCTAAGACTTAAGTCACTGTGCAATCTTAGCTTCCAATACGATTGGAAAAGTACCTTAGGATTGGGTCAGAGAGGGCCTTGAATACCTAGCAAAGAACATTGCATTCAGGGAAGCGCAAGCTCTGGAGTGAGAACATTTTGGAAATATCCGAGGTTGTGGTGGAATCTCCTTAAGCCTGAGCAGAAAGGTACATGCAGACCCAAGCCTACACACAACCGAACCTGGGGAGCAGAAAAACTGATTTGAGGTAAGATGGTGTCTGCTGGGAGTGTGACTCCAGGGCACAGAGGAAGTCTCCCCAGGTGCTGGGTGTGCTCACTCTGCCACTCTTGGACAACAGTCTGGGCTTCTGTCATCTTTAGACCCAAAGGGCCACGTGACTTGTTTCCATGGTTATACACATTTGTGCCCAGTAAAAATGAGCCAGCCTGGAGGCAGATGAGGAGAAGAGAGTGGAACTGATGAGAATTTAGTGTCTAGCAGGGCCTCCCCTACTGCCCTGGCTCTCTTGGGACCACCATGGGGGGCCTTGGGCTCCTCCCTTCCTTAATGAAGGAGGGGAAACTCACTAGAGCTGCTGGAGCATGGAAAGCATCCAGCCGTGAGTCAGGTCACCTTGAATGTGGATGATGACCTTGGGTAAATCTTTGCGCCATTTGTAAAACAGTAGGACAAACCAGGTGATCCTGAAGAAACTTTGTTTTGTTGTTTTTGTTTTGTGGTTAAAAAAATGCATAACATAAAATTTACCATCTTAACCATTTTCAAGTATACAGTTCAGTGGTGTTAAGTATATTCACATTGTTGTGCAACTGATCTCCAGAATTTTTCCTCTTGCAAAATTGAAACTCCATTAAATAAGAACTCCCATGTCCAGCCCCCTTCTGTTTGGTAACCACCATGTTATGTTCTCTTTCTATAGACCACTTTAGATACATCGTATAAGTGGAATCATACAATGTTTGTCTCTTTGTGGCTGGCTTACTTCACTTAGTATAATGTCCTCAAGGTTCATCCATGTTGTAGCATGAGACAGGATTTTTTTGATGCCTAAAGCTCAGCTTCTCTGTACATCAGTGCCAAATCAAATCTCGGAGACAGAATTTTGGGTGAAGGAGAAAAGGATAGCTTTATTACTTTGCCAGGCAAAGGGGGACACAGCGGGCTCCTGACTCAAAAAACTATGTGTCCCCACTTGGAGAGGATAGTGAGACCTTTTATAGCAGTGGTTCAAAGAGGGCATGATCAGCTCATGGACATTCTTCTGATGGGTTGGTGATGAGGTAAGTAGGAGTCAGCATCATCAACCTTCAGGTTCCAACTGGTCTGGGGTCTACATGCCTGTGGGCAGCATACCATCGTTAATCGTTAACCTCTCCCACCTGGAAGGGGTTTCAGTATCTGCAAAACAGCTCAAGGATATTGTTGTGTGTATCCTTTGATGGGGAATGGGGGACCTTGTCCCAAGGTTGCCCTATTGTTTCTCTTGACTGTTTCTCCCTGGTCTCACATCCCCTCCCTTCCCTAATTAACAACTATTTGAATCTGCCCACTGGAACTCAGGGAAGGTCATGTAGGCTGATTGCAGGATATTTCCTGTAATCAAAGAAATGGGGGAACACAGAAAGGCTTTGTGCCCAGGAGCCCCAAAGGGCCCTGCTCAGTATCATTTAAGGCTGAATAACATTCCATTGTATATATATGCCACATTTTGTTTATCCAGTCACCAGCTGACAGACAATTGGTTGCATCCACCCCTTGGCTACTGTGAATAATGTTGCTATGAACATGGGTGTGCAAACATCTTTTCAAGACCCAGCTTGACTCTCAGGTTTAAGATGCAATTAGTTTGGTTGTGTGTTTTATTACTGCTTTCTTTAAACAAACAAATAAACAAACATGGAGCCTTTTGAAGAGTGAACTAATTGAGATGAACACTTCAGATGCTGCAGGGTGACATTAATTTGGGAAGTTTGGACACTCAAAGCTAAGATTTTGGCACTCAACAAAGTCCCAAAGATGCAGCACCAGGAGGAGCTAGAATAGCCCTAAACTGGGGCCTTGCAGAGAAAGCCCCGGCATCATTATGCTCTTCAGTCACAACATTATCTAGGAAACCCTTTCAGCAGAGATAATGGGGATCTATTCGTATAAATCATTTGCTGGATGAGTTATGCATTGACTTGTTGGAAAATACGGGAGATTACATGCCAGGTGTGCAGGAAAAACATTCTTCAAATTCAGTCACCTATACTATACCCTCAGGGGAAAACATTTAGGATCCATACAGTTTCCCTTGAAATAAAGGTTTGCTTTTCCTCTCCTGAATAGCATGGTTGAAAGGTCTGGCCAACAATCAGGCTGGCAGGCATGTTACTAAATATCGGAACCTCTGCTTTCAGCACGATGACTCAGTGGGGTGGTGGGTGTTTGCTAGATGATTAATGTTTCAGTATAGGTGTGCCTGCTGGTTGGGGCACAGAAGTAACTTAAATCGCTAATCGCAGAATCCTCTTCAGAGAAAACTGTAGTGAAACCTGGCTGAGCCATTGAAACTCTCCGCCCTCGGTTTTTGCGACAATGAGAATGCCTCTCTCAGGATGGTAGGGGGAGAGCCAAGCCATTCTTCTTAATAACACTTGCCAAGCCCTTGGCTGGGAGTGTGGCTGTGATGAGCACAGTCTCTGCCCTCGAGGTCCTAGTCCAGTGGGGGAGACAGAGAGAGGTAGGCAGTGTGGGAACAGAAGTAGGAACAAGCCTTGGGAGCCCAGAAGAGCAGAGCTAACTCAGGCAGAGTGAGAGGAAAAGCATTGCACAGATTACTTCTGACCTGGGTGTTGAAGAATGAGGAGTCTTACAGGCAGAAAAGCATAAGGAAAGGCAGTCTAGGCCGGGGGAAACAGCATGCGTGCGTAAGAATGGCAGGATGGCTGAATAGCAGAGGGTTGAGGGTGAGGTTGAGACTTGAGAAGGCCTCTTAATGAAGTGTGAGAACTCCAGAACAGGCCCGCCGTACCCCTGCCAGGAGCTCTGGGGGGATGCGATGCCATTCCTGGTCTCCCTGGCTGCCCACAGTGTCTGACCAGGGAGAAACCACAGCTTACACTGTGCAGCTGCGTGCCCAGAACCGAGGATGGAGAAGGCATTGCTTCACGGGTGGCACAGGCACCACGTTCATGGCCGTGTGTGGGGAGGAGGCCCTCAATCACCAACGAGGAGACCTTGCCAGCTTTGAGGGCATGTTTCCTCCGGTGAGGCTGAGGAGAGTGTGAAGAACACTCACCTCTCGGCTCCTTTCTGCAGCAGCCCTGGCCATCCCAGCCAGTGACCTGAACTCACCAACATTCCTGGGATGCAGAAACAGCATCCACTGGCTCCAGCCAGGTCCCTGGGTGTCCTGGCAGCATGCCAGCGAGGGGAAGGTGACACTCTGAGATAGCAGCAAGAGAACCTAAGGCAAGGTGACTGCAGGCGGGGAGGAAGCTTTCGTTTTCTCTCAGAAGGACTGGCTGGTGGCAGCCCGGTATTGTCCAAAGCAGGTTACCTGTGGTTTGGGAGACAATGCTTTTTATCATCCCAACCATGGCTCTTCTATCTGGGACACAAGCTATACTGAATGGGACACTAGGAAAAGAGAGAAAAATTAGACAGTGTTAGGCAAACCTAGACTCTCTCTGGGGTGCTCTTCTTTCTAAACATTTTTAGACTGAAACTGCGTCTCCTGGGAGAGCCTCTAATGAATATGGAGCAGCCTGTCTCACTAGACAGATTTCTCTTTGTCCGGGAGTTCTGAATGTCTTCTCTAGCCTCCAGAAACTGTAGGTGATTTTTTAAAATAATAATGAATGATTTAATGAGAGGTAGGCAGAGCTGGGCAGAACTATGGAGAACTCCCAGAGCAGGGGGATGCCCAAAGTGTGGAGTATGAGGAAACAGTTTTTTTTAGCATTGTAGCTATTTTATTTTTAGTTATATTGCTTTAAAAAAACCAACATGAGTCTACACGTCGAAAGTATATCTTCCTCCTTCCCAAAATGGAACAATTGCTATCAATTTGTGGGGTTTCCTTCTAGACATTGTTCTATGCCCATAGGGCGTCAGCATGTGTCAATACAGACCTACACATAGCTAGATGAAGAGATAGACAGACAGGACCGGAACTGGGATACAGATAAGGATAGAGACACAGCTGATGTCAGTTGTCCCTTCCTGTTCATCAGGAACAGAGAACAGAAGAGCTTAGCTCTTGGGAAGAGGGAGTGAGGAGTACACATTTTCCGTTTCCAGCCAGCTGAGCAGTTACACTGGGAGAGACAAGCCAATACTTGGGAGGAAGGAGAGGCTGGAGAAGCCAGACCCATGGTGATGTTGAGATTTCTAAGACAAACAGAAGAGATGGGTCTAGGGTTACCTGACATGATGGAGGGCCTGAGCCCTCTCTGTCCCTGGATTGCTGCAGGATCTCTGTAGAAACTTGACCATATGCCCTAAAGCATTGACGGTGGCCTCAAGCGTCTAATGGCAAGTGTGCTGTCAGTGGAGGAAACCACAGGGGATGATGGAAAATACTAAATTTGGTGAGGATGTGGAGAAACTGGAATTCTTAGAATTAGAATGAAAATCATATAGGCACTTTAGAAAACAGTTTGAGAGTGTCTTATAAAGTTAAACATACACTGACCATATGACCACTCCTAGACATTGATCCAAGAGAAATGACAACATATGTCCAGAGGTTGCCTACAAATGTTCCCAGCAACTTTATTCATAGCTGCCCAAAAGCTAGAAGCAACCCAAATATATCCATCAACTGGTGAATGGAGAAACAAAATTTGGCATACCTATACAATGGAATACTTCTTAGCAATAAGAAGTAATGAAGTACTGCTGTACACAGAAACATGGATGAATCTCAAAAGCATTATTCTAAGTGAAAAAAGCCAAACAAGATACTACATGCTGCATGATTCCATTTATATGAGATTCTACAAAAAGCAAAACTATAGCGATAGGAAGCACATCAGTGATCTCCTGAGGCTAGGGACCTGGGGAAGGAATTGACCACAAGGGCCATGAGAGAACTATTGGGGGTAATAGAAATGTTCTATATGATGATGGTGGTGGTGATGGTAGATGTCTGCATATGTGGGTTCCAACTCTTCAAATTCAGCAGTTAAAATTGGTGAATTTTACCTCAACTCTAACTTCATAAAAAATTGTACTTTACTAAAGCTGACAAAACTTTTTTTAAAAATTTATTTATTTACTTTTGGCTGCGTTGGGTCTTCGTTACTGCGCGCCGGCTTTCTCTAGCTGCGGCAAACGGGGGCTACTCTTCGTTGCGGTGCGTGGGCTTCTCATTGCGGTGGCTTCTCTTGTTGTGAAGCACGGGCTCTAGGCACACGGGCTTCAGTAGTCGTGGCTCTTGGGCTCTAGAGCACAGGCTCAGTAGTTGTGGCACATGCGCTTAGTTGCTCCACAGCATGTGGGATCTTCCCAGATGAGGGCTCGAACCCGGGTCCCCTGCATTGGCAGGCGGATGCTTAACCACTGCGCCACCAGGGAAGTCCCCAAAACATTTTTTTAATTCAAGCAAAAATAGGTGAGAAGGAAAGTGATAACCAGATTGAGAAATGGGCTATAACTACAGGAAAAGCAGAGTTTTTAGAAAATCACTAGGGAACAACTTTAAATAAATACATCTTAAAACTTAGTTGAAATGGACAATTTTTCAGAAAAATATAACAATAAACTGAGTCAACAGGAAAGTTCTTAACAGGTTTTACTATGCTAGATAACCCAGGTGCCCCTAAACCTGTCAAGGACAGTGAGGAGTTTGAGGGAAGCAAGACTTCTGACACCAATTTCCAGTTGAGGGTCCCTGAGACCACACTTAGGTTTGATAATTCACTAGGGGAACTCATAGAACTCACTGAATGCCATTATGCTCACGGTTATATTTTTATTATAGGGAAAAGATACAGATTGAAATTAGCCAAGGGAAGAAGTGCACAGGGCAGAGTAAGTACCAAACTCAGAACTTCCGGTCTTCCTCTAACTATGGAGTCATTAAAAGCGTTACTTTTCCAGCAGTGATGTGTGACAATATGCATAGAGTATTGGCAACCAGAGAAGCTCACCTGGACCTTGGTGTCCAGCAAAAGAAGTGAGAAGGAAATCAATACCAGGATTGAAAATTGGGATATAGTTAGAGATAAAGCAGAGTTTTTAGAAAATACCATATTTATTTGAATTACAACGACTTTATGGTGTATTTTGATATTTGGTAAGGCAAATTTTGTCTGTTTTTTCATGTAACTTTCACAACTACTTTCAGACATTTGTTTTCCTTATAAAGCTTGGCTTCTCTGTTAAGTTGCCTCCAGTTGCAAGTGCACATTGTTTATATTCCATGAGTTGAGTTTAATTGCTGTATAAAAATCTTCTAAGAGATTACATTAGGATTTGGCACTAAAGTGAAAAAGTTATTGTGAACACAGAAATTCATGGAAACAGCAAGTGGAAAATAAATTTATATTAGTAAAGGGAATTTTGTTATCAAAGGAATGACTTCATTTTTCTGTTTTCTTGCAAAGCAAAATCAAGAGGTTTATAGAACCAAGAAATAAAGCTACCCCCAATCCCCCTTCACACACATATGAAGTCTATTATCTTTTACTACAAGATCCATGCAAAAGGATTGTAATGCAATGGAAAATTTCCCAAATCTCTTGAAATAGATGAAAGAAATTCCAAAGCAATGAGAGATTGCCATCACAATTCATGTGTTTTTTTGTTTTGTTTTTTTTTGCGGTACACGGGCCTCTCACTGTTGTGGCCTCTCCCATTGCAGAGCACAGGCTCCGGACGCGCAGGCTCAGTGGCCATGGCTCACGGGCCCAGCCGCTCTGTGGCATGTGGGATCTTCCCGGACCGGGTCACAAACCCGTGTCCCCTGCATCGGCAGGCGGACTCTCAACCACTGCACCACCAGGGAAGCCCAATTCCTGTGTTTTGAAGGACTACCATTAAGATGTAACGTCTATTTATCAAAACTTCCTGCTGGTTTTGAGCAGAAGACAATAGTGGAGCACTCTTTTTTTTAAAAAAGATTTATTTATTGGGCTTCATTGGGTCTTCATTGCTGCACGCAGGCTTTCTCTAGTTGTGGCGAGCGGGGGCTACTCTTCATTGCAGTGTGTGGGCTTCTCGTTGCAGTGTAGTGGAGCACTCTTTAAGAAATGCTGCATCACCAGTGTTTCTAATAGCCCAAGGATAATATTGTGTGATAAATGCAGACATCAGTGATTCTGAGTCCAAAAATGATGGAGAAGAGTTGGACTTTGGATGTGAAAATGTCTTAGGAATATCTTAAGACATTTATTTCACTTCTATTTATCCTTTTAACTATGCACGCAATAATGTATGAGATGGGCACTAACCCAGACTTAGATCAATCAGAGCGCAGCAATACCCTGACCACAGTGACTGGCCAATCAGAGTGGCTGACTGGCTCTGGGCTTTGTTCACTCCTTAGTCTAACTGGCCCCTCCCCATGCTGGATCTTGGAAGCCATCCTGTGACCACAAGATGAACCAGTCTTAACATGAACCAACACCTGGCTAACAGTGCAAAGAAGCAAAAGGACCTGGATAGTTGATAACTTTATTGAATCATAGGATCACCTCAAGGCAGTCTGAGTTGGGTTTCTGTTACTTGCACACTAAAGCTTCCTAAATGAATGTTAGTGGATAGAGAAAAAGGTAATGAGTGAGGACACTCAAGGCAGCCCTGCTTCCCCAACCTGGGGACAGAATTATCCTACTATCCAGCTCTGGGTCAGTCACTGGTCCATCTGGTGAACCTCTGGTCACGTCTATTGAGGGCTCCAGAAAGGCTTTGCTGTGAGGTGCGCTGTGGAAGTAGAGCATCTTTATATGCTTTTATAAAATAAGAAAGTGGAATTCAGGGATATTGACAAGTAGAAAGATATTTGGAGCTGATCCGTGCACATCTGTTTTTGTGGTTCATACATGTTTCCAGATTTTGATTTGACTTTTATGCATTCACAGAACAAGAACCTAGGCTTGGAACAATGAAATCAAGCACCTATTTTTACTTTATTTTCATGTTGATGCTAGCTGCTTCCAGAACTGTCCCCAATGAGCCCAGACACACTGCAGGACCATCAGCTTAAAAAATCATGTTATGATGCTGGCCTGGGTCACTGCTGAGTGAGCAGATGAAGCTAGGTGAATCTAGGGGTGTCTGTGACACTGAAAGAATCACAAATCTTTACCCAAACTGCCTCCTGTTAGTAATGTTTTCTGCCTGCCCCAGGGGATTTTTGAAGGACAGAGCAGTTTCCCTGCCCCTGCTGAGAGGGTACCACACCCAAATTGTCACAAAGCTCGTAGTAGTCGACCTTAATTTCTACCCCCTTAAATTAAAATCTAGATTATGTCATGGTCTTTACAACACCAGAACTACTCTTCTTTTTCAAACTTGGTAGCTTGATGTTTTTGTTTTTAATCCCTGAGTTTGTAAATTTTCCTGTGTCTACTTTTTATTCTGGTCTGATGACTGCTTTTTAATGAGTTCAGCCTGTGCCTTCTTGGACAAATTGGGAGTGTGAAGAGTGTGTTAATTAGCTATCAGATCTAGCCTGGCTGTTGAAGTCCAGAGCTTTGGAATGCTACAAAAGTATAAATATGATCATGGCTTTTTGTATTTGGTAATTATACCACAGCTGAAGCCTCAGGGAGCCTTCCACCCCAGGATTCTGCTACCGGTGATCCCTGAATGGCTCTGTCATTAATGGTCAGTCTCCGGGGACCCAAACTCAAGGGAAATGGCTTCCTGTTTTGTTCTAAGTGGGTTTTTTCCCCTGCAACCTTTCTCCCTGTTGACCAAATATCCTATTTCAGGATGGATAGAATAAGCCTTTCCCCCCTCCCCTTCACCGGGTAAGAAGGTATTAAGCAGCAGTGAGAAAGGCCCTCTGGGGGTAAATTGCCTTCTTATGACTACACCCACATTGTACCAAATTATACCAAATATTTTCAGGCCTTCAAATCAAATACCTACTCCTGCAAGAAGGCTGCATGATCACTCAAACTGATTCCTCTCACCTCCAATTTAGAAACATCCTCTCTTTCACAGCACTTCCCCTGTATACTTCCATGCTGGCCTTGGGCCAGGCTCTGGGTTCCCAGAGATGGAGCAAAGGAACTCACAATCTGGTGAAGGAGAGATCTCTTAAATGGCCCATAAATTTACAAGGAGCTTGGAGTCTGGGTGGGAGGTCAGGAAGGTGACAGGGAACGCTTTGGACTTTGTACACCAGGAGGCGGTGCCAGGTGAACTCAGGGGCCAAACTGCAGGCAGACAGCTACCTCTGACCAGTGGGTGTGGCAGCCCTGCTTTGCTATTTCATTGCACACTGCCCTGTGACTGATCAGTTGTCCCAGTGTTACTTTAAGTGTTATCTTGTGAATCAGGGCTTCCTGTCTCTGAAAAGGTGTTCTCTCAACTGCCTACTTTTATAAAACAACGTGGACACTTAAATATGAGGAGTAAATGAATGAGCGGAAGAACCATGTGGGTCAAACTAGACCCCGACTTCAGAATCTGTGAAGTCAGGCAACATCCCAGTAGCCAGCCATCTCCACTCACCACGCTCTGCCCAATGGCCAGCATTTGGGGGTGAAAGAGGATGTGGGATGGGGGTCAGAGGCTGGCAATTCTGAATTTGTTGCTAAAGTGTGTCGGTCCTAAAGATTCCCCCTCCCTATGCCAAAAAACCGTGAAAAAATAACTGCTCAGAAACTCGCTGAGGACTGAAAGGGGACTGTCCTCGGCTACAGGACTTCCAGGTCCCAGCAGGGCAGTCGAGAGCCTCCTTTTGCTCCAGAAGGCGCCCCTGACAATGAATCAAGAGCCTAGGGTCACCACTCGTGAAGGACTGAAAGCAGCTGGAGCTGTGAGAACCAGGGACCGTATGCGAACGGGTCCCGAGAGCCGCATAGGGTTGGACGCGCGCTCCGAGCTGGCGACAGCGCCACAGCCGGGCTGGCACTGAGCCACGGGGGGGGGGAGGGCTGGGCGGGTCACGTGGGAGTGGCGCGCGGGGAGACGCAGGCGCGAACCTGCGCAGGCGCTGGGGCCACCCCTGGGACCCCTGGGGCCGGGGAGTGTTCCATCCGCCAGCCACCGTGCGTCGGGCGCGAGAGGAGGCGGGCTGCAGGGGAGCGCGAGCGGTAAGTGCGGCGCGCAGAGCTCTGCGGGGCACGTGACGTCCGCGAAGGCAGGTGAGGAAACTGAGGCAGGGAGGGGCGAATGATGCAGGTCGGGGCGCGCGCGGGTTGGCCGGATGCGGGGCTGGTTAGGTCAGCCCCACGGTCAGCTTCGGAGCCCGCGGGAAGCTGCTTCAGAGCCGGCAGGGCGCTGCCACACCTGCGGGTCTCGAGGCGGCCCCCACCTCCCTCGGAGGACGACGCCCGCCCCCCCGCCCCTGAGCCCCGCGCTCCGCGGAAAAACCCAGCGTTTGCGGTCAGAAAACCCGGGGCCGGGACCCTGCGCTGATCTGACCGGCCGAGAAACCCCCCTCTTCCCCGCCCCCAGGCTTTGAGAGAGGCTAATGGCACCGGCTTGCCTGGATTGTTGGGACAAAGAACTGAGAAAGGGGCTTTGTCCTGGCGCGTCTGTTCTGCGGGGCCGAGCCCGGGATGGGCCTGCGGGGTTGCCTGTGGGTGGCGGGCCGACCAGCTGGCGATGGGCGATGTGCGGGTGGAGGCCAAGAGCCTGGTCGTCTTGGGCTCTGTGCCTGCTTAGGGTCCTGTGTTTTATGGCGCCGCGATTTCTCGCGTTTTTCATCATCTCAGAGGCACCTGTTTTGCCTCCCTTACCCAAAGGTTACAACCCCTGGCAACTTTTTTTGAAAAGAGCTCAGCCGTACGTTTTAAACCACTGTGCTGAAGTCTGGGAGTGAAAAGACAAGGCACTGATGATCGGACAGTTTCTCCTCGAGGTTGTTGCAGGGATCGGAGCTGAAGCATTTGGAGAAGATGTTTAAGACCCAGCCTGGCCAGGGCCGTGGGGAGGCAGCACCCCCGGGGGGGCCAGAAGCCGGCTTGGGGTCCAGTCCCAGCTGACTCTGGGCCTCTTTTCCTTACCAACACGAGGCTCTTTCCACAACCCAATTCTCTAACCCTGTGTAGTTTTTGTTTTTGTCTTTGTTTTAATGCATTTTCCTTTGAACTTGTCAGGTGGTTAAAAGCAGAAAATAATTACTTGGGATTTATTTAGCAAAGCATTGTCCGGGAGCCAGCTTGTATAGGCTCCGATGCTTCTGCTCCAGCCCAGTCCTGGAGATCAGAAACCCTGTCTCCTGGGAACATACCCGGTCATCAGAAACCCTCCATCTCATGTACAATCAACATTTTAGGGGCAATCATTGACTAATCTAGAAATGAGTAAGAATTACACCTCACGTCATGTCACTCTTTGTAAGGTAGCTTACAAAGCACCACGTATACATTTAATCCTTTGATTCTTACAACTCTGTGGAAGATTACATTTTGTAATTTGGGAATCATTCCTGTTGTACTGATACAAAAACAGTGCCTTGTCCAGGTTCTAACAGCTTGTAGGAATTTGAATTAGGTTTGAGCTATTCTTGGTGTGGCCATTACTGTATTGCTGTTCTTTATAAGGGCATGCCATTCATTTGACATCTTATGTGTTGTTCCTGAGGGGTATGAAGACATTTCTTATTTTGTCTTACCTGCTTCTGTCACTTAAATGGTGCTTGGAAAGTTTGGTAAGAACTGGAATTCTGAGGCTCAAAGCCCCAGCCTCTATTAGTATCCCAGAAATAAGGCAGCTCTCCTGCCAGCTGGGTACTTGCCTTTTTGTGAAATGTTGAGCAGAGACACTCCAAACCTCCTTCTGCTGAGGCGTGTGTGGCAAGAACTGTCTGGAGACACTGTGCGGTAGCCAGCCCACCCCTGAGCTCAGTGGCCTCTGACACAGGGAGATTACAACTGGGCAGGGCTGTTTGCCTTCTCTGGTGCTGGCAGGCTGCAGACGGGCAGCATGGAGTATGCATTGTGGGGTGGCAGTTAGACCACAGGGGCCTGAGAAAAGCCAGGGTTCCCTCCAGATCCAGAACTTCCGCCCAAGAGGCAGGCCTGCAGTGACACAACTGAAGAAGTTGTTCAGTGTTTTGTGTCTGTTCTGCTTCAAATCTCCTGCCCTCATAGGAGAATGAGTGAATCTGAGTCCTGCAAAGAAGAGAAAGATGCTGCTGCCTTACAGTTTGTTCCCTGTTGCTCGTACAGTCTTCCCAACAACCCTTCAAAGTGCCCTGGGTTTTTTTTGTTTTTGTTTTTGCGGTACGCGGGCCTCTCACTGTTGTGGCCTCGCCCGTTGCGGAGCACAGGCTCCAGACGCGCAGGCTCAGCGGCCATGGCTCACGGGCCCAGCCGCTCCGCGGCATGTGGGATCTTCCCGGACCGGGGCACGAACCCGCGTCCCCTGCATCGTCAGGCGGACCCTCAATCACTGCGCCGCCAGGGAAGCCCAAAGTGCCCTGTTTTTAAGAAGACACTGAGGTTCAGAGGGACGACGTGACCTCTCATAATCGAAGAGTGAGAACCCAGGATTTTTGTCCTGAATCCCAGTTTATTTTGTGGTATCTCCCTTGCCTTCCACCCACACTCATGTCACTGAGCCCAGACAGGAGGCTGTGCAAGCAAGGGGCAGAACAGCCAGGCATTTTGCGTGGGGCTCTGTAGCCGCAGGGTAGCTGATCAAAGACCTCTTCCAGCCCCCATATTCCTCACACTGGCAGTGACTCAGTGTTTCCCAGTCCTCTTGTTCTACATTCAGCATCTGATCAGAACTTTCTGAATCTGGCATTTAAGATCTAAGCAGTCACGCCAAGTAGGAAGTCAGAGACCGAGGCAAGTAGGTGAGAGCTCCTTGCAACTGGCTAGTTCCATGGGGCTTGACAACAAGGGTGGGTGGGAGTGTATGTCCTACTGCTCTGGGGCCCTGGGTGCCCGTGTCACCACATTTTCAAGGCTGTCTATCCAGAATTGACAGGACCTTGTTACTGTGGGGAAGAGAGGTATGGAGTGGCTTCTCAGCTGAGAATGGGCAATGTGACCCTTAAAACATTCGGCTTTGAATTATAAATGGCTCACAAAGTACTGGGCTTGGGAAAGATTAGTGCTCTCTCTAGCCACCCGATTTCTCAGGCTTTGTCCAGGAGCAGTTTTGCTTTCAGCCTTCTTCAGGCCAGTGAGCAGACTTGAAGACCTGCAGGCCCTCTTCCTGGGCTCTGATCCCACACTGTTTCGGCCTATGCAGGAGTGTCCAATGCAGGATAGATAGTTATGGACTGGGAGTTGAGAGACCTGAGTCCCGGCACAGCCACTAACCAGTCCTCCCCGCAAGTGACCTGGGACTAGCTGGTCCCATCTCTGGGCCTTAGTTTTTTCTTTTGCTCAGTGAAGGAGGGGCTGAACTAGAGCTCTGAAGGAACAGAGGAGAGCAAAGAAAAGAAGATGAAGCATCCTTTCCAGCCTCGTTCACTGAGGGCTTGAGACAAGAAAGCCCATGTACACTCCTAGTTCCTTTTGTCTCCCTCAGGACCCCTTTCTTCCTTCTGCCCTGTGTCTGCCTCAAGCCCGCTCATTCTGAGGAGGGAGGATTCCCTGGGTCGGGCTTGGCTGGGCAGGTGTACCCTTAATGTTTGGAATATGATGCTGTCTCTACTTGTTTCAGGCATGAATTAACCCACCCAGGGCTGATACTTTGTCTTAGTAAGACTTTATCAGTTCCTGCCCAGACGCAGCTCCTTGAACAGGTAGAATGAGGCCTGGGGAAGCAGAGGGTGAGACTGTACACACCCAGCAGAAGAGCAGTAGTGGCAGGTGTCCCCGTGGCTTTCTGGATGTCAGAACCCTGGAGTTGCAATCATGCAGTACTTCAGAGTCTTTGGATGTCAGAACTGAGATGAACTTGTAGATTTTCTAGTTCTCTCCTCTGTACAGATGAGGAGACCCAGGCCCAGTGTCTTCATAGCTTGTGTCAGATCACCCTGCCGACGAGCAGTGGAGGTAGGACCCAACCTAAGGTCACCTAAGCCCCAGGCTTGAGTGTTTCTTTAAGGTCAAACCAGCTGCAAATTAGTTCCAGCTCTGCCTCACTGCGGAGTTTAAGGAGTAAAATTCAGATCATTTCATTCAGAGATTGAATACCTACTATTTGCCAGGATTTGTGTTAAATGCTGAATTTGCAGGAATGAATAAGACAACAGCCCCTGCCCTCAGATTGCTCCACCATATTGTGTAGACAGACATGTAAATAACTAAATGCACTAAGTCCATCTGCTTGTGCATTGTGCAAAGGTATGTGTGTGTTTGCACATACGTGCCTGCTATCTGACTAGAGGTGAGGGAGCAGTCAGTTTTCGGGGCTTTCAGGAAAGGCTCCGGAGAGAAAGTGTTACATGTGCTTGGGCCTTTCCCTAGTTGGCATGGGCGGGGAGGGCATTCTGGGTAACGGAAACGACACGAGCAACAGTGCAAAGGCCTAACAAAACATGTTACAGTCCTTACACGTTGAGTGATCTGATGAGGGTGCTGAAGTGGCCAGAGATGAGGCCGGAATGGTGGCCTGAAGCTGAGCTGTCAAGGGCCCTGGCGGCGTGCTGAGAGGTTTGTAGCTAGTGAGGGTCTGAAAGCAAGGGAAGCACGTGATCAGGCCAGGGAGTGTGACAGTCGCTCTGGCTACAGCATGGAGAATAGGCTGAAGAGGACCTGGCTGGAGCCAGCCAAGCTCAGTTCCGTAGTTACTGAGATAGGCCAGGTACAGAGTAATAGGGGCTTTGCTGTGGACAGCAGCAGTGAGGCTGAGAAGAGGATGGGTAGCGAACCCATGTCATAGGATGGTCAGAACTTCCTGACTGACTTCATGTGGGCAATGAGGGAGAACAGAGAGTAAAATGCAACTTGCAGTCTCTGGCTTGAGCAGTTGGCTCCATGCTTGTGTCATTCACTGAGCTAGGGAAAAAGAACTCCGGAAGAGAAACTGACTCAGCTTTGGTCATGATGCAACAGAGAGAACCTATAGAACCCCCAAGTGGAAACTTTTGAGTCCGGAGCAGCACTTGGAACCCGGAAGTCACTACCAAGGTGGTGAGTGAAGTGCTGGCTGTAGGTGAGGTCACTGAGGCAGGGAGTGTGGACTGAGAGGAGTCTTGAAGTGGCAGAAAAAGAAGGGCAGGCAGAGGGAGGTAAAGAATAGACAGCAGGTAAGGGGCCCCAGTGGTGTGGGGTGGAGGGCAGGGCAAGGGAGCAGGCTGCACAAGTGTTACCAAGTCCAAACTCATACTGCTCGCTACACGACATGCCAGTAAATCGGGAGAGGAGGTGTTGGGGCAAGGAATAGCGACTTTATTTGGAAAGCCAGCAGACCGAGAAGATGATGGACTCATGTCCCAAAGAACCATCTTACCCGAGTTAGAATTCAGGCTGCTTTTATACTGAGAGGGGAGGCGGGTGGCTGGTGGTTGCACACTTCTTGGTGCAGGAATCCTTTGTCCTTGCAGCTGTCCATGTAGGTGTCATCACAGTGTTGCTATAAACCTCCAACAAGACAATTGTTATTTTTAGTTCTGCTACTTTTTAAAGGTCAAAGCCTCAAGAATGGGCTATCATGTATATTTCAGGCTCTAGGAAACATCCTTTCACAAAGGTGCAGAGGCAGCATGACTAAGCACAGGCTGCAGAGCACAAGGGTTAGAGCTAAAGGAATAGATCCACTATGGTGTCAGGCTTGTTTGTCTGTTACACAAGCGGCCAGGGGGAAAGGGACATCTTCCTTTGATTTCAGTTAGTGTGACCCCTGGGCTGCATTAAGGGCCACATTAAGGGCTTCACTTCATTAGCCTGCCCGGGGAAGCAGAGAGGGAGTCTGTTGGCGCTTGATAAGTGTTATAATCTGCGTGACTGCAAATGACTCAACATTTGCTCCGCATTTTGAAGGGCTAGGGGATCTTGGCAGCTGTCCATATTGATGTTTTCTGGAGATTGTCCGCAGCAGAAGGAGCCCCAGGGTTTCTGGGTGGCCCGGTCCTGCCGATGGAGTGAGCTTAGGACCATAGGCGGGACTCCAGAGCCCCACCTCCAGCCCTCCCCTGCTGCCAGCTCCCCGTGGGTCAGCAGAAGCCAGGGTGTGCGCACTGCGGATGGTGAGTGCCTGGTGCCCGAGGCTGGGGATGAGGGACCATGTGTGGGCGAGGGGAGGTGGCTTGTGACGCTCTGGGCAGCGGGGAGGAAACACTCTGGAAATTGAAATGGGGGTGGGGTGGGGTAGAGTTGTGATGAGGAACGGAGAATGTGCAGGCTCCAAAGTGAGCTGTTTTTGATAGAATCCCACGATGTCGCTGGGTGCTTTAGAAGCTTTGCCATTCACCCCATCCAACCCCCTCATTTTGGAGTTAAGGAAAATGAGGCTGAGGGAGGGATCAAGCCATCTGGGCCTAGGGAGCCCAGCTGGGTCTCCTGCCCTGAGACGCTTATCCCAGACCAGCGCTGCCACTCTGAGCTGCCCCAGCTGTTGCTTGTTTGTGGTCTTATCACGCTTCACGTTCTTCTGTGGGAGAGACCTGATCAGATAAGTGCCACAGTGGGGAACTGAATACTATGGCTGTGTCAGGTGGTGGCTGGCTCTTCTGTAAACAGCCTTGCTATTATCTTTCAGAGAAACTGACCCTTTCCTTAACAGAAGGGGATAGAGGGGAGGAAAGAGAAGGGACATCTGTCACACGGTACATTTCCTTTAGAGTAAACATGGTTTGACTGTATGTGATGATTGAAAAAAAATAGGTCGATCATTTAAAATTCTCTTTTAAGACAAAAGGGGTCATGCGTCTTGACCTCCAGAAACCCACCAGTGCATGTGTGGGGAGGCCTGTGGAGTAGAAAGACTACAGGCTTTGGGGTCCTAGTGATCTGGGTCCAGGACGCAGCACTGTCCTGCTGGCTCTGTGACACTGGAAAAGGTACTGAACTTCTCTGAACTTCAGTGTTGTCAGCTGCATAACAGGATACTATCTGCCTCATACAACTGTGTGAAATTAAAGCACGCATTTCGAGTGGCGCTGAGTAAGTGCTCGTTTACCGGCCTCCGTATCTCTCCAGTTAGTAGCCTTAGAGGCCCATGTGAAAATGCATTGTTCCGTGTAGATATGAAGCTTCCTGCTACCTCCAGTCCTTTTTTGTGGGTGGGAATAGCTGTGATGCAGGATGCAGAGCCAGCGAGTTGCATGGCACGTGCTCCAAAGACATGCTGGGATGGGAACTGCTTTGCAGCTCAGGGGGCCTTGCCTGAGAGGCCAGATCTATACACTCTGTAGGTGTTTCCGGAAGTCAGTTTTCACTGCTTCCCCTGGCAGAAGAGGCAGCTGCTAGAGGCCCGCTGGGAGTATATGTTCACGGAGAGGCCAGCCTCTCACCTCTGGTGCTGACAGTGTTTTCACATCTCAGTGCTGCGGGGCCAAGCTCCCCAAAGGGGTGACTCTGTGCTTATGCTTTCCGGATCACAGCTGGAGGCGGGGGCTGGGGTGCTAAGCAATGCTCCTGGGGCTTTTGAAGCCCATATCTTGTGAACTTGAGGTAGGGTGTTGGGCGCCTTTGGGACGTTCACCCCCGCCAGTCCGCTGTTTCCCAGGCTTACTGAGCCCAAGCCTGGCCTAGCTGCTCCATCCTGCTCTCTGAATCCTATGCCTGCTTCAAAGCCATTTCCTTCTGGGTTCTTCTACGGCTGCCCAGACCGGATGTAACTGGTTCTCACCGCTGCACTGCCTTAGCCCCGTGTTCATAGCTTTCCACTTGAATTTCTGTTATCTGTGTACTAGGCCTGTATCTCCTTGAGGACTGTTTATCATTTAGTTTTATGTCATCCCAAACTGCCATTTATTCAACAGGTCAGTGCTGAATAAATGTTTGGAAATAAATGTTGAGTCTGTTTGAGTCTGATTCCCTTGTGCTCGCGAGCAAACAGGCTCGATGGTTGTTGATGGGCAGTGGGGAGCCGGAGACTGTTTGCCTGCAGAAACAGCCAGTGGTGTGTTAGAAGGGTGTGGAGCTGACTGGAAGGGTCCCTGGACTTCCTGCAACGCTCTGATGTGTCCCAGGAATTGAAGTGAGTCCTTTTGGAGGGTAGGTGTAAGCTGGCCTTTGCGAACTGATGCAGAAATGTTAGCAAATCTGTGATCAGAGACCGTGCCATGTGGGCCTTAATCATATACACATGTCAGCAGTCCAGGGAGGTTTTGGAAGTGCGTCAAGGTACAGAAATTATTCCAGGCTCTGGGGAATCTCCTGTTTACAGCAGGCAGGTGAGAGCTGTGGTTTTCCTCCTGATTGTTCTGTGAACTATAATGCAGTATAATGTGTAACTTTGACACATAAAAGAACTGGAAGCTGGCCTGTGGAATGTTCTTTCCTGCTTTGCCCGAGTGCTTCGGTCCTCCATAAGTCATCCTTTTCATCACTCAATCCTACTGAATTCAATTTAGCACACATTTATGGAGAGCCCACTGTGGACCACAAACAGGCCCTGTGCTGGGCACGGGGGAATTCAGAGATAAACTGAGGAAGAGTCAAAAGAGAGAAAACTTGCAAACAGGTCCACATCAGAAGGATCGTTGTGATTTGGACACAGATGGGGGTGAATAGTCCCCTCTTGGGGGACGGGGGTAGGCAGAGCATCCAAGGAGACCCCTGGAAGAGGCGTCTGAGTCATGCAGAATAGAGTGAATGAAGGAGGACACTCCGGGCAGAGGCGTGGAGTTGTGCCCTGGTTTTTGACTCTCGTCTCCGCGGCTGCCCTCACACAATGAGCTGAGGAAACAGAAGCTGGCCCTTGAGGAAGGCCCAGCTCTCCAAGGCCAGCCTGCGCTCATGGCTGTACTTTGTTCTGTGGCTTATGGCCAACCAACCACAAAACCTGAATTCTTTGTTCCAAGACAATGCTTCTGAAACTTTTATGTGCGTGTGAATTGCCTGCCGTGTCTGATGAACGCAGGCTATGACTTTTTAGTTCTGAGGTAAGGCTGGAAATTCTGCAGTTCTCCACGATGCCAATGCTGCCAGCGCACGAGAGCACGTTTTGAGGTTATAAGAAACTCTTCTCTCCCAGCTCACCTCCTCCCCCAACTCACACAGTCCCCTTCTTTTTCCTCTCCCCTAGTGTACAGATGCCAAATTCCTCTTTTTTTTTTTTTTTAATTCCTCTTTCTTAAAGGCTGTTTTCATTTGGTCATTCCCAGTACACACTCCACATCCCCTGTCTGAAAGTTCCCTTTTATTTCTGAACTCAAGTCTGAACTTCCCGGGCTGGCCTAAACACTAGTCTGGCCTACCCTTTTCTTCCCAAAGTTATCACCACCAAGTTACTCCCAACCCTACCTCATGGCAGTGATCCCTCACAGCCCCCTCCCTTGGCAGTGACATGCGGATTTTTGGGCCTTTGCTTAATCCTTTGGAGAGGTCCTCTCCTGAGTCAAGTCCTGCAGGGGAGAATTAAGCCTTTGGTTGGGTGGGATGAGGTCAGGTGGGCCACACACACACACACACATACACGTAGACACACACCTCAGGTCGGTACCCAGTGATCCGAGCACACAGAGTCGTGCAGGTACTTGGGGAGGAAGGCTCCGGCGTAAGTCAGATCCTAGGATGGCGAGAGGGCCAGATGGAAAGATAGGTATTGTAAGTGGTTGTCAAGAAACAAAGCCTGGGTGGGGTACTTGCTGCGGTTACAGGGGTGGGCTGCTTCCAGGAGCTCCCACTCAGAAGCACAAGGCTTCCCAACTAGAGGAAGCCTTGGCGAGGCCCCCAAGCATGAGCTGGGGAGGAGGCCGGATGCTATAGGACCTGCCTGGACCTCCGTTTCAACTACAGAGCCCCCTGCCCAGTGCAGACTGTCTGTTGCCCAGTCCTCTGAAGCAGACACCCCAGCACCGTGCTCTTTCTTACATGTTGCCTTCTCTCTCAGTCTCTCTACCTGTTCACTGGACGGGCATCTGTATAATTCTGTTCACAGGGAAAAATGTCAGACTAATAGTGGCCATCTCTATTAAACTGTATAATTTAATAGGTGGTAGATGTTGAGAGGATATTTGCTTTCTTGTCAGCTGTGGTTTTATGTATTGCTTTTTTGGTGTTTTGTTTTGTTTTCACCGTGAGCCTGTTTTATTTGTATAATGAGTAGAAAATAAAGGTATTCTCAGTTGGAGAAATGTACTGGGATTGCCTGCCTACTTCGAGTGAGGCCCTGCTGGGCACTGTCTGGGGGCTGGATGAATAGGACCTGGGCTCTGTGTCTAAGGGATTCACAGCGAGGAGGAAGGGTAGGGTTACAACAGGGTGGTTGGTCTCTAAGTGATCTAATCACACAGAGAGGCTGCTGCCTCCCCAGGGAGGTGGGAGCTGCCACTCCTGGACTGTGAAGGAAGAGAGCAGACATTGATGAGGAGGGCAGTGACACAGCCTGGAGGAGCGCCATCAAGCTGGGAGGACACAGCCTTGAGCAAGGGAGAGGGAGCACCAAGAGAGGCTGTCGCCTCTCTCGTGGCTGCTGACCCACTAGTGAGCTCCCTGGGGCAGGAACCTCCACATGTCTGTTGTATTCCCAGGCTCCTGGAGCGGCAGGTGGGCAGCGGCTCAGTTAGCAGCCCTTGTCCAGTCCCATCTCTGACACTGCTGCTTCTCCTCCCTTTGCCTCTGGCCCCCTGGTTGGCTGCCCAGCCAGAGCCTTGCTGTCCGGGAGATCAGATTCCGGCTGTCCTGTGGGAGCAGTAACGTCGTCTTCCTTTCTCTCAATCCCCAGAAATGTCTTTCCTCCAGGATCCAAGTTTCTTCACCATGGGAATGTGGTCCATTGGTGCGGGGGCCCTAGGGGCTGCTGCCTTGGCACTGTTCCTGGCCAACACAGACGTATTTCTGCCCAAGCCCCAGAAAGCCACGCTGGAGTATCTGGAGGATATAGACCTGAAAACACTGGAGAAGGGTAAGCAGTGACTCCACTGGTGTCAGTACTTTTCCAAGATGCTGGGATGCAGGCTTACTTAGTTTTTTTCTCTCTGAAGTAGTTCTTTTTTTTTTTTTTAATTGAAAAGGCAATATAACATTAGGAAAAATTTAGTAACACTTTAAGAATTACTGATAATTCCATTACCCTAACACAATAATCTCTTTTATTTTCACACATATTTTTCCAGGTGTACACGTAATAATATGTAGTTATGATCTTGGTGTACTTGTATATTGATCTTTTACATTTTAGCTTTTTCTTTTTTTTTTAAGAGATAAAATCTATTTCTTCTTTTTTTTTAAACATCTTTATTGGAGTATAGCTGCTTTACAATGGTGTGTTAGTTGCTGCTGTATAACAAAGTGAATCAGCTATACGTACACATATATCCCCATATCCCCTCCCTCTTGCGTCTCCCTCCCACCCTCCCTATCCCACCCCTCTAGGTGGTCAAAAAGCACCGAGCTGATCTCCCTGTGCTGTGTGGCTGCTTCCCACTAGCTATCTACCTTACATTTGGTAGTGTATATATGTCCATGCCACTCTCTCACTTAGTCCCAGCTTACCCTTCCCCGTCCCCGTGTCCTCAGCCATTCTCTACATCTGCATCTTTGTTCCTGTCCTGCCGCTAGGTTTTTCAGAACCATTTTTTTTTAGATTCCCTATATATGTGTTAGCATGTGGTATTTTTCTCTTTCTGACTTGCTTCACTCTGTATGACAGGCTCTAGGCCCATCCACCTCACTACAAATAACTCAGTTTCGTTTCTTTTTATGGCTGAGTATTAGTTTTTTATCAAAAGCATTTTTCATTTTCTCATGTTGTCTCTCTAAATATAATGATAATCGTTCCATAATATTTAGTAAAATTGTACCACTGTTTACTCAACCAAACCTTCCAGAGTGTGTTCTGAGGAATTCCAGGCTCCTGGATCTTCAAAGACAGGAGCTCCTGAGTCCAATAAATTTGAGAAACACTATGTCCAATTGCATGTCCCTGGTTCTCAGCACAGGGGTTTGCTTACTGAAATGAGGTGCCTGGATCATTACTGGTACAGGCATGGGCAGCCTCGCCTGTGGTGCAGCTACAGCACCCGGGGAAGCACAGGGCCACACCTTTAGAATGAACCTGCCTGTCTGCCTCCTCCTGGGGAGCCCGCTGGTGTCCCTGCCGGACGGCTGAGAGCCGCATGTGGTGACTCTGCTGCCTCTCTGTGCTCTCGGCGTTGGATCTGAAGCCCAGGGGATTTTGGTCATGCCGATAGTGTGGGTGCAGTGGGCATGAGAGTTTGGTGCAACTTGGGACTCACTGACTGGGAGGTCTCCAGGTTGGCCCCTCAAAGGGAGGCCATCGCGTCTGTTCAGTAAGTGAGGAAGCTTGTCAAGGGAAGGCAGGAACTGTGACTGCAGATTTATGATGTAGGTCACCTCAGTAAGGGACTAAGAAGCCCTGCAGAGAGAGTCCTATTTAGCTATGTTCGACCCAGCGTTTCCCAGTGTCATTTGATTTCGATCCCCTCCCACCTTCTTTTTTTCCTATGTAACATCCCACAGGGACATGGATTCCTCTGAGAAATGCTAAAATAATAAGGGCTAGTACTTATTGAGCCCTCACTGACTCTGTATTGCCTGGAGAGCACTTTTATATCCATCTTTTAATACTCCCTGTGGCCCAAAGTGGAGCTGCTAGGCATCTGCATTTACAAATGGGGAAATGGAGGTTCAGGGCGGAGATACAGCCTGCCCCGGGTCACACCTAGATGCGGACTCAGCGTGACTGGAGCCGGGCTTGAGCTACACTACTCTGCTACCCAAAGAATTTCCTTGTTGGACATCTTCTACCCTCTCCTGTGGATAATGGTGCGGTTAACATATTTAGGTTAAATTGTCTTTTGTTTTTAATTTCTTTTGACTAATTTCTTTGAATACTTTTTTAAGAATTGGGGTTTTCTTGGCCAAAGTGCAAGATCTCGTTCAAGTTTTGGCCACGTATCTGCCCTAAAGGATTGTTACAAGTTACATTGAGACAGCAAAGGAATATGCTATTTTTCCAGAAATGTTCCAGTTTGGGATGTTCAAGTTCACAACTAGATTTTTATGGGGGAGGGGCCTTCTGGTTATACAGTAGGACCCTTACACTGGATTCATTTTCCTTGGAAAGATGAATTTTCCCTACCCGTGTTTCCTGTTTGCTTTTTCCCACATGTGAAATAGTTTTGCAGGTCCTCTGTTTGGCCTGGTGCTGTTTATGAGGTGCTTAGAGGTTGGGGCCAGGCTGAGAGGAAATGATACTGAATTCCCTTTTCTTCTCCTCAGAACCAGTGACTTTTAAAGCAAAGGCACTCTGGGAAAATAATGGAGCTGTGATTATGGCTGTGCGGAGGCCAGGCTGTTTCCTCTGTCGAGAGGTGAGTGCATTTGAGGATCTGTTCAGAGGAAGGGATCCTAGCAAGGGGGGACCGGGGCATTTCCAGCCAGGACCAACAGTGGCCCATTATGTTATTTACTCTAGGTTTGTTTTGTTTTGTTTTTTGCCTAATTCTCTGCTTCTGTTCATTTAACAGCTCACCGTATCCTAGGGTTAGCAACATATTTGACTTTTCTTTGGCATTCCAAGGCCTTTCACTCTTGTAGTATCTGTGTCCTGGACCAGGTCCAATTGCATGTCCCTGGTTCTCAGCACAGGGGTTTGCTTACTGAAATGAGGTGCCTGGATCGTTACTGGTACAGGCATGGGCAGCCTCGCCTGTGGTGCAGCTACAGCACCCGGGGAAGCACAGGGCCACATCTTTAGAATGGACCTGCCTGTCTGCCTCTTCCTGGGGAGCCCGCTGGTGTCCCTGCCGGACGGCTGAGAGCCGCACGTGGTGACTCTGCTGCCTCTCTGTGCTCTCGGCGTTGGATCTGAAGCCCAGGGGATTTTGGTCATGCCGATAGTGTGGGTGCAGTGGGCATGAGAGTGTGGTGCAATTTGGGGCTCACTGACTGGGAGGTCTCCAGGTTGGCCCCTCAAAGGGAGGCCATCGCGTCTGTTCAGTAAGTGAGGAAGCTTGTCAAGGGAAGGCAGGGTCCAGCCTTGTCACTTTACACATAGGTAAACTGAGGATAAGAGTGGTTTGTTGACCTATCCATGGTCATACAGTCAGTGACAGAAGACCCAGGTCCCGAGGTTCACGGCTTTGCCTGGGGGAGAACTGGGAACGACAGTACTCCAGCTCTTGAGAAAACTTTGCTTTTCAGGTCATAGTCTTGGTCCTGTCCGAGTTGCCATCCTCCTTCCCCTGGTTGTCCTGTCTTATCCTGAGGCATTTCCTTTCAGCCTTGCAGAGCTCTCCCCTGCTTGTGTGGTCGGGCTGGCTGAGAATCTGCCTACATTGCATGGTGCACTATCGTACTATACATTCAGGGCACTTTCCGTCGGTACCTCATTGGTTCCCCACTGCATCCCTGGAAAATACAGCTTGTTGTTGTTATTCTCATTTTACAGAGGAGGAAATTGAGGTACAGAGGTAGTGACAATGTCATACTGCTGTAGGGGGTGTATTAATTTCCTATTGCTGTTGTAACACGTGATCACATACTCAGTGGCTTTAAATAACACTGATTCATTTTCTTACAGTTCTAAAGGTCAGCATTCTGAAATTCTGAAACAGTTCTAAAGGTCAGCTAAAATAAAGGTATCAGCAGGGCTGTAATTCTTCTGGAGGCTCCAGGGGATAAATAATTTCTGTGTCTTTTCCAGCCTCTAGAGGCCATCTGCATTCCTTGGCTCGTGCCCCCTTCCTCCATTTTTAAAGCCAGCAATAGCTGGCCAAGTCTTTCTTACGTTGTGTCACTATGACACTGACCGTTCTGCTTTCCTCTCCCACATTTAAGGACCTTAGTGATTCCACATTGGGACCACCCAGATAAAACAGGATAATCTCCTTTAAGATCACCTGATTAGCAATCTAAATTTCATCTGCTGCCTTAATTCCCCCTTCCCACGTAACAAAACATATTCACGGGTTCTTGGGATTAGGATGTGGACATCCATCCTTAGGCGGTATTATTCTGCCTACCACAGGGGGTGACATTTAAACTCAGGGCTTTTGAGTCCAATCTCTGATGCCTCCAAATACCAACATGGAAGCCTGTTGTGACTTGATTTCTCAAGGCCAGCTAAACCCCAAGGTTCCAGGAGCACCTGCTCTAATTACAACCTGTTTTTCTGGGCTCTGGTCCGTACCCTGGTAGAGAATTTTATGGAAACTTACGTTTCTAAAAGGATGGTTGGATGGCAGGCAAAGTTACTTTGAGGGGGGAGACATGTGACTCAGTTTCCACTTCACATTTTTTCTGAGTAAAGCCCAGGGAAAGTGAGTAAAACCTTTCCTCTCACACACAGGTGCTCTTTGACCACATCAGACCTGTAGTCCTCTCTGCTCTTGGGCAGAGTCTGCCACTCACTGAACCTCTTGACAAATGCATTGTAATGAATTCTGCTTCATTAGCTATCCTTTTGTTGTTGTTCTAGAAAATACATGAAAAATTAAATGCAGTTGCCACCGTATAGCAATGTATTGGAGGCAAGTAGGCTGCTTCTGATAGGATTTCCTGCTGTTTCTTTCATTCTGACACCAAATATGAAAAAGTAGTTTGTTCTTAACATCGAAGCTCTACCCTGATGTATGAGTTTCATCTTTTCATCTAGCCCGCAGTTCCTGAGAATCAGGGATGTCCATACTTCCCAGCTCAGCTGCAGTCTCCCCATTGTCCACCTTCACCTGGAATCTTTCCTCCTGGTACCCAGTACCTTCTGCATATCCAGCCATGTGCTAGGCACTGAGGGATACAAGAAATGGAAGGCAGTTTCTGACTCTGAGACACATTTGGGAACTTAAGGGACAAAGCTCAACTTAGTGGAACCCAGTGGACTCAGTACAGAAAAAGTCGCCAAGCAGGAAAGATTAGATATACACAGAGAATCAGGCCTTTACTCCAGGCTGCGCTAGCCAGGGAGAACTTTTCAGAACAGGGATCCTTTTCTGGAGGGTAGGATTTGAGCTGGAGAAAGAAGGAAGGTTATTGCAATGAGAGGGGGCCAGCTGAGCAGAGGTGTGGAGGCAGCTGTTCACATGGCCTGCATGGAGATCGACTGCTAGGCCCTTGTGCTAGTTTGCTCTAGTGCAGTGGAGGGGCTGGGAGATTAGGAGAGAAGCACTGTGGCTAGGAGTGGAGGACTGAGTTTGGGTGCAAGCTCTTAGTTATCGGATGCTCCCCAGGCCATGGTTAGGACACCCAGAACAGGAGACTGGCCTCTCCTTCCCTCCATGGACAGGACAGGAACCTGGGCTGAGGAGAGGACCTGACACTCTATCCTGAGGCCTCGTGCCCAGCTGGGACAGTCTTTTGCTGGTCTACACAGGCCTTAATTGTTCTTGGCATTTTGTTGCCTTTGTTCTTCTGCATTCGGTGCCAGCCACGCTCTGGGCCTGTAGGAAAGAGGGTGTTGGTTGGCTGCAGAGCCCCGAGAGTTCATGCCCCTGACCTTTCCTGTCTTCCGCAGGAGGCTGCAGACCTGTCCTCCCTGAAGCCCAAGTTGGACGAGCTGGGCATCCCCCTCTACGCAGTGGTAAAGGAGCACGTCAAGACTGAAGTGAAGGACTTCCAGCCTTATTTCAAAGGAGAAATCTTCCTGGATGAAAAGGTACGTGTGCTGTGAGCCTGTCGGACACAGACCGTTGGGGATTGCGCTGGTGTGTGGAGAGTTTGGTGGCCCAAAGCATGTCTGGACAGGAGTTGGAGTCGGCCTCCCTTTCAGCTGCCCCTAGCCCTCTGAGCAGAGCATGAGTGAAAAAACTTAAGAGCTGTCCTTCATTTATTACTTGAGCCCTTCCTGACTTGTGACCCGGGAATGGGAGCCTTGGAACTAGCTGAAAGCTCCACCGGTTTCCCTGCGCTGCAGGGGTTTGCCCAGCACAAGCCCCCGTCCCTTAATTCATTGCAGCCATAGTTCTTTCCCCTCTACTAACCTCTGCAGAATGGAGGACTGTTATCACTCTGTCAGGCCCAGGAACCCTGTACGTCCATAGCAAGAGATTAGAGTTAGGGTGGCAGGCCACAGGGTTCTCTTCAGCTCGGGCAGTTGAGAGCGCTCCTGGGTGGCAGCTGTGTGTCGGGTGGTGGAGGACAGGAACCAGCAGCCTTTGGGTCTTTGTCTGAAAACAGATGCCCTGCTGGGAACTTTCCTCCCTGGGGAAGGCAGGCATATGGGCTACTCATATGGGGTCTGTCTTCCTCGCTCCTACAGAAGAAGTTCTATGGTCCGGAAAGGCGGAAGATGATGTTCATGGGATTTGTCCGTCTGGGTGTCTGGTACAACTTCTTCCGGGCCCGGAGTGGAGGCTTTTCTGGAAACCTGGAAGGCGAGGGCTTCATCCTTGGGGGAGTTTTTGTGGTGGGACCAGGAAAGCAGGTAAATTGCTAGCGTGTTCACTCGTGGGTCTGTGAGCATAAGACCCTGATGTGTTGGGTGGGAGGGTGGCTTTCCCTGCTCGGAGTCTCCCAGCCTTCCTTCCAGAAAGCCGGGGAGCATGAGGAAGGGGAAGGGAGGGAAATGATGGTTTATTGCACGCCTGCTCTCACGGCACCTCACACACGACCCCCTCCCTCGTCACGGTAACATGGCGACACAGTCTGAGTCTTGCAGGTAAATAACTTGTGAGGGGGCAAGCGACTGCACCGAGGAGGACGGCTCCTCAGTGGCACTTCAGGAGCCTGGACCCGGGTTTCCTGATGTCAAGTTCTGTTTTCTACAGTAGAACAAAAGCAGAGTCTTGACTCTGTGAAGAATTTACTCCCTTGCAGTGTTCCCTGTCATCGAGGATGGACAGTAGAGAAAAGTGAAAAGGAGAGAAGGAATGGAAAGAGACCTTGTTGGGGGAGCAGCAGGGAGCTGTGCTGGGTGGTGCTTTCCCTGCGGGGGTCCTGGTGGCCTGGCTGTCTCGGGAGGGGCAGCAGACTCCTCTGCACACTCTATTTCAGGCCCTGGCTGTGGGGATCCAGAGTCAGCACGGGGGCTTAAGGGAAGGTGTGGAGAGATGAGGTCTCTGTGGGCTCAGGAGGCGGGTGGGTGGATGCTCCACGTCAGACTCACGGCAGTGCCAGCAGAGGCCGGGTGGGCACAGAGAAAGGACAGGGTACAGGGAGTGCAGGCTCAAGGCCTGACAGGAAGACCCAGTGGTCTGATTTCCAGGCTCGTCTCACCAACTTCGGGCATGACATTAACATTTGAGCTTGTCTGTAAAAAGACAGGGTTGGAATCCCCTGGTGGTCCAGTGGTTAGGGCTCGGTGCTTCCACTGCAGGGGGCACGGGTTCGATCCCTGGTCAGGGAACTAAGATCCCAAAAGCCGCATGGTGCGGCCAAAAAGAAAAAAGAAGACAGGGCTGGTCTGCATGGTGGAACTCACCACTGACGTTGATAACTGCATACTTTCCCCATTTGGGGAGGAAAGCTAGTGGGACTAGAATGCCTTCAATTTTAAGCTGTATTTCGAATCTCTTCCTTTTAAACCTTGGTATCTGCAGTTGCTTGTCTGTGTGAGAATCTAGCATGAATTGGTGTCTGATATAACATAAACCTGTTTGCTAACTTTCTGGTAATGTATCGAAATGTCTTAGTGATAACGGCTGCCAGCGAGTGCCTGCGTTGTGCCAGGTGCTCATATACGTGATCTCCTGTCTTCTCTGCAACCAGTCTGGGATGGTTGGTATTTTTATTCCTATCTACATGTAAGGAAGTGGGCCTATGAAATAACTCAGCCAAAGATATGGGGCTAGTATGTGGTGCAAAGGGAATGAAACTCAGGAACTCCGATCTGTCCTGCTCCAGAGACCCTGCCCTTCCTTTGCCCATAGCCCCTCTTTGGAGGTGGTTCCCAAAGACCCCTTCCAGGTACCCTTGCACTTGGGCAGGCCACTTCCTCAGGATCCCTCAGCCTCTTCCCACTCCGGGCCCCTGGCATTCCTTCCCCTTCCTATCTCTGCCTTTCCTCAGCCCCCAGGGAAGGGCTTGGCTCACCTGCCAGCCTCCTCTTGCCTGGCAGTGACTCACCTGGTGCTCACGGGCTGCCCAAGCCTGGCTGGCTCGCTCCTGGGGTGTTGTTTGACTTTGCTGGTGCTCCCTGGAGCTCCTGTCTTCCTCCTTCCTGGTGGAAGGCTGACCAGGCTGGCCTGGCCTCAGGGCTTACCTCCGTGTTTCTTCAGAGCAGAGTTTTTGCAGTCCCACTGTGCCAGGTGCCACTCAGTAGGGATTTCCTTTGTCATAATAATCTTTAAAGCATACTTAACTTTAAAGAAGCAGTGTGTTTTCAACATAGGAAATTTGAAAACAGAGAAGGTGGGGAGAGCCATTCTATAAGCTCAGCTATCAGGGACAACCTGTTAGGACACAGCTGAGCTGCCAGGCCTTTTGTTTTTTTTAAGAAAACGGTACCTTACTAAACTAGATGTTCTTTTTTCATTTAACAGCGTGTCATGAATATTTCCCCATGTCGTCATATGTTCTTCCTCAGTGTTTTTAACGTCTGCAAACCGCGCTAATGAGCGAGTGAATATACTTTCCTGATCTGCTTCTCTGTGGTCACCACAGTGTGGTGGCACTTTTCTTTTTAAAAGTCTTTATAAATAATGGTATAAAGAACATGTTTATAAATGTTTATTTTTTAAATTCAATTTGAGTTTAATTTGTCACCTATCAAAGAACCCTTTAACAAGGATTCCTTGATGCTGATCTCAAACTCATTTTATCTTTTTTACAACTTTAGGGTATTTTGGGGTGTAGTATGTCTTAGTGCATTTTGCTTCATGGTATCAGAAGTGAGTGGCCTCCAGTTTCGTAGGAAAACTAAAGATAGCGTCTCCCTTTTCAGGTGTTCACTTAGTGCCTGTCAAGGTCTGACCTCTGAGCTCTACTTCCACAACTCCAGGCTTTTCTGTGCAAGCTCATTCTGTTCTTTCTGCGTGGAATGTTCTTTTACGTGCATCTCTACCTGTAGACATGCTCTATCACCTGTGAAGCCTCCTGACTTCCGGCTCCCAAAGTGCTGCTTGTACAGTCCAAATATTGCAGAGGAGCCTCCCCGATCTACCTTCCCCAAAAGACTGAACTCTTCAAGGGCAGAGCCGGGACCGATTCGGATCTCTGTTCCTTGCTGCCCAAGCAAGGGCCTTGACGGACAGCTGGCGCTCAGTGTCTGTCTCATGAATGAATGACTCAAAGTGAGGACTGATGTACCCTCTTGTTTCCTTTCAGGGCATTCTTCTGGAGCACCGAGAAAAAGAATTTGGAGACAAAGTAAACCTAGTTTCTGTTCTGGAAGCTGCTAAGAAGATCAAACCACAGACTTCAGCCTCAGAGAAGAAATGATTGTGTGAAACTGCCCAGCTCAGGGATAACTAGGGCTCTCACCCGTGTTCATGGGATGTGTTGTGTTTCCACTGCTGTCCCTAAGGAGTTAGAAACCCATTTATGCCATATTCTCAGTATAGACAATTAACGTATTTTAATATTGTACTCTGTTTAGGCCTAATAAGGCAAAATAACCCCCAAACAAGACTGATAAAAATCTAAAAAGCTAATTAATAAGGCTTATTTCAGCTAAAACCTGGAAAATCTGAGGCTTAAAGTTGACTGCTACACCTCATTACAAACATATATGGTGTTTGAGTGCTGTTATTTGAAATGATTTTCATTTTCGTGTCTTTAAAAATCTAAGAAAAGTTGGTGATTGACTTGAAGATTAACGGTATAAGGTTCTGGCTTGTGTTTTCAGTGAATGATTCATGTTAGTGATTTTGCTGTCTTTCCTAGAGGAACGACTTGGCGTTTAAAATTGGTAGCTGCTTTTCTGTTGATGGTTTTCTAGCCTAATCTGGTGACTGAGGAGGAAAAAGGACAGAGAAGATGAAATGTAACTTAGTTCACTGGTTTGTTATGATTTATTATATTATGTTAAAGTAATACTCGTATAAAAGGACTGTGCTTTGGATGGCTCGATAAAGGTAAACTATAAAGTGAAATCTATTTTTTCATTGTCTTCCATTCTAATCTTGGAGATTTGATTTTCTAGAAGAGATGATCAGTAAAATTAGGCTCTAATAAAATCAGGCATCAGAAATTGCCCATATGTACAAATGTTTCTGACAAAACTAACAATAAAAATATTTACCGTAATAACGGCTGAATTTATTAAATCAGTGGGGCCAAAGACACTGAACATGAAAAATCAGTATTCTGCATGTGTATGGGGTAGGGTCGGGGGAGGAGTTCCTCTAGTTCTAATGATCTAAGAGGTTTCCAAATGCCCAGAAAAGTTCATCCTGTCATTCATGGTAGTGATTTTACTGACTTTCCTAGAGGAATGACTTGGCATTTAAAACTGGTAGCTGCTTTCCTGTTGATGGTTTTCTAGCCTAATTTGGTGACTGAGGAGGAAAAAGGACAGAGAAGATGAAATGTAACTTAGTTCATTGGTTTGTTATCTTTGAAATTTTGTCATGTGAGTAAGTATGAGGTCAGCAAGAGCCTGAAGGGAGCTCTGCCTTAGGGAGTCTGCTCAAGGCACCAAATTGGCCCAGGAGTAGGAAGGCGGGGATGGGAGTCCAGAGAAGAGGAGTACAGTGGTCCCCTCATATGTATATGTTCCAAGACTCCCTGTGGATGCCTGAAACCATGGAAGGTATTGAACACTATGCATACTGTGTTTTTTCCTATACATACGTACCTATTATTTTAATTTATAAATTAGACACAATAAGAGATTAACAATAATTAATAATAAAATGAATTATAATACTATACTGTGATAAAAGTTATGTGACTGTGGTCTCTTTCAAAACATCTATCATACTTCTCCTTCTTGTGATGACGTGAGATGATTATGTGCTGAGATGAAGTGAGGTGAATGATGTAGGCATTGTGATGTAGGGTTAGACTACTACTGACCTTTTGGCGCTAAGTCAGAGGGAGGATTGTCTGCTTCAGGTGATCTTGGATAACTGAGCCATGACAATGTCAGTGGTGGGATGTCAGCAGCGGATGATGTTGATGGCTGGGGATCCCAGGTAGGACAGAGTGGGACAGCACGAGATTTTATCATGCTACTCAGAATGGTGTGTGATTTAAAACTTATAAATTGTTTTTTTCTGAAATTTGCCATGTAATGTTTTCAGAGGGCAGTTGACTGTGGGAAATTGAAAGGGTGGAAAGCAAAACCACAGATAAGGGGAAACTATTATATTTACCCAAGGAACCAAAACAGCCAGGAGGAGGGGAGTCAGTGTTTATCCAGGAAAGCAAGGATGAAGACTGAGGTTGGAGGTAAAGCTGGGAAGGCAGGCGTGTCGACACTGAGTGTACAGTAAGTAGGGGCAGCTAGTTCAGGACTAAGACCAGGACTGGGTCTGACTTCATGTGGTGGCGGCTATGTGGTATGTGCAGGGGCCCCTGAAGTGCTGGGCTCCTGCAGACGTTGAGGCAGTGCTCTTTAGTACTTGAAGAGGGTCAATACAGTGACTCAGCCCCCAGTAGCTGTGATCTCTGGGACTCCAGCTATTGATAGGATAACCCAGATGAGAATTCTTTTTAATCAATTAATTAATTTATTTTTTGGCTGAGTTGGGTCTTTGTTGCTGCACACGGGTTTTCTCTAGTTGTGGCGAGCAGGGGCTACTCTTCGTTGCAGAGCGTGGGCTTCTCACTGCGGTGGCTTCTCTTGTTGCAGAGCATGGGCTCTAGGCACGCAGCCTCAGTAGTTGTGGCTCGTGGGCTCTAGAGTGCAGGCTCAGTAGTTGTGGCGCACGGGCTTAGTTGCTCTGCGGCATGTGGGATCTTCCTGGACCAGGGCTTGAACCCATGTCCCCTGCATTAGCAGGCAGATTCTTAACCACGGAGCCAACAGGTAAGCCCCCAGATGAGAATTCTTTGGTGCCTGGAAGACACTTGATTCTGAAACAGTTCTCCTGCAACCAAAGAAGAGCAGAGCCTGCAAGCACATTGCTGCAATGGATGTTTAGAGAGGAACCTTACTGTGATCTCCTTCACCAGCTGTTTTACTCCTGGGTCTTTATGTGCATTGTGTCTTCTCTCTCCAATTAGCATGGCATTATGGAAAGAACACCAGACTGGGTTCTGTAGTGGGTTCAAGTTCTAGTTTAACTGTGTGACTTTGAGCAAAGCTCTGACCCTAATCTCTCAATGGTAGAATGGGCATAATAATTCCTGTCTATAGTTGAGGGCTGTTTATTAGAAGTCATTTAGGGAATGATAAATATTATGAAACAGTGCTTCTCCAACTTTCATATACATGCAAATCACCTAAGGATCTTGTTAAATGGAGATGGTTAAAGAAAAGCCAAACACTAGTTAAAGGCAGTGTAGACAGATTTTACTTGGTAACTCCTGTAGTTAGGGGAGAGCCCTCAGTATAGAACTGAATTCAGGCAGGCTCTGTACAAAGGTGACTGGAATTTTAAAGGGAAAATGAAGAAGTGGGAGGGGAGACAAGCGGGGGCTTGAGCAGAGTCAGAGTAGTGGAAAATGACAGAAAGCAGGTGGGGGCACTGATCGCTGTGATTAGCCTTTGACAAGCATTAGCAGGTTCTCTTTTCTTTATTTTATAAACTAATCGAGAATCCATAATAATTCAAACTACCAAGAGAATATACGAGACAGTCCTTGTAGGAAAGCTGATGGTTCTCAAAATGGATGCACAGTAGAATCACCTGAGGGGGTTTTAAAAAATTCTGATGTCCCGGCCACACACCCGGGCCCATTAAATCAGAATCTCAGGGATGGGACTCAGGCAACAACACTTCTTAAACCTCCTGGGTGATTCCAATATGCAACCAAAGTTGAGAACCATCTTAAAAGAATTTAGCATCAAGTCTAGAAGACCAGCACTCACAACTTAAGAGAACTTACCCAGAACCAGGCTGCCCCTGGTAATCTCTGATGAGTTTTGGAAAATAGTGTTTGGATGGCAAGGGTCAGGGATGGTATGGACATGGATGTAGAGGGAGCCCGGGCTGGAACTGAACCTTCAAGGTGGAGAAGATTTGGGTAGGTGGCCAGTGTAAAGAGGTCATTTCAGATAGGATCAAGCCCCTGAACCAAGAGGTAACCAGAGGAACAGTGAATCGGCATGGGGAAAACAGGTGAGAGGCGGGTCTGTTTTGTTTTCCTGATTCTGTGTTCCTTTCGCCAATACACTGATTTCTCAAAAGCAGTACCCTTTTCAGATCAATGAGGAAACAGCAAATCCAAAGGTCCAGAGGTGGGGATGGGATTATGTTCAAGGAACAAAAAGAAAGCGAATGTGGCTACAGCAACATGAGTGAGGAGCAGAGGTAGATGAGACTGTAACAGAAGAACAAGCCTGACTCCATACTGGATCTATTCCTTTAGTGCTAACTCTTGTGCTCTGTGGCCTGTGCTTAGTCATGCTGGCTCTGCACCTTTGTAAAAGAATGTTGCCTATAGTCTGAAGTATACAGGATAGCCCATTCTTAAGGCTTTGACCTTCAAAAAGTTGCAGAATATGACTTCCCTGGTGGCGCAGTGGTTAAGAATCTGCCTGCCAATGCAGGGGACACGGGTTCGAGCCCTGGTCCGGGAAGATCCCACGTGCTGCGGAGCAACTAAGCCCGTGCACCACAACTACTGAGCCTGTGCTCTAGAACCCGCAAGCCACAACTACTGAGCCCATGTGCCACAACTACTGAAGCCCATGCGCCTAGAGCCCATGCTCTGCAACAAGAGAAGCCACTGCAATGAGAAGCCCGCGCACCACAACGAAGAGTAGCTCCTGCTTGCCACAACTAGAGAAAGCCCACGCGCAGCAAAAAAGACCCAATGCAGCCAAAAATTTAAAAAAATTAAGAAAAAAAGTTGCAGAATAGAAAATAGCAATTATCTTGTTGGAA